>NC_048557.2:1841819-2157653 GCF_902806685.2 Maniola hyperantus | reverse complement strand
CGTTGCCTTAGCACCGTAGTTATTTGTTATCGGTGTACCCATAACCTAATGTATAATGTTTGTTGTTATAGGATCTTGAAACGGAACCGTATCACCTACATCGAGGAGCGCGCCTTCCTGCACACGCCAGCGCTGCGCGTGCTGTGAGTGAGCCAACACACCCCACTTCACACTCCACCATTCACACACCGCACAGTCCACACTATTATTCACTTAACATCAAACAACGCCAAGACGAACCTATACTCCATAGCACTTTCCATGTCCACTGTCATAGATTGTAATTTTCTCCGTTTTACGTGAATCAGTGTTAACAGTTAACACTCAGTAAAAGTGGGCGTTATTTTATTGGGCGTGATTCTCAATAATTGCATCATTACGAAAACAAGCACTTATTGCTATTCTTCATCATGCAACAAAAAGAAAAGTCTCTCTCCCAGCCCAAACCTAGCAAGCTTAAATTTTGTAAAGAGGCTCCCTTCACAATTCAGACAAGGAATACGGCCGGATTTTTCAAAATTCCCACGACCACTATTCATATTATTTCGAGAAATATTCAACACTAGTTGATGCCCGCAACATCGTTCGGGTGGCATTTAGGTTTTTAAAAATCCCGTGGGAAATCGTTGATTTTCCGGGATAAAAAGTAGCCTATGTCACTCTCCAGGTCTTTGACTAATTGAATATACCGATGCAAAAAATCACGTCAATCCGTTGCTCCGTTGCGACGTGATTGAAGGACAAACCAACAAACTTATAAACTAATAAACCAACAAACAAACACACTTTCGCATTTATAATAAGGGTACTTAGATTTAGGAATACAACTATAGAGTTAGATCGACAGATCACATCATCATAGACGGCGAGCATTATCGCCGATATGACCTAGGCCCAGACGCAGGGCGTAGGCGTTTATCTCAGCTACAGATAGCACTCGATTGTTATTTATCAACACCAACTATATAACATACTCCCTACAATAGGCATGAGATATGAGCGCTATCAGTCAACTCACGGCCGTTTATTTCAGCCTCAGATGTGTGCTCTCAAATAAACTATATTTAGTATCAGCTCACTTCTATTTTAGTTTAATTTGATAGAATAGGAAGCATCTGGGTACATTGAACTGGGGATGTTCAGGTGGAATACAAATTAAACCGGATAGAAACATCACACGGCAAATCTTAATTTCAATGAGCTTATTCAATCAGTACCCTTATTATAAATGTGAAAGTGTGTTTGTATGTTGGTTTGTCCTTCAATCACGTCGCGACGGTGCAATGGATTGACGTGATGTTTTGCATAGGTATAGATAAAGACCTGGAGAGTGACATAGGCTACTTTTTATCCCGGAAAATCAAAGAGTTCCCACGAGATTTTTAAAAAACCTAATTCCACGCGGACGAAGTCGCGGGCATCAGCTAGTGTTAATTAAATTTGCTGCAGGGGACCTGCCCACCAAAACTGATGGGATTTTGAAACTGTAAACGTTTACAGTAATTGACGCTCGGTACCAATGACATTCTAATAACTAGACTGAGGTATGCAAGGTTAAAATAAGGGTTAAGGAGACCCGTACTCAGTAGTGAGCCGGTGATAGGTCAGTTTAATGAGCTAGTTTGCCTGTAGAGTCAATTAACGTGGCCTCGGAACGATATTACTTTGACGATTACTATCTCCTTGAACGGAGTGCGTTACCCTGGCGCCGACCGCAGGCTGACCCTCTCGCGTCGCGATCTATTGCTGAAAACTGAGCTTATATTATGGCAGATCGGGAGTCGGGGCCATTTTATTAGTTTGAGACAGTTTTACAGCCACTTGCTATCATTTAAAATAATGAAAGTTATTATTATACCTACTTAAGTACATACTTGCTAGATTTTAGAATACTACTTTGATGTCAGATAATGTTGCGACTTCATCCGCGTAAATCCCGTGGGAACTGTTTGATTTTCCGGGACAAAATGTAGCCTTTGTTTGTTGACTATTGAAAATAAGCTTAGCCATCTCTATTCCACTGCCAAATCGGTTCTGATCTTTGTGGCGTGAAGGAGTAACAAACATCCAAATATCCAAGTAAGATACCTAACCTAACCTAACAAGTAACCTAACGACCTAACGACTATTTATGGTACTCACTTTTGCCGACAACTTACGTGGATTTAGGGTTTTTCTGGTTAAATAATACAAGCTTTTTAGGGTTCCGTACCTCAAAAGGCAAAAAGGAACCCTTATAGGATCATTTCGTTGTCTGTCTGTCTGCCTATCTACAGGATACTTCCCGTAGACCTAGACACATGAAATTTGGCAGGTAGGTTGTTTTTATAGCAGACGTAAAAAACATACGGAGAAAATATCTAAAAACGATGAATTTGTGGTTACGTCACAAAAAACAAGTAAAATGTGTTCATGAAAAATTACTTAATAAAATACTTGATAACTTTTAAAGTAAGTTTTAAAGCAAGCGGGTTATCATATTAAAGGGCTTTACCTGTATTTTATAAAACAGATTTTTATTTATTTTTATGCATGATAGTTTTTAATTTATCGTGCAACATGTCGAAAAATACGACAGTAGTACGGAACCCTCAGTACACGAGTCTGACCCGCACTTGGCCGGATTTTTTTACTGTCCCTCAAGCACGGTGCAGTAGGTTCACTGTTAAAAGTTAACAGGCAGACAGACTACCTACAGAAAGACATACTTTCGCATTTATCTACACTAATGATTAGGTACCTAGGTATCATGCCTTATCTAAATCTACGCTTATTTTTGCTAATGCGCGTGGCCGCCATTTTAGTGACGTCAGCACTAGACTGAAGTTTCGAGCTGATGGTATGTTTTTACTTAAATATAACTCAAGCTGTGATAGCCTAGTGGTTAGGACGTCCGCCTTCTAATCGGAGGCCGGGGTTCGATCCCAGGCACGCACCTCTAACTTTTCGGAGTTATATGCGTTTTAATTAATTAAATATCACTTGCTTTAACGGTGAAGGAAAACATCGTGAGGAAACCTGCATGCTTGAGAGTTCTCCATAATGTTCTCAAAGGTGTGTGAAGTCTACCAATCCGCACATGGCCAGCGTGGTAGACTATGGCCAAAGAGTGAGAACACTCTGAGAGGAGATCCGTGAGCCGGTGATGGGTTGATCATGATGATGATGATACGTCAAATGACGTCATTTCGATGTTAATGAGACATGGTTCCAGCACACGAGTAGACTCGTGTGGTTCCAGCGCAATAGCAATTTGCGGTACCTACTTATACCACGGACAATATTCTGTGCCATGGACTGAAATTCAAAAGGTTGTAGGTTCATCCAACCATTTGATTAATACTCGTTATACTTAGGTAGGTACTGTTTGCACAGCATTTACATGGAAATAAAATAGGAATATGTCCTTATAGGGCCACTATTTACTTGTTTTTATTTCATTAAGTGTAGGAGAAGCGCTTACTTTCCAGATTTAAACCAGATTTCGATTTCGAAAATCTTATTGTAGTTTCACTTTGAAAGGTTGGTTACTATGTGGCATTTCTCCTCGGTGGTATTAGGTTATTTAAGGTCTACTTACTTAAAGTAAAATTACGATTACCATTAAACTTTTTTTAACGTTAATAAAAGGAGAATGTGTTGCACCAATCCTGTCAACTTTGTTTACCTGATACCTATAAATATTAGGTAATTTGCGCAACCCTCCCCCCCCCTTTGATACTCAAAATTTAACGATACCTAACTGCCTATAAGTCGACGAATTTTGAACTGAGTCGTCGAGTTATCTGTCTGTTTCGCTCGCACTTACCTACGACCTGTAAGTGCGAGCGAAACAGACAGATAACTCGACGACTCAGTTTAAAATCATTTAAAATGCGTCGACTAGGTATAATGTAACTTATGCATTTGGCGCTAAGTTTCTCAAAAGACTTACCAATTAGTAAATTGCAATTCTGCTCTAGCATTAATATAAAGTCTGCTGGGGCTGTGTAGACGTATTAATCTTAAACGAATGCACTCACGACTCAGTACAGCATGACGCACATAACGTTCGATCTGCCTCGAACAATGCTAACACAGATCGTTGCTTATAATTGAGTGCCCCGCGTCTGCTCAGCTGTGAGCATAAGCAGCAATCAAGCCACCAATCAGCTCAGAATATAATCAACGCTGATTTATATTTGACAGATCAAAAACTTTACACTTGTGTGTCCAAAACGAACAGAGCGCTTTTATCCATACCTACTAATATTATGCGAGTGTGTGTCTGTCTGTCTGCCAGATTTTTTTTTTTCCTTATTGTTGAGTGCCAATAAGCTACTCAATTATATTACGATCTAGCCTAATGTATGACCAATAAGTAATTTTATTTTAACCTAAACTTATAAATCTAAATATATAAAAGGAAAGGGTGACTGACTGACTGACTGACTGACTGACTGACTGATCTATCAACGCACAGCTCAAACTACTGGACGGATCGGGCTGAAATTTGGCATGCAGATAGCTATTATGACGTAGGCATCCGCTAAGAAAGGATTTTTGAAAATCCAACCCGTAAGGGGGTGAAATAGGGGTTTGAAATTTGTGAAGTCCACGCGGACGAAGTCGCGAGCATAAGCTAGTTATCTTATATACTAAGAAATTGTCCACTGACGCATCTTAGTCTTTCTTGATTTGAGATATGACACTTTGTTCACGTGTTCTTTCAGCACTTACACTATGTACACTATCACTAATCACTATACACTATACACTAACTCAAAAGGTTTGGTCCTTTTTAGTCTTCTCACTGTCTCCGTTACATAGCAGCTGGATTGCTTCAACGTTAAGGTGGTGGTGAAGTGAAGCCTATAGTCGTGGGTTTTGGGTCTGCCAGATTATGAGGTCAAGTTTAGAGGTAGCTTGCACTCCGAGGACGTAGGTACATAGGCTACTTTTTATCCCGGAAAATCAAAGAGTTTCCACGGGATTTTTAAAAACCTACATCTACGCGGAAGAAGTGTGCTGTGTGCGTATAAAAGTGTAAATCTTAAAAGTACTGTAAATACTAGATAATTACTAGGTACTTTTTTTTCGGAGATGGTTGGTATCTCTATGCTTTCTTATTCATACATAAACAACTTGTGCGAATGTCGGGTCAGTCATCTAGATTCTAGTCTACTGTTAATAAAATGATGTCTACAATCTAGGTAGGTATTCCGTTGTACATAAATCACAAAATTACTTTACCAGTATCTTATTTCAGTAAACACTTTGATCGTAAACAAAACCTCAAATAAATATTATTCTGTTTCAAGTTGGTTTCAAAATAACAACTTGCTGGAAGTAAACCACTAGAATTGAATTTAAAATGAAACATAAAATCTAGGTCCAAGCGACTGTCGCGTCGTAAACAGGATACAGAATATAGATTACAGCAGTAAAAAAACTGGTCAAGTGCGAGTCGGACTCGCACAGCGGAGGGTTCCGTACCATTGCACAAGTCGCAATATAATATGTATAACACTTTTATGTGCAAGTTAATGACGGACAGCGCCATCTACCTACCTATTTAAATAATCTTATTATTTATTTCTTCATGAACACATTTCAATTATTCTTTTGTAATGTACTATGACAAAAGCTCAGCAGCTAATCGCTTAATCGCCACCGCCTAATGTCGGGGACATTGGGGGCATTACACCCATGCCTCCCTCATCCTTTATATCCCCCCCCCCCTTACGTCACCCTCGCGCCTAGACCTAAGCTTTCACCTGCGATTAATGTGTCAGCTAGCCTGCGCTTTCTCACTGGTAGTCAACAAAATTAGCAGTCTGTTTTATATACTCCGGTCTAGAATAATAACAACAGACCTAGATCTGGATTACTCAAATATCGGGTACTTACATCGGAAAATCTGTATAGCATAAAAAGAAAAGCTGACTGACTGACTAACTGACTGATCTATCAACGCACAGCTCAAACTACTGGACGGGTAGGGCTGAAATTTGGTATGCAGATAGCTATTATGACATAGGCATCCGCTAAGAAAGAATTTTTAAAAATTCAAAGCCTAAGGGGGTGAAATAGGGGTTTGAAATTTGTGCAATCCACGCGGACGAAGTCGCGGCTATAAGCTAGTTTTAACTTTTAACACAAAAATAGAGTAATTTCTGCGGGAAAATATTTAAAATTTATTTTGAAACTATTATGTTAAAAACAAATTAAAATCATGATTTTTTTTATTTTTAATATAATTTGAATCAATTCGGTCCAAGACTATTCAATTTCTTTGATGCAAGACGAAATCCAGCGTGGGCGGTGTCGGTATTCGGTACCTTTGCCTGCGGGCCGTAATTTATCGAGGGCGGACAGATTTATTTATTTACATTCGATAACAATATCTGAATTTGATGAATGCCAGAGTTTGTGTTCCTAATTTGTTAAAAGGACCGGCTTCAATTCGTTCTACCAGTGTCTGTGAGAGTGTTCAAAATATTTAGTCGGCTTAATCCATTTATACTCCCTAAAACAGTCACAGGGTGTATATTCGGGAACTTATGTCCGCAGTCCATCTATCCCACAGACCACTACCTATAGACACTTAATAGCCGGACACTCCCATTCGGTAAGCTTAGGCAGTTGCTTAGCATAAAAGTCGGCCCACGCCCGTTCGGTACCCTCATTCCGCACATTGTCTTGATTACGTGACTTTTGAGTCCACCAATCACAACAGAGCATTCTCCTGCGCGCCAACATTTTACGATTTTGTTTTTATGCAAAACCGTTGTATATGCATACTCTTGACTTTGAGGTTAAATTGTCTGTGGTCTATCCACTCCGAGTTATTATAGCCTCGATAGCTCAACGGTTAAAGGAGCGGACTGAAAACCGAAAGGTGGGCGGTTCGAATCCCACACGTTGCACTATTGTCGTACCCACTCCTAGCACAAGCTTTACGCTTAGTTGGAGGGGAAAGGGGAATATTAGTCAGCAATTAACTTGGCTAATATTATTTAAAAAAATAAATAAATAAATATATATATATAGGACAAATTCGCAGTCCGGTGTGGATAAACTTACATACATTTCCGACTATACCTATTTTATCCAAACTTAGAATGTCCATAATATGCCTAGTAAAGAAATGTAGAGTAAACTCTCAGTAAATGGAAATCTCGACAAAACTTTTAGAGTTGGATAGGCTTACGCTTAATCAACAATTATATGTAGTTGGTCTCTCACTGTGCATACCGATCCATGTCCTTCCCAGAGTATGTATATACTCTGAAAGGTCCGCAGTCATAGTTATAAATTTTGGACCTGCAACAAATCGGTGTAATTGCATGAAATAAAATTTTACGGGAGTAGCAAAAAACCGAATGAAAGCTGTTTGATTTCCCGGGATAAAAAGTAGCCTATACCACTCTCCAAGTCTTTGACTATACCCATGCAAAAAATCACGTCAATCCGTTGTTCTGTAGCGACGTGATTGAAGGCCAAACCAACAAACAAACACACTTTTGCATTTATAATATAGGGGTAGTGATCTATGTCCGCAGTTAATTAGTTGGAAGGTGGATTTGTTACTTAATGAGGCAGGATTAGAAAGTTTGGGCCCAGTGTAATTCCTACCCTTTTAATCACAATTGAGTTTGATAAGGGTACAAAAATTTCATTCGCTGCCTTGAATCGAGTAGAGTTGAGCTCACTCATTAATTACAGTCTTTGTTTAACTACATTACATTAATTAAGACGACTCTCAAGTTGGAGGAGTTTATTCGAAGCGCGCTCCAAGCAAACGTAGTTTGGTTCTCATATGAGTATTAGCAAGTCAAAGACAATGAAATTATGTAGATATTTCTAGAAACAATAAAACCGGCCAAGTGCGAGTCAGACTCGCGCACTGAGGGTTCCGTACTGCAATCGTATTTTATCGACATTTTGCACGATAAATCAAAAACTATTATGCCCAAAAAGAAATAAAAACTATTTTATAATGAATATACAAGTAAAGCCCTTTCATATTATGATACCCCACTTGGTTAAGCAATCTTACTTTGAAAGTCGAAAATAGCAATATTTGTTTATGAACACATTTTAATTTTTTTTCGTGATGTAACCACAATTTCACGATTTTCAGATTTTTCCCCTAATGTCTGCTATAAAACCTACCTACCTGCCAAATTTCATGATTCTAGGTCAACAGGAAGTATGCTATAGGTTTCTTGACAGAGAGACCGACAGACAGACAGACAGACAACGAAGTGATCCTATAAGGGTTCCGTTTTTCCTTTTGAGGTACGGAACCCTAAAAAGTACCTACTCTTTAAATTGAATATTTACATCATATTATGGAGTATGGACAACATAGATAGAGGGAAAATAGGCCTACAACGCAAACGCATTCATGTTGACGAAATGTTTAAAATAGAAAACAATCCATTGACCTTCCATGTTCGCTTGTTTCGCAAATATTTTGGGGGTTTTCCTCCTCTTGTCCTCCTTCCTCACTAGACAACCACACTAACCTCGACACAGAAACTAAACACAAATACATATAGTTACTAGTTTAGAAGTATTTTTAGGGTTCCGTAGCAAGGAAAACTAGAAAGCAAGAAACAAGGAAGCCTTATAGCACACTATAAATGTTTCGTACAGTCCGTCTAATCTACCCGCTCCAGTGAAAAGTTTGTTATAGGTAAATAGCATAATAACCCTAAAATATGCGTGTTCTGGTCAAGTGACAAGTTTTTAGAGTTCCGTAACCAAAGGGTGCCAACGGGACCCCATAACTAAGCCTCCGCTATCCGTTTGTCTGTCAGTGGACTGTATCTCGTGAACCATATCAAGACCTTACTACTCAGAGAGTTAAAATTTTCACAGAATGAGTATTTCTATAGCCGCTATAACAATAAATAATTAAAAATTAAAAATGGCCGCCACGATAATTTCAAAAGTTTAAAAGTGCTTATTCTTATACGATGGCACGGAACCCTTCCGGTGTGAGTCCGACTCGCACTTGACCGATTTTTATTGTGTAAGTAATGGAATATTTTCATACAGACGACTTGAAGACAACCTGCTCAGCGAGTTGCCGCCCGCCATTCATCTTTTGCCGATGCTTGAAGACTTGTAAGTATCTAATTATTTCATGAAGTCCATAGAAATAACCTTAGGCGATATGCGTCCCAAAAGCGGCGTTGAGACACATTTCGGATGTTCAAAGAATCAAGTTTTGGCCTCAAAAACTACAAAGGATAATGACAGAATTTATTATTTCCATGATTTTTGGCGATAACTCAATAACTTTTTTTTGGGGTTAGCTGCTTTTTAGAAGACTAGCTTATTCCTGGGACTTCGTCCGCGTGGACCACACAAATTTCAAACCCCTATTTCACTCCCTTAGGGGTTGAATTTTCAAAAAAAAATCCTTTCTTAGCGGATGCCTACGTCAAATTGCAAGCTGCATTCCAAATTTCTGCCCGATCCGTCCAGTAGTTTGATCTGTGCGTTGATAGATCAGTCAGTCAGTCAGTCAGTCAGTCACCTTTTCCTATTATATATTTAGATTACAAACGGCAGAAAATTTAAACAAACAATTATGGCGATGAAACGCAGTTAATTTCCTGGGCACAGCGTATTGTTGCTCTTATTATGAGTGAGTCCAACAGAGTTACAGCTTCGCTTAGGGTCTCTCACAACACCTCATGGTTTGTTTTAGTCCTTTTTGGATGTGGTGGTTAATGGTGGGTTGTCCGCAGATCCCTAGCCAACAACCGCGTGGAGCGCGTGGGCATGGGCCTGCAGGCGTGCACGCGGCTCACGCGCCTAGAGCTGCGCGCCAACCCACTCTCCCAGCTACATCCCGACGCGCTCACACACCTGCCCAGGCTTACTACCCTGTAAGTACCATCATTATCATTCCAAACAAGTTATAGAGCCTCAATAGCTCAACGGGTAAAGGAGTGGACTGAAAACCGAAAGGTCGACGCGCGACGGTTCAAACCCCGACCGTTGCACTATTGTCGTACCTACTCCTAGCACAAGCTTTACGCTTAATTGGAGAGGAAAGGGGGATATTCGTCTTTTAACATGGCTAATATTCTTTAAAAAAAAACAGTGCAACAAACAAGTATAGTGCGAGACAGGTCGAGATGGCAATCTGTGTATGAGGCAAGGGGGACGCCCCGCATACCCGCACGCCCCGCACACCCGCACGTCACCCGCGCTATCTCGCACCGGGTTAGCCCGGGGCTGTGCAGTGTACGGATGTGCGGGGCGTTTCCAACCCGATTGTCATCTAGACCTGTCGCGTACTATACTGTATAATTAGTCCAATCTGCAGTTGCGCAGTTCGAATTAAATAACACAAGCCCGGATGAGACTTAGGTAGGTTACTTACCGGCTTTTGTACCGCTTTTATCTTTATTTAAACCTAGTAGGCAGATCTAAGGGATCATTACTCTGGATTAGGAACCCGTCGTAGTTTAAAGATCTAAGATCAAGAGAAACAACATTAATATGCTATAGTATCTCTCTCGCAAGTCGCAACTACAGTCCGGGGACTCGCTCAAACATCTTCCGGGATGCGAGTGCTTTTCCAACTTTCAATTAAACAATGCGTATAGTTCTTGCATTTCACGTGGGCGAGTGGCTTAAGGTATGATTCCGAACCACGCTGCACGCAGCAGTGCTGCCGCAACAGTGCTGTCGCGGCACTACGGGTCCCCATACACTCTCTATAAGCTTATATATGTGATTATACATTCTATAGAATAGAATAGAATGTTTTTTATTCATGTAAACTTTTTACAAGTGCTAATGAATAGTCAGGTAGTTTTAATTTACCACTGATTCGGAATGCCGTTCCTACCGAGAAGAACCAGCAAGAAACTCGGCGGTTGCTCTTTTTAATTTTTCAATTTACAATGTTATTATACCGTACTATAATTCCGAGCTAGGCAGCAATGTTCCGCTACATTGCTGCCGTGACATTGCTGCCTAGCTCTGAATGTAATCTCATATATAAGCTTATAGAGATTGTATGGTGACCAGTAGTGCCACGATAGCACTGCTGCGGCAGCACTGCTGCGTGCAGCGTGGTTCGGAATCATACCTTTATGCTTGTGTTCGTATCGGTCGTTCGGTTCGTATAAGTCGTATCGGTATGAGTAAGGTACAGTAAATGTGTGCGTTTGCGAGCGCTTGCTCGCGACTGATTGGTCCGACATGCACGCACACTTACACAATGCCCTTGTATATGACGTAACCACAAGTAAAGTTCACTCGCCTTCGTGAATTGCAAGAACTGTACCTATAGCACCTATAGCTATACTATAGGTGCTATAGTACCTATAGTCTTGACTCTTGAAGCAAAGCGCCACTTACGAAAGACTAGGTCAAAGCTCAAAGCCTTTCTTAACTACAATGAAAGCGATTAACTTAACTGCGAGTCGAACCGTTCTAAAGACCGTTTTGGCTATGTAATTCATTAATCACATAGTAGGTAGTATTATACATACATGTAATATTAATTAATTACATAATCAAAACTTGGTCTTAAAAGTTTGGTTCTGTAAATTTACTTAATTATAGTAACATCCGCTCACACTCCAGAATCCAGATGGACGTCATGACGTGAATTTATTTACATATTGACGAGTATCATCGTTGACGAGGAGGAAAAAACTTCTTCTTAATAATTACTGTCATCAGTACCATATCATAAATGCGAAAGTTTGTTTGTTTGTTGGTTTGTCGGTTTATCCTTCAATCACGTCGCAACGGAGCAACGGATTGACGTGATTCTTTGCATAGACCTGGGAAGTGACATAGGCTAATTTTTATCCTGGAAAGTTAAAGAGTTCCCACGGGATTTTTAAAAACCTACTTCCACGCGAACGAAGTCGCGGATATCCGCTAGTGTTTTATAAATCATACATTCAAGCTGTCATATGAATATGATTTTCATCGTCAAGTTTTACACAATCGCACCTCAGCTTTATGGTAGGCCATGGATTTGTGGCATGGTAGCTTGGATGAATGATGGTAGGCTGATAATATGACAGGGTATGACAAAAAGTCAATATTATATTCGTATTATAATCGATAACATCGTGTAATTCGATAATCCCGTTATCTCGAAGCTCTTCGCTGAAACCAATGCTTGTTATAAAAGCAACAGGAAACTTTATCTGTCGTTACCCGCTTTACAACTTGCGCCGATACTCGACCCCGTCTGACGTCGAGTAATGGAACTTTGTTATCGTGTATATCGGAAGCTGCAGACCGCTGAGTGCAGTCCGCACACACTCACAACTTGCAATAGCACATTACTGAAAGCCTCAGGAAAGTCCAAAAGTCATTTGTGGGTAACCTTTTATAACAAAATCCCGCAAACTATTTTAGACTTGCCTTTACACAAGTTTAAAAATTCATTAAAAGTATGCTCCTGAAATAAGCATATTATACTAATGAAGATTACCTAAACATTCACATGTAGATACCTCATGCAAGTCGGTTTTCACTAAATTTAGCGATACAAGTGTACTTCGATTTTCGCTTACCATTTCCACATCAAGAGATAAGACATATTGCGTTAAGTAAGTATATATTCTAGAGGTAGATACACCTATATAATCTTGTTCGTGTACATATTTAGCACAACATAATCTGTGTAATTATTTTGTCTCCACTGGTACTCAATCAACGGGTTCCATTAAGTTACGCAAGTTGTTTATGCGTAGTGATCGAGCGTTCGATCGCCGGGCGGTGCATACAACGTGGCGTGAGTCAGCGCTGCAAGTTGGGCAGAAAGAGGTCACCGCGACATGCGGGGACCAGTCTATGGGGTGAGGCATCGGGGGTAGGGTCACCAGAAAATTAAAAAGTCCTGACAAATACATAGATCTAAATACTTTTTTGCGTTATACAAACAGTTTTATTTTTACTAAAAGGTCCCCTTATGATGCGGGCGCCGATGCATATTACCGTGTAATATTATTAATTTAAAAAGTGTAATTTAAATAAAAGAGAGAGAGCCAGCGCGTGCCAGTCCTTCGTTATTTTATAAAAGCTGAAAGTTCTGTCCCCGACACTGGGAGGAACGTTTGTTTTCATGGTGGCTTTAGAAGAGGAGAGCTAATAAAGGTGTGAAAAATCTTACGTCAAAGTATAAAGTAAATTTTTTTTACATTTTAACAGACACCCTTAAACTTATAAACTTTAAGGGTGTCTGGCATATTCAGTTTTACATTGATTCGTCCTACTTAAATCAATGGAATATAAGTCCCGCAAATTGCTATTGCGCTGGAACCATGTCTCATTAATATCGAATTGACGCCATTTTAACGTCAGCGGAAAATAATACCATCAGCTCGAAACTTCAGTCAGTGCTGACGTCACTAAAATGGCGGCCACACGCATTAGCATTTTGCGGGACTTATACCTTAAAATCGTGTCAATTTCAAAGTTTTATCGGAATCCGGACAAATACCTAAAAATCCTTACACCAGTAACCCTAGTCGCAAAAGAGGTGAGTGGGGGGAGATGTCAAGTGCAGGATACACACGGCGGATACGCGCGACGAGTGCGAAGTGGCCAATTACAGATAATGTCAGCACTGACCTGTGCAAGTGGTGCTTACTGCTTAGTATGAGACATTACATCTCACCAACGTTGATAGAATTCGAGCATCGAAACACCTTATCGTTTAAGTAAAATGTACAGGTGGTATCTGCATTTTTCTTTTTAATATTGCTTAAAAACAGACGGAAAATAAATTTTAAATAAATAATTAAAAACTATTAATGTTAGTTTGTACTTAGTACAAATTGAAATACTATGCTCAAGACGGTAAAGGATCGTGAGGAAACCTGCACACCTGAGAGTCCTCCATAATAGTTAGGGAGGCGAGGTAGCTAAATGGCGTAATTCAACGGCGCCGTCGAGACCTATCAAAATCGAAAGATAAAATAATTTCGAAAAGAAAAGCTCGTATGGTAAAAACCATTTTAGCGGTGGGTTTGGCGTGTACGGTTTTTCAAAAATGTTTAAAAAAACAGTTACTTGGGCATTCTCGAGCACGTCAGATATTCATACTACGTATGCCCCAAGTGCCTCTGATAACAACGGTATACTAATCTGCCGGTTTGCGTGGTGGGGGTAGGCATATAAAGTAGTCAAAAATGCAAAAAAAAAAAAATACTCGAGCGCGTCAGATTTTCGGAAGGGGTGTTGAGTAGGCCCCAAGGAAGCTCTCTTTAAAAAGACTGACGATTTCGACGCGACGATAAGTTACGATGAATTTTTGAAAATGCAAAAAAAAAAGTTTTTTCAAAATACTCGAGCGCGTCAGATTTTCATAGGGGAGGTTCATCTCGGTATCCTGAAAGCATATTTTCTTAATCTGACAAAAATGTTGGTGGGTTCTCTTAATCTGACCGAAAAAGGTTTTTTGGTTTTTTTTTCCTTTCTTTCTCCTTGATAAAACGGGGAATTTAAGAATGACAATAAAGCGATAGATACAACCAACGTAAATGTAGATGAAATGTAGTACGAATTGTATTAGGCGTAGGCGCGCGTCACTACATATAGAGCTAAATACTTTACAAGGTTGTTCTATTAGGTCTAAGGTATCTCTCATATTTTAAACTGCCACGCTCGAGTATTACCGAAAATTCCCCTATTCGCCTCCCTAACTATAATGTTCTCAAAGGAGTGTGAAGTTTGCCAATCCGTGGTAGACTATGGCCAAACCCTTTCTCATTCTGAGAGGAAACCCGAGCGAGATGATGATGACGATGCTCAAGACTGGCACGAGGTTTGACGGTTCTAATTAAATTTCGTCTGTCCTTTTCTTATTTCGTTGCTTTGGTACAAAAAAAATGCGAATACTCTACAGAATTAGTATTAGTAACTGCCGTTCTTACATGTACATCTAGCGCTCCAAGCGGGAACCTTGTGAAAATACAATCAGTTGTACTGAATTTGTGACTTTAAAGTAGGGAATTTAAAATCCATTTTACTCTGACGTTATCGTGTTTCGACACTCGAAAACTGTTAACGTTGGAGAGATGTAAAACCTCATACTAATCACACTTGTGATGAACTTACGAGGTGTGTTCGCGCGGATTCCGAGATGCGAAATTGAGCAACATGGTTTATTAGGTCACGGATAGTGGTATAGTGTTGTCGCTATTGACTGTTAACGAGACACGTTTTGCCCAAAACAATTGCTCAAGGCCTGGTCTTCACTCAGCAACACCATAAAGCAAGTTTTTTGCACAAAAAGGCCAAAAATGATTTACGTTTTTCGAGATTATCGAATTATATTTTCAGATTCTTTACCATAAAGAGACCTTTGTCCCATAATGGATGTATAATGCCTGATGATGAAACAAGCTGACTTTCTCTCGCTTACTCAATAACTCAGTTATAGCTTAGGTACAGCAGGCGGGCTCACTTGGTCAATTTCGGCCGAGAAATATAGGCTCGGGTAGTTATTCTAAAATAGGTACCAACGACCTCTCGCATACCCTAAAGTCATCTCATGATGGCTATAGCAGGAGATACCTATATTTATTATGACGATTGCAAAAGTATAAAACTCCATAGGCAAAGCTCATATCATATCTTACTATGCATGTGTGACACAGACTGCAATCTAACGTGACAGGTTGAAGTGGCAATCGGGGAGGGAACGCTCCGCACACCCGCACAGTCCCCGCGCTAACCCGGTGCGGCTGGCGCGGGTTGGCGGGGCGTCCCCACGCCTCATACCTATATTATATAGATTTTACATAGATATTGGCACGGGGTTTACGCACCTTTTGACACCTTCGAACATGCTTTAAAAATGATCGTTTTTGTGTGCAGTGTCCTATCGGAGTGCCGCGGGCTGGGCGGTGTGCCGGCACTGAACGGCTCGCTGCGCCTGCGCACGCTGCGAATGGACCACGCGCGTCTCGCGCACACGCCGCCCGACCTCTGCGCGCAGGCGCCACAACTACGCGCGCTGTGAGTATGCATCGGACACAAACCTTCGTAAATCTTTTCTGGGTACCACTGGTACTCAATCTAAATATATAAAAGAAAGAGGTGACCGACTGACTGACTGATTGATCTATCAACGTACAGCTCTAACTACTGGACAAAAAAACCCTAAGGGGGTGAAATATGGGTTTGAAATTTGTGTAGTTCACGCGGACGAAGTCGCTAGCTAGTCTAAATTAATATATAAAAGAAAATGCGACTGACTTATCTATCAACGCACAGCTCAAACTACTGGACGGATCGGGCGAAAATTTAGCATGCAATTAGCTATTATGACGTAGACGTCCGTTAAGAAAGGTATTTTGAAAATTAAACCCCTAAGGGGGTACAATAGAGGTTGGAATTTTGTGTAGTCCACGTGAATGAAATCGCGGGAATAAGGTAGTCTTTATAACCATTTAATTTTTCAATCTCAATTTCTGCTGAATCTATCCTCTAGGACTAGGACTCACCGTATTGTTATGAGGTGGGTCATCCTTCCGCATACAAGTCGACTAAGATAACGAGATTTTGAGTTAGGTTTTACAGTAGGTCGATTTCGTAAAACCTGCATCAATCATTTTTATTTATTTATTACAAATCTGTAATTATCAATTGTTGCGATTGGCTGAATTTGTGCGATTCTTGTTGCAACAATGCATTGTAGCCAATAGTGGGCGAGCGTCAACCAATCAGAGGTGATTGCGATCGTGACATTGTAGCTGTCGTTCTACCGCAATCGCGCTGCAGTGTTATTATTTGATGCTAGTGATGATTACTAGGAACGACTAATTACTAGGAAAGGAAAATTCGGACCTCTAAAGCCGGCCACCAATCCAGTTAACAACTTGGGTCAACTTTGAAATCAGTCGACTGAAATGTGTAGTCACAACTACTTACGCCACGCATACCTAGCATTGTATGGAAAATGTAAAATGTAGAAATAATGTTTTCGCAGAGACCTGCGATCGAATCAACTGCGAAGTGTTCCTGAACTACACGAGTGCTCCGAACTACGAGTGCTGTGAGTATCGCGATCCTGCCTGCAATGCCCACGACTTCTACCGCGTGGATTTAGATTTTTGAAAAATTCCGTGGGAATTGAATGATTTTCCGGGACAAAAAGTATAGCCTATGTCCTTCTTTGAGAGGCAACTCTAACAGTCAAAAAACCGACTAAGTGCGAGTCAGACTCGCGCACCGAGGATTCCGTACTCGGCTATTTTTTTGGACATGATAAATCAAAAACTATTATGCATAAAAATAAATGAAAATCTGTTTTAGAATGTACTAGGTAGATAAAGCCCTTTTATATGATACCTCACTTGGTATAGTTATCTTACTTTGAAAATTGAAATTATTTGTTCATAACACATTTTTTTAAAGTGTGATGTAACCACAAATCCACGGTTTTCGGATTTATTCCTTTACTTGTGCTGTAAGACCTACCTAGTAGGTACCTACCTCGGGAAGTACCCTATTGGTTTTCTTGACAGACAGACGGACAGCAAAGTGATGCTATAAGGGTTCCTTTTTTCCTTTTGAGGTATGGAACCCCAAAACGGTTTAACGGGTGGGACAGATAGAAAGACACGTTTGTACGTCTTTTTAATATGTATAAGTACGTATATACAGCGTTGGAAGACGCCCAACTAAATGGACGGAAGACATCAGACAAGTCGCAGGGAGCCGCTGGATTTAGGCGGCGCAAGACCGTGGCGTGTGGAAATATCTACAAGAGACCTATGTCCAGTAGTGGATGTCTATTGGTTGATGGTGAAGTACGTATAGTATGGATTGTGTGGTTGCAGCGAGTTGTCGGACAACGAGATCGAGTCCCTGGACGGCGGCGCGCTGCGCGGGCTGCGGCGTCTCCACGACCTGCTGGTGGCGCGCAACCGCCTGCGACGCCTGCCCGCCGACACCTTCCGACACACGCCCAAGCTGCAGATGCTGTGAGTTAGACTCACTCTCTTTATTTTTTTTAAATTCATATAGACTAGCGCTTGGTTGACGTCTTAACCACCAGGGTATTACCGGTAACATACAACATCTTTTAATTACTCGTAATTAAGTCGCACAGCGATGGAGAGTTTCTCTACGTGATCAAATTAGAAATGAGGAGATCCGCAGGAGAACTAGAGTAACCGACATAGCTCAACGGGTTGCGAAGCTGAAGTGGCAATGGGCAGGGCACAAAGTTCGTAAAACCGATAGACGTTGGGGTCCCAAGGTGCTGGTATGGCGATCTCGCACCGGAACACGCAGTGTTGGAAGACCCCCCACTAAGTAGACGGACGACATCAGACGAGTCACAGGAAGCCACTGGATTCAGGCGGCGCGGCGCAAGACCGTGGCGTGTGGAAGTCCCTACAAGAGACCTATGTCCAGCAGTGGAGGTCTATCGGTTGATGATGATGAAGTCGCACAGTCGATGTAAAATTAGAGTATCTCGTAAACAATAATAACGTGTTCGAACTGGCAATCCAATGACGGTATGACATGACCCTCTCACTCCAAATAAAGCTATCAACTTAATTTTAAGTTAAGACTTATTGTTCATTAACGAGCGTAGGCCACCAGCGCCGATAACCAGTAATTGCAGTTCAATACATTGGTACTTATTTTGACTCTGATATTTTACAGTAATAACCTCTTTACTTCTTTACGCTTACAAAGTAGCGGACATAATTTATTATTGCAATTAATAAACATCGACCCGAACCTATAATAAGTACATTTGTATATTTTAAAGGCGCGATTAATTTGAGCGTCGATAAATCCTTCTACCTATCAAGATCGCGTGTTAAATCCCAGGCAACAACGTATGAGCTACTTTTAATAACTTATGCTAGTGAAACGAATCTTTGCTAAAGATATAATGTTGAAATACGCATTATTATGTAGGTATAGTACGTGACAGGTCGAGTTAGCAATCGGGGTAGGAACGCCCCGTACACCCCCCGTGCTAACCCGGTGCGGGATAGCGCGGCTGACGTGCGGGTGTGTTGGGCGTCCCCCCCGCCTGATACCCCGATTGCTATCTCAACCTGTCGCGAACTAGGTATCGCTAGAAATACTAAGTTACGTGAAATCTGCCCCTAATTGTCTAAGGAAATAAAAAAATGTATCATCATGTACTGGTAGCAAATTCTGCCTCTTGATTGGCTGTGAAAAAATGTAAATAGCGAATAAGCCAATCAAAGGGCAGAATTTGCTGTTGATTAGGCAGAATAACGATGAATACGTTTTTCTTACACAATTGGGGAGATGAAACTTAAACTAGTAGATTTAAAAGGATCGAAATGCATCAAATGCAGGCCACTGTACCGCCTCTAACACGGAGTTTCCAACGGGTAACTGTACAGCAGAGCGACATACTGAATGCGCGCGTACACGTATGCGATTTATACCTAATACAAGAAACTGTATGGAGCTTCACAACTTCCTAGCCATGTTTCTGACACACGTTCTATTTGTTTTATCTTTGGATGATTTATATGCCAGCACGTGGTGCCAGTAAAATGTTCGTGATGTTTTGAATCCGTGCCTCGTCAGTGCGTCGTACGTAGCACGGCCCGCGCCCCCACGTGCTGGCATAAATCATCCCTTATAATACAGTTTGTAACTCTGACCTGCTGCGCGATTGGGGTAGAATGGCATCTATACAGTGTCACGATCGCAATCACCTCTGATTGGTTGACGCTCGCTCACTATTGGCTACAATTCTTTGTTGCAACAAGAATACCATGCATTCAGCCAATCACAACAATTGCGATTGTAATAATAATTGATGCAGGTTTTACGGAATCGACCTGCTGTTTTAGCTTAAATTGATTTAAGTACGTTCACTATAACTTTTCCCCTGACGTCATGTTGGCACCATTGCTTTGTTTGCTTTATTCCTTAGAACTTAGGGTTTATTATTGTGTGATTTGCAATGGTGCCAAATATAACGTCAGAGGTAAAATAACTGTGAACGGACTGTCTGTAGGTACAAGCGTCCAGTTGCAACTTGCAATGTTAACAATGCTTATCATTGCAGAGATCTGGAGGACAACCAAATAGAGCACATTGACATGGAAGCGTTCGTTCCAGTTTCCAAATTAGAAGATTTGTGAGTATAGTTTTATCTTTCGCTTTGTTTTAAAACAAGTTGTTTGTAACACTTCTGTTATAATTTATAACCCTGAAAATGGCGTTCAATATTTCGTAAGAAGATATACCCCCGTCTCGTATCATAAATCGTAAATCATAAATCCTTTATTTTGCTAGAATACATGTAACAATGGTGGTAAGTATCAATGTAATCATCCATTTCTGGCATGCAAAATTGTTCTTCTTATCACTTCAATAAAATAAAATTCGATGTGGAGAACTTTTTACTTGGTTTTCATATGGTTTTCATACCAACACAATCATCATCATGATCAACCCATCGCCGGCTCACTACAGAGCACGTGTCTCCTCTCAGAGTGAGACGGGTTTTAGCCATAGTCTACCACGCTGGCCAAGTGCGGATTGGCAGACTTCACACACCTTTGAGAACATTATGGAGCTCCGAAAAGTTAGAGGTGCGTGCCTGGGATCGAACCCCCGACCTCCGATTGGAAGGCGGACGTCCTAACCACTAGGCTACCACAGCTACCAACAACAACTCAACAAGAAATTGTGTTTGACTTTGCTCAGACTAAGTTTCTGTTAAAACGAGATAGACTATGTCTGCGATATAACGCTATCTCACTTTAACTGTCTTAAGTCTGAGCAAAGTCAAAGTACTGTACGCGGTAGAAAGTAATGTACATCGACTTTAGAAGGAGATAGCGGATTTGTAGAGCATTGTCTCTGTCGTTGCGACCGACAAAACGTCATATGGGTATGACTTGTGAGTGACAGAGACAACTGGAGACAACGCTCTACAAAGCCAAAATGTCATTCTAAAGGCCGATGTACATTACTATCTGCCGCGTACAGTACTCTGTACAGATCTAAATATATAAAAGGAAAAGGTGACTGACTGACTGACTGACTGACTGACTGACTGACTGACTGATCTATCAACGCACAGCTCAAACTACTGGACGGATCGGGCTGAAATTTGGCATGCAGATAGCTTTTATGACGTAGGCATCCGCTAAGAAATGATTTTTGAAAATTCGACCCCTAAGGGGGTGAAATAGGGGTTTGAAATTTGTGTAGTCCACGCGAACGAAGTCGCGAGCATAAGCTAGTCTTATCATAAGTGTAATATGTTTGATGGAGTCGATCGGTTGCAGGAACGTGGGCAACAACAGGTTCCCGGTGCTGCCGGCGAGCGGGCTGCAGCGGCTGCTGCACCTCAAGGCGCACAACAACCCAGCGCTGCGTCGCTTCCACCCGCCCGACCTCTTCCCCAGGATACAGGTATCAATTATAGAACCAATCAGGATTTTACCAGGTTTTTCTAACGCCTTCCTTCAAATTAATTCCTAGAGTGAACATGAAGTTATTCAAGGGACGGATCAACATACTCCTGAAAATCTGGCAACGCATTGGCCGGTTTCTGGTGCTGCAAATGTTCATGGGCGGCGGTAATCACATCAGGTGACCAGCCTGCTCCTTTATTCACCATTTTTAGGGTTCCGTACCTCAAAAGGAAAAACGGAAACCTTATAGGATCACTTTGTTGTCTGTCTGTCTGTCAAGAAACCTACAGGGTACTTCCCGTTGACCTAGAATCATGAAATTTGGCAGGTAGGTAGATATTATAGCGGACATTTGGGGAAAAATCTGAAAACCGTGAATTTAGGGTTAGATCACACAAAAATAATTAAATTGTGATCATGAACTAATAATTAGTATTTTCAACCTTCGATGTGAGTGACTATATCAAGTGGGGTATCATATGAAAGGTCTTCACCTGTACATTTTAAAACAGATTTTTGTTTATTTTATGCATCATAGTTTTTGAAATATCGTGCAAAATGTCGAAAAAATACGACTGTAGTACGGAACCCTCATTGCGCGAGCCTGACTCGCACTTGGCCGGTTTTTTGTTTTCTTTTTGATCCCAGGATCAATGAAAAAGAAAACAGATAAATCCAGGAAATATTCTAGAAAGGGTTCTACTGTCAGTTCCTTACTTTGTACTCTTAAAATTTTGTGTAGCTACATAATAGCTAGGTAGCAATAATATTGAATTTATTGATACCTTGAAAAGAAGAGGGATTAGACACCTCCTAGGCAGACGCGCTCCACCTTAGACTGCATCATCACCTACTATTTGGTGTGATTGTAGGCAAAAGCAAGCCCTTTAATAAAGTTAGGTAAAAATCGGTGAAATCACGAAATTGGGAACCAACTTTATATGGATGGAACAATAATAATCAGCTTCCAGTTCATAAAATTAGTACGAATTAAGTTGGAGTTGTAATAAAATAAAGAGATCGCATGAGCAAAGCCATGAAACGATTAACCCAGTCATCCATGAGGGTTCGACGGACGTTATCGTCGCGAAGGGCTATTTCTTCGCAATTTCCTCGGTCGAAGATCGAGATTTTGATAAAACGCTTTACGTCTTGGGGCTAGTTTATTAACTGGGAGACCATTATTTTATTTCTGTTTACCCCTTACATTTATTGGATACAAAGCACTGGATTGGAACAACTAACAAGCACGAAATACAAATTGAATATTTAATATTGACTATTAATCAGTACCCTTATTATAAATGCGAAAGTGTGTTTGTTTGTTGGTTTGTTGGTTTGTTTGTTGGTTTGTTGGTTTGTCCTTCAATCACGTCGCAACGGTGCAACGGATTGACGTGATTTTTTGCATGTGTATAGATAAAGACCTAGAGAGTGACATAGGCATTGGCATACTTTTTATCCCGGAAAATCAAAGAGTTACCTACCACGGGATTACTAGTGTGGTCTATACCACACATTTTAAACTGAGTCGTCAAGTTATCTGTCTATTTCGCTCACACTTACAGGTCGTAGGTAAGTGCAAGCGAAACAGACAGATAACTCGACGACTCCGTTTAAAATGCGTCGACTATACACGATTTTCTACAGAGCGTTGGTATCTCATACTAAGTAGGTATATTTAAACAAGCATGGTTACTGTTGCCAGACGTTGGTGCTGTCGTACGCGTACCACTGCTGCGAGTTCATGCCGCTGATGGAGGGCGGCGTGGGCGTGGACACCGAGGTGGACGGGGAGGCGGAGGGCGAGGACGACGACAGGGAGCAGTTCAGCGACCTGGTGCTGCTGCCGCCCGCGCACGTCGACCTCGCCGCCTGGGCCAACGCTACCGACATCTGGCCGCACTACCGTGAGACCCTCCGCCGCTTGTCAGTTTCTTTTTGCACATTATAGAGATACTTGCAATGGTTGTGTTTGTGTGCGCAGTGAACGCGACGGGCGCGGGCGCGGACGGCGCGCGGCCGGCGGGCGCGTGGAGCGCGGCGGGCGCGGCCGAGCTGCGGCGCGCGCGGCGCGTGCGCTGCCGCCCGCTGCCCGGCCCCTTCCTGCCGTGCGTGGACCTGTTCGACTGGTGGACGCTGCGCTGCGGCGTGTGGGCCGTGTTCCTGCTGGCGCTGCTCGGCAACGGCACCGTGGTGTTCGTGCTGCTCTTCAGCCGCAGCCGCATCGACGTGCCGCGCTTCCTCGTCACCAACCTGGCGGCCGCCGACTTCTGCATGGGCGTGTACCTCGGCCTGCTGGCCGTGGTGGACGCGGGCACGCTGGGCGAGTTCCGCGAGCACGCCGTGGCGTGGCAGATGTCGGGCGGCTGCCGCCTGGCCGGCTTTATGGGCGTGCTGTCGTCCGAGCTGAGCGTGTTCACGCTGGCCGTCATCACGCTGGAGCGCAACTACGCGATCACGCACGCCATGCACCTCAACAAGCGCCTGTCGCTGCGCCACGCGGCCGGCGTCATGGCGGCGGGCTGGGCCTTCTCGCTGGCGGCGGCCACGCTGCCGCTGCTGGGCGTGTCCGACTACCGCAAGTTCGCCGTGTGCCTGCCCTTCGAGACGGGCACGCCGACCGCGCTCGGCTACGTGGCGGCGCTGCTGGCCATCAACGGGCTGGCCTTCCTCGTGCTGCTGGGCTGCTACCTCAAGATGTACTGCGCCATCCGCGGCTCGCAGGCGTGGAACAGCAACGACTCGCGCATCGCCAAGCGCATGGCGCTGCTCGTGTTCACCGACTTCCTGTGCTGGTCGCCCATCGCCTTCTTCGCGCTCACGGCGGCGCTCGGCGCGCGCCTCGTGTCGCTGGAGCAGGCCAAGGTGTTCACGGTGTTCGTGCTGCCGCTCAACAGCTGCTGCAACCCCTTCCTCTACGCCATCCTCACCAAGCAGTTCAAGAAGGACTGCGCGCTCGTGTGCAAGGCCATCGAGGAGTCGCGTGTGACACGCGGCATCGGCCGCTGCCGCCACTCGTCTAACTTCAGCAACCGCCAGACGCCCGCCAACACCAACAGCCTCAACGAGCGCTCGTCGCGCGGCCAGCACGGCGCCGCGTGCGCCTGCCGCCGCCTGCTGCCCGGCGCAGTGCCGGCCGCCGCGCCGCCTGCGCCCGGGGGCGAGCGGCTGCTGCGCTGGCTGCGCGCGTGTGGGCGCCGCGCTACCGCACCCGCGCCGCCCGCACCGCCCGCGCCACGCGCGCCGCCCAAGCGCACGGGCTCGGTGTCGTCGTCGGTGGAGTTCTCGTCGTCGCGCTCCGACTCGTGGCGCACGTACGGGCGCGCGCCGCCGCCGCCGCGCCGCGCCGCGTCGTGGCTAGTGGCGCGCAAGACGTCGCAGGACTCGAACCTGTCGTCGTCGCGCAACGACTCGTCGGGCTCCAACGCCACCGCGTCCACGGGCACGTGGCGCACGTCGCGCTCGGGCGGCAGCGCGGCGGCGGGCGCGGCGCGGCCCAAGCTCACGCGCCAGCCCGCCGTGTCGGCCGACGAGCCGCCGCTGTCGCCGGCCGCGCTGCTGCCGCCCGCCGCGCCGCGCCTGCTGCACACCATCCCGTCGGCCGCGGAGACCGAGGCGCCGGCCGACGAGGCGGAGGCGCGCTGACCCGCCGCACACCGTGTCTTATAATCCCGTCCATAAAGGTTCGTACGCACCTGAGCGGCGCGGCGCGGCGCTTCAGTGAGCTTCACGTCGCGGCACAGAGCTTCAAAATATCATTTCTATCATTTTGTATGGCGCATATCGCACTAGAGCGGCGCGGCGCGGCGCTTCACCGCGCGTTGCCGCGCGGCACGGCTGGAGAGAATATTTTGA
This sequence comes from Maniola hyperantus, assembly GCF_902806685.2. Classification (NCBI taxonomy): domain Eukaryota; kingdom Metazoa; phylum Arthropoda; class Insecta; order Lepidoptera; family Nymphalidae; genus Maniola; species Maniola hyperantus. The sequence goes on along the minus strand of NC_048557.2, from coordinate 2,132,373 downwards.
AGCGCACCGAAGCGACGCGCAGTGCAGTGACGCTAGTGCGACATACCCAGCGGCGCGGCGCGGCGCTTCAGTATGCGTACGTCGCTCGAATAAGATACACGCGCATCTTGTTAGGTATTTAAAGTACAGGCAAGAATCGGCAAGATAGACCTCAAAATAAATAACGTAGGTTTAATTTTTGACACATGACGTGTTCCTCATGCTCTTAGAAGTATATCCTCAAAGGTCCCAACCCCTAGGATGTCGGCTTCCCCCCTTCCCAGTGTCTAAATGTATAAAAATGTCTCTCCGAGCGTTATGAGAAAACATCAATGGTAAAAATAATCCTGATTAAATAACTATAATATATTATGTACATATTATACCTACCTACTTCATCTAGGTAGAATTAATAGTTTCGGAAATATGCCTACCTATTGTTGTACTTGTGTTTATATTATACTAGCTTATGCCCGCGACGTCGTCCGCGTGGACTACACAAATCTCGAACCCCTATTTTACCCCCTTAGGGGTTGAATTTTCATAAATCCCTTTTTAGCGGATGTCTACGTCATATTAGCTAGTTAGCTAGCCAGCATGCCAAATTTCAGCCCGATCCGTCAAGTAGTTTGAGCTGTGCGTTGATAGATCAGTCAGTCAGTCACCTTTTTCTTTTATATAGGTATTTAGATATAATATGTACCTGTGTTTACCTGCCTATTTTATATCTATTGCACATAAAACAAAGACATTTTGCGAAAATGCTTTTTCTAATGTAATTTCCACAGAACCTAAGGGACTAGCTGATGCCCGCAACTTCGTTCGCGTAGATGTAGGTTTTTTAAAAATCCCGTGGAAACTTTTTGATTTTCGGGATAAAACTAGCCTATGTGTAGGTACACATAGGCTACTTTTATCCTACAGGGTATAATCTATCTCAGGTATATAGGTACTAGTAGGTAATTCCCGGAAATGTGCTCACCTATAGAAAAATCTAAATCCACGCGGACGAAGTCGCAGGCATCATCTAGTTGCATTTTTTTTTAGATTTTTAATCCCGTGTGAACTCTTTGATTTTCCGGGATAAAAAGTTGCCTACCTCTGTCAATTCCCGGAATGCAAGCTACCTCTGGTCCAAACTTCATATAAATGGGCCTTTAACAATCCTGTGGAAATTCTTTCATTTTCCAGGATAAAAAGTAGCCTGTCCTTCCCCGGGATGTAATTCAACTTTGTACCAAATTTCATCCTGTTGAGCCGTGAAAAGCTAGTAGATAGACAGACAAATACACTTTTGCGTTGATAATAATATAAGTATGGATATGCATAAATATTTTTTTATAATTTCCATAAAAACTATCATCATCATCATCATCATCATCAACCGATAGATATGTCCACTGCTGGACATAGGTTTCTTGTAGGATTATATTACCGACCTGTGTGGTATACCTATTGTTTCTAATGTAATTTCCACAAAAACTATTAGGCAATAGCATAAAGAATTTTGTCTTCGACATTCTGAAGTAAATGTGAAATGGTACAGAGTCATTAAGAAGGCGAGGAAACAAAATGTGATATCCTTCTTGATAGCGTGACTTTGGTATGTCAGCAATCCATTTCTTCTTCTTTTTTAGGGTTCCGTACCTCAAAAGGAAAAACGGAACTCTTATAGGATCACTGTCTGTCTGTCTGTCCGTCTGTCTGTGAGTGAGTGAACTATACCAAGTGGGGTATCATATGAAAGGTCTTCACCTGTACATTCTAAAACAGATTTTTATTTATTTTTATGCATCATAGTTTTTGAATTATCGAAATCATACGACTGTAGTACGGAACCCTCATTGCGCGAGCCTGACTCGCACTTGGCCGGTTTTTTCTCTTCGATAATTCGTTCTTCTTCTGCACAACAAAGAAATAATAATCAAATCCTCTTCACTGTCGCTCATCTTGCGACGTTGTTGGCACCTCGCGTCACTTGCGCGTCACTTTTATACCCGTTCGCGTACGAGCAACAACGTCGCAAGATGAGCGACAGTGAAGAGGATTTGATTATTATTTCTTTGTTGTGCAGAAGAAGAACGAATTATCGAAGAGAAAAAACCGGCCAAGTGCGAGTCAGGCTCGCGCAATGAGGGTTCCGTACTACAGTCGTATGATTTCGATAATTCAAAAACTATGATGCATAAAAATAAATAAAAATCTGTTTTAGAATGTACAGGTGAAGACCTTTCATATGATACCCCACTTGGTATAGTCACTCACTTCGAAAGTTGAAAATACTAATTATTAGTTCATGACCACAATTTAATTTTTTTTGTGTGATCTAACCCTAAATTCACGGTTTTCAGATTTTTCCCCAAATGTCAGCTATAAGATCTACCTACCTGCCAAATTTCATGATTCTAGGTCAACGGGAAGTACCCTGTAGGTTTCTTGACAGACAGACGGACAGACAGACAGACAGACAGACAGACAGACAGACAGACAGACAGACAGACAACAAAGTGATCCTATAAGAGTTCCGTTTTTCCTTTTGAGGTACGGAACCCTAAAAAAGAAGAAGAAATGGATTGCTGACATACCAAAGTCACGCTATCAAGAAGGATATCACATTTTGTTTCCTCGCCTTCTTAATGACTCTGTACCATTTCACATTTATTTCAGAATGTCGAAGACAAAATTCTTTATGCTATTGCCTAATAGTTTTTGTGGAAATTACATTAGAAACAATAGGTATACCACACAGGTCGGTAATATAATCCTACAAGAAACCTATGTCCAGCAGTGGACATATCTATCGGTTGATGATGATGATGATGATGATAGTTTTTATGGAAATTATAAAAAAATATTTATGCATATCCATACTTATATTATTATCAACGCAAAAGTGTATTTGTCTGTCTATCTACTAGCTTTTCACGGCTCAACAGCTTAACCGAATTTGATGAAATTTGGTACAAAGTTGAATTACATCCCGGGGAAGGACAGGCTACTTTTTATCCTGGAAAATGAAAGAATTTCCACAGGATTGTTAAAGGCCCATTTATATGAAGTTTGGACCAGAGGTAGCTTGCATTCCGGGAATTGACAGAGGTAGGCAACTTTTTATCCCGGAAAATCAAAGAGTTCACACGGGATTAAAAATCTAAAAAAAAATGCAACTAGATGATGCCTGCGACTTCGTCCGCGTGGATTTAGATTTTCTATAGGTGAGCACATTTCCGGGAATTACCTACTCGTACCTATATACCTGAGATAGATTATACCCTGTAGGATAAAAGTAGCCTATGTGTACCTACACATAGGCTAGTTTTATCCCGAAAATCAAAAAGTTTCCACGGGATTTTTAAAAAACCTACATCTACGCGAACGAAGTTGCGGGCATCAGCTAGTCCCTTAGGTTCTGTGGAAATTACATTAGAAAAAGCATTTTCGCAAAATGTCTTTGTTTTATGTGCAATAGAATATATAAAATAGGCAGGTAAACACAGGTACATATTATATCTAAATACCTATATAAAAGAAAAAGGTGTCTGACTGACTGATCTATCAACGCACAGCTCAAACTACTTGACGGATCGGGCTGAAATTTGGCATGCTGGCTAGCTAACTAGCTAATATGACGTAGACATCCGCTAAAAAGGGATTTATGAAAATTCAACCCCTAAGGGGGTTAAATAGGGGTTCGAGATTTGTGTAGTCCACGCGGACGACGTCGCGGGCATAAGCTAGTATAATATAAACACAAGTACAATAGGTAGGCATATTTCCGAAACTATTAATTCTACCTAGATGAAGTAGGTAGGTATAATATGTACATAATATATTATAGTTATTTAATCAGGATTATTTTTACCATTGATGTTTTCTCATAACGCTCGGAGAGACATTTATACGTTTAGACACTGGGAAGGGGGGAAGCCGACATCCTAGGGGTTGGGACCTTTGAGCATATACTTCTAAGAGCATGAGGAACACGTCATGTGTCAAAAATTAAACCTACGTTATTTATTTTGAGGTCTATCTTGCCGATTCTTGCCTGTACTTTAAATACCTAACAAGATGCGCGTGTATCTTATTCGAGCGACGTACGCATACTGAAGCGCCGCGCCGCGCCGCTGGGTATGTCGCACTAGCGTCACTGCACTGCGCGTCGCTTCGCTGCGCTTCAAAATATTCTCTCCAGCCGTGCCGCGCGGCAACGCGCGGTGAAGCGCCGCGCCGCGCCGCTCTAGTGCGATATGCGCCATACAAAATGATAGAAATGATATTTTGAAGCTCTGTGCCGCGACGTGAAGCTCACTGAAGCGCCGCGCCGCGCCGCTCAGGTGCGTACGAACCTTTAGATTTAAGCGAGTGCGTCGACACGAGACTTGATATATATTTATTTAGTAAAATTTACTTCATAAAATGGGAATCCCACAAGTTGATATTATATGATACCTAGTTAATTTATGAATAAAATAATAAGTAAATAATTAATATTGAATTAGGTAAGTACAATTACATAGGATGGTTAATGTTTTTACAATAAATGTTTAATGTTAAAGTTAAAACTATCGCAACGAGCGACGCGTCAGTAGGCATGCCTACAGCCTACCGCCTACGACGTGCGAGCGTTGAGCCCAGTGTTTCCATATGTAAATCGAGAATTACCGTGTTCAAGGATTAAAATTACGGTGTTTCTAGATTAAATTACGGTGGATTAGCTAAAAGAATACCGTGTAAATTACCGTGTCATTTTTAAAAGAAAAAACGTCACGAATTTGCTTTTTAATCAATTATTAATATTATTCTGAATCTGACTCTCCTAGAATAGCAATATCTTTTTCATATACGGATTTATTCATATTAATATTTTGTTAAATCTCATTAGTTTTACATTTCACTCCTTCCTAATTGCTTGAATAAGGACGAAAATAGATTGCTGAGATTCGATGCTTAAACCGAGAGCAAGAGAAATGTTGCCATTACGAAATATGCTAACGTGACTGAGATTCGTACTCGTATTACGCAGTATACTATGAATTTTTAACGTGATTTTTGTATTACGGTGACACGGTCAAGGTAATGGCTATATTACCTTGACGGTAGATTAGGGCTGAATTACGGTGCATCTACGGTAATTACCGTGTACATGGAAACACTGGTTGAGCCCTAGTTGTATAATTTATGTTAGAGGACGGCGCGTGCACTAAACATCAGTATTCGACTACCTACAGTATATTATTTACTTTCTCGTTAATTAAATTAATTAATATTATATTGTACGTATATGTTACTTAACGTTTCACTTTAAGCTAGATTTTATATGATAGAGTTTATTATACTTATCGCTAGAGACCAAGTGCTCAATAGTCTCATTGATATTGTTAAACTCAATTGATAGTATAATAAATTTAAATATTTATTAAATATACGAAGACTTTCGCCTTTAATCATGCTGACGCACCCGAAGCGAAGGCCAAATAAATAAACCGATCATGTTTTGACAATAAAATTATAAAAATCTAATACTTTTTATACTACCAACTACTAAACTTATCTACTTAGGCGTTTAAACTATCGTGAGTAATTCGATCGTAAGTGTAGATTGTTACGGCTATACTCACGTATAATATTTAGTTGACATAAGCCCGACTAGTTTCGAACCCATCCGGGGTCCTTTTTTACAGGGACTCAGCTCGCTGCGCGTCGTAGTTGAGACTGCGAGCCGCGCCCCGTATGGACCGAAATGAATGAAAAGGGCCCCGAATGGGCTCGAAACTAGTCGGGCTTACGTCGACTAAATACGTGAGCATAGCCGTAAAAATCTATACTTATCTACTTATTTCATAGCAGTGGTCGCTTGCTATCCACTGTGGCTAATTCTACAGTGCACAATTTCTAAACTAAACTGAATAAGCAGGTTCAAAGGTATTCCTATCCCTTTCACAATGGTCCATGCGGAAAAAGATAGCACTAGATTTAGACCTGTCAATTTAGTTCAATTTAGAGACTGTGTACATATATCAGAATTAACCATTGTACTTACGGGATAGTTAACCAAATCCCATGATTAACTAAGGTGCGTTGGGGTAAGTTCGGACAGTTTTTCGTTGTGTTTGGAAGATGTTGGTCAAATTTATTTTGCACGAAAGTTACAATAGTTAGCACAATAAATTATAGTGAAAATTGATTGTTAATAAACAAGCTACAGATAGAATGTGTTCCATATAGTTATAAATGAAACAACTACTATGTTTATCGGGTGTTTAAAATATGAACAAAATTTTAAAACCTTGGGAAAAATCAGACGTTTATGGGTAAAGATCGGACTACCTTCTAAAATCGCCATTATGGCTTAGAACACAGAGTTTATAGACAGAGAATATCCGTTCTTATACGTCCTATTATCCTATAAGACGACACTTCCAGTATAACGTGCATAACTCACACCCGATGCATCGGAACGACCAACATGGACTGAGACGTGGGGCGTCCCACGCTTTGTTGCCAGAGAAGAAAAATAAGTAGGTACTAATTCGGAATATATATAACAAATACGGTCTTCCCCCATTTATGATCTTAGCCCAAAGCACCTTATAGCTGTAGTAGATCGCCAGTAAAAATACAGTGATTAGTTTATAAATTGATGCGATTTTAAGAAAATTCATACATAACTAAATAATCCGTCTAATTAAATGAAACGTGGCAAAAACCTCATCTGCTTAAATAGATATTTCATATAAACTTTTACTTAGTTTGTACTTAGTTTATAAGATACCTACCTAAGATAGTCTTTTCATGACTGCAAAATGCAAACACATACAATCACGTTTTAGGCAATTGAATAATACTATTACCGTCGCCAGATTTTATCTCAAATGTTCATAATATGTATACCTAGTTTTTAATTTGTTTTACCGCCTTTTATAATAATAGTTACCTAAGTATTTTAACACTGCAAATCCGCATTGGGCCAGCGTGACAGACTATAGCCTAAACCCTTCTCACTCTGAGAGGAGACCCGGCTCAGTAGTGGGCAGGTAATGGGTTGATCATGATGATGATTTTGACACTAGATAATACCCGCGACTTCGTCCGCGTGGATTTAGGTTTTTTAAAGATCCCGCGGAAACTCGTTTGATTTTCCGGCATAAAAAGCCACCTACCTCTGTGCCAAATTTCATATGAATCGGTTAATCTGGTGGGCCTTTATGAATCCCGTGGGAACTCTGATTTTCCGGGATCAAAAGTAGCCTATGTCTGTCCCCGGGATGTAAACTAACTCTGTAGGTAGGTACCAAATTTCGTCAAAATCGGTTAACCATGAAAAGCTAGCAGACAAAGAGACATACTTTCGCATTTATAATATCGGTATGGATGTATGATTAAACAATAAGTAAATATTTTTGTTGAAATATTGGCCTAATTTGTATGACTAGGTACTTACCTATTACGTAATAATAATAATAATAAACTATTTTTATTTGATAATTTTGTTTGTTGTAAGTTTGTAATATTTGAAGCAATGTTTGTGATCACAGAGCAGTGTCTATTTATTAATGAGTGAGGGAATGTAATTTATTTATTTATTTTTATTTAAATAAATTTATAACAAATTTTATTTTTATTTACCTACTTCCATCGATGCAATACATCGCATACAAACACATTACTTAATACGAGTATATACCTAACTATTCTATTTTATCTATATATCTATATATTCTATTTACCTAGGAATACACAACTTTTATAACGACAAAATATGTGCGCCTGGCGATCATTTCGCAATTTAAAATATTAAATACTTACAAGCGCTAGTAGATAAATAATTATAATAATAAATTAATCGATGATAAATTTTCCCTTAAATACTGTTATTTACAATCAAGGGACTCAAATCATCTAATCCTTTGTTCAAGTATTTTATAAGCATCCTGATGCTGATTCGCTAACTCAATGTTTAACGATCAATGATAACCACCGAGCTCATCTGCCATTGGTTGGTTCTACATTGCTGCTTCACCAAGTAATATCAAAATGATTTTTCGTAGAAAACCTTCAATGAATTAAAAATAAATGTCAAATGGGCTCGGTGGCATCGTTTAACAATGAGTTAACGTAACACCCCGCTGTAATGTTCATTCAATTTGTTTGGTACCAGCGTAAAAATAAATGCTATATACACGGCAGTTGGCAGCCATAAGGTAACGTTTGTGGAATAAGGTACACTTCAAAAGAGACACTGCATAGTGACCTCAGGAGGGCCCGGCGTCCGGTCTAGGCTCGCTGGCAGCGCGCGACGTGGAGGGCAGTTCGTCTGGCTCGCGTAGCAGCGTGCGCCTTGCGCGGCGTCGGCGGCTCTCGGCGAGCTGCGCGCCGAACCGCTCGTCGAGCAAGTCGGGGCGACGTCGCCGTTCTTCTGCCACGCTGTTTACGCTTACAGCGCTCGCTGCGCATGCTTCCTCGTTCGGTGCATCTTCGTCCACCTCCTGAAAAGCAATTGGATCGGGTTATGATTCAAATTTCAGAATAACAGTTTAGTATCTACAGGGTGGGAATATTAATAATTACCTAGATATCCGTAAGCGATTATTTTCACAACATATTTATCAATTCAAAAACTTGATCAATGATTAATTTGATATACCTATTACTTAGGTACCTTACCTACGTAGGTAGAAACTGGCGAATAAAATATCTTCGAAACTGAATGTCCTCCTCAACTCGTTATTTTCTTAGTAAAAACTGTGGAAGTTAAGACAAACAACAATACGCCGTAGTCGCTATTTGTGGATTTTTTAAACGGACTAGGTATGTAAGGCGTGAAAAAATTTCTACTGCGCGGAGCAGGCAATTGGTTGATCAGTCGGTCCTTGTTACTCATAGAGTAGTATTATATTGTAACTCGCCATTCGGCAACATTATGTAGGGAGCTCGCCATCGTATTCTCATTGCTGAGGATTGCGACTCCTTCTCATTATGCATAAATAGATTTCTGAATTCTTAGGATAACAATTCAGTGGATTCGCTACTACTTATTAAGTTCTAAATGATACCCGCGACTTCGTCCGCGTGGATTTAGATTTTTTTAAATCCTGTGGGGTTTTCCGGGATAAAAGTAGCCTATACGGGTAGGACACCCCGGTATGCAAGCTATCTTTGTACCAAATTTCCTCAAAATCGGTTGAACGGATGGGCCGTGAAAAGCTAGCAGACAGACACTTTCCCATTTATAGTATTAGTATGGATTCTGTGGTAGTCGCTTACCTTAATCTCGGCGAAAGTGACCGGCATAGTGCGATGCCTCTGGCGGGGCCCAACGCGGCGCCGCCGCCGCCCGCGCTCTAGCGCCGACGCGGCTGCCGGGTACACTGCGTCCATGCTGCCACCACCCGCCTCGCTACGGCATAATATGCGCTTATTAACACATCATCATCAGACGGCCCGTGGGCACAAGAGGCGGAACAGCTCGGACTATGCACGCGGGGATCTTCGTTTTCGTGTACGTCTGCCCCAGAAAGGGGAGAAAGACTCATAGGGATAAGGATAAGATAGAAAGAATTTGTAGCGAGTCAAAAAGGTGTCCCGGCAAAGAGCCACCGACCAAGTACACGAGTTAGTGGGGCCATGGGAAGGGTTTAGGTGCATCGACCAAAATTATTTCCTACTAGATGATGCCCGCGACTTCGTGGGTGTGGATTTAGGTTTTTGAAAATCCCGTGGGAACTCTTTAATTTTCCGGGATAAAAAGTAGTTTTCCGGGATAGAAGTTAACTCTGTACCACATGTCATCAAAATCGGTTGAACTTTAGGGCCGTGAAAAGCTAGCAGACAGACAGACACACTTTCGCATTTATACTGTTAGTTTGGAAGTATGGAGTACCTACTATACCTAGGTACTTATATTTTTTGAGTTAAATTAGCGCGAGGTGTCAATCATTTGAATAGGGTATAACTATCGTACAGTGCCAGAGAAACCCTGGAATACTTTACTTACATCAAAAGCATATGACTTACCCCATATTCATTAAGAATAACGATTTGAACTAATTGATCAACTGTGATAGCACTAATTTGCGTGCCAGCTGCGAAATAATGGGCGTGGAGAGTGCGCGCACGCTCGTTCTCCGCCAATACGTAGCCCGCGTTCGACCTTAATACTCCTAATTATATTTTATGTATATTTAAATGACGCACCGACTACCGACATAAGACACCACTGAAGCTACCGACCCGACATAACATTTAAGTGCGTCGCTCTCAAACTATTTCAGCAGTAAATGCATTAAAATATTTAATTTGCAAATTGTTTACATGTGTGTAGGAGCGGTTGCGAACTCGGATCGCGATGAACTCTTTTTATTTTTTTCCCGAGAAATCTGCATGTTTAGGAGTGTGACCGCGATTCCATGGCGCGCTGCCAGCGCCCGCCCGCCCCGCTCTGACGCCCGCCGTAAACAAACACGATGCGAATTTACGATAAACAAAACAAGTGGAGAGTGGTAGTGTGCTTAGTATGAGATGTTACATCTCACCAACGTTTGATATAATTCGAGCGTCGAAACAATAACGTTAGAGTAAAATGGGCCTAGAATAAAAGGCTGTGATAGCCTAGTGGTAAGGACGTCCGTCTTCTAATTGGAGGTCGGGGGTTCAAACTTCAATCCCGAGCATGCCTCTAACTTTCCGGAATTATGTGTGTGTAATTAAATATCACTTGTTTTAACGGTGAAGGAAAACATCGTGAAGATGCATCGTGCATGCCTGAGAGTTCTCCATGTTCTCAAAGGTGTAAAGTCTACCAATACGCATTGGGCCAGCGTAGCAGACTATGGCCTTAACCCTTCTCACTCTGAGAGGAGACCCGTGCTCAGCAGTGGCCACTAAGCTGGTAATGGGTTGACCACCATGAAACCATGGACCTAAGATTCCTTCATTTAAAGTCAAAAATTCAGTACCGATTCAGTCACCGATTCTAATTTCATAACTTTTCTATCCAGAACACTGGCTATAGATATGTGGGCAAGCTTGAGCTTTAATACAAGATATTAAATTCCATTTTACATTAATGTTGAAATGTTTCAAGTTCAACGCTCGAATTGTATGAACGAGTGAGATGTAAATTCTCATACTGTTGTCGCTACGTCATTTCATTACACTGTTCGTTCGTATTGTAATGTCTTCAATGGCCTTCAAAATTTAAACGACTGCGCGCGTTTGCTTCGTGACTTGCAACAACAAAACTGAAAATCAATAAAATTACTAGTAGGATTAATAGTAGGTAAAGTTAACTGAAAATTCAAATTACTTACCTAACGAAACCTGAGTTCATGGGGTGGTGGTTATTGTTGTCAAGGTGAAAGGTTCCTTGGCCAGAAATACCAAGGCCGGCCCTTTTGTTCACTGTTTTGTTTCTGAGCTGAATAATTGACTGGCTAAAGAACGTAGGCAAAGGCCTAGCCACCCAAATTCACTCAACGTTCACTTAGGAGTAGGTTCTTCAATCAAAAGTCACAACAATCGATTAGTTATTTCTACATAATTCGACGACTAAGTACCTAACCTACACACAATAAATTATTCAACCTTCAGTTTCTTTCATTTGATTAGCATATCCATTGGTACAATTTGTCTACTACCCTCAAAATTAACACATTCTGCCATCATTTTTCCGCAAACATTTTTAATGTTAAGTAAATTGATAACTGGTAGAGGCCGTAGAAAAAGTAGCAAGGTATATGAACAGCCTGCTATAAAAAATGTAATAAATATCAAAATAATAATTAGTTACATATCTTGATATAATTTCAATCCTGTTTTAAAATCTTTGAATAGGTACACTAAGGTAGGTATGGTTTTTGATCATACTATCTAGCTATCTAGAAAGAAATGTCATGTCAAATGCACTGTAATACAGTGTTTCCACTTTTAGGGGTTTCACCCTATTTTAGGGCGAAACAACTTATATGCCTTAGGACTTTATAACAGGGATTAAGGGTAATTTTGGGTAAAATTGAACTTCAGGTGGTAGCCCTTTTTTATATGTACCTCCCCGATGTGTATTTCGGACTTTTGTTTTGAGTTGTTTGTTATCAAAAAAGCTGGAAATGGCAGGATTAAGAGGTTCCGAGACGGTCAAGCGGCTTGACGTCAAGCACGTTGCTTTTTGTTTGAGTCAAGCATTTTGTCAGTTTACAATGTCTGCTTAATGCTTGGGTCAAGTATTTAATTACGTGCTTGACGCGTGATGATGCGATTTTATATTTTTTTGCTTGACACGACGTTCGCGTCAACTTGATCAAGCTCATTCGTACGTCAACTGTCAGACATGGCAGACGATGACGCTTTCTTATGCGACAACAGCGAAAATAATATAGTAGCTAACAATGGAGCAGAAAAAAGTTTTCATTATTATAGGTACTCATTTCAGTCTACCGCGACGCTCCAAAACTGTGGAAGATAAAATCATCGTTGTATTTTGATAATAAAAATCACTTTGGTAAGTACGACGTTAACGTACGAAAATATGAGAAAAGTGCGTCTTGCTGCTTGATGGGCGCATCAAGCAGCTAAACAAATCTACGTGCTTGAATTCAAGCTGCTTGACCGTGTCGGAAGCTCTTTAGTTTTTACTCTGCATCGTGGAATAATAAGAGTATTTTTATAAGTGTATAATAATTCCTACTACCACCACTACTACTACTATAACTAGCTAAATATGCTAGGTACTTACCCACCTATTAATTACTAACTAATAACTAATAAAGCTGGACAGAGTTATTATAATTTGAAAATGGAAGAAAATTATGACCAAACACCTTCTTTGTTACAAAATTATATTTAAAACCATGAAATTATGTTGTTTTTACATGCAGCCTAAATCGTATTTCAAAATTCAAAACAAAAAAATCGGTATAAGTTTAGTTTATCTGTAATAATATGGGTACAATTTGCTTGAAATAAATAACATTATTATTATTATTATTATTAGGGCGAAATCCTACAGAAACTAGGGTAAAACCAAAATCGTAAGTGAAAACACTACTTTGACAGCTGTCTTTCAATATTTTTTTACAAATCAGAATTTTTAGGTTATGAACTGATCCTAACAAAAATAAACTTTGGAATCTTCGGTAAATCTGAATCTCTTTTGGAAAACTTAATCTTTTGGTGCATTTAAGCTCAGTTTTTCTAGATTCGAACCAAGTCGTTATTACATAAAATCAAAATGAGTTACATGTTGGGGCATTTACACAATGGGTGGCAAGTGGACCAAGCCATATTATCCGAAGAGGATAGAGTTGTGGTACGTATTACGAATTTCTTGCCCAAATGAAAAAGTCGCCGGAATGCGCGGGAATTTCCGCGACTTCACGAGAATTTTCTTTCTCGGTAGAAATTTATGTTTTACCTGGTGGAGATAGAAGTCAATATGCTATGTAATATTTTTAGAAATTCGCTTGCATTCCCTTTCAATGTAAGTTGAGTGCTATAATCTCTTGCAGGTTATAAGATTTGGCCACGATTGGGACCCAACCTGCATGAAGATGGATGAAGTGTTGTACAGTATTGCTGAAAAAGTGAAGAACTTTGCAGTCATCTACTTGGTGGACATTACAGAAGTTCCTGATTTTAATAAAATGTAAGATTTCTACTTTCCACTCTACATATTATCAGAATAAAGTAACAGCCCACAGCTGGGCAAAAGCATTGCATCTCTTGAGCAGATATTATAAAACTCACCCACAACACTATGGTTCTGTGCAGGATTATCTTGAAATGTGCAAGTTTTAACTGCCTGTTAAGTGTCATGACATGATGTTCTTCATCTACCAGCTATGCAATGAGACGATTCCTCATTTCTTTGAAATTAGTTAGTTATGTTTTTAATATGGCTGTTATAGGGGCACCTATAAGGTCCTTACCTAGGGTGCTCTCGATATTTACCTCTGCTTAGCTTACAACCTGTTCCTCTCTTAGCATTTATAACTTACTGTTGCAGGTATGAACTGTACGACCCATGCACCGTGATGTTCTTCTTCCGTAACAAGCACATAATGATAGATCTGGGCACAGGCAACAACAACAAGATCAACTGGCCACTTGAGGACAAGCAGGAGATGATCGACATCATCGAGACGGTGTACCGAGGCGCTCGCAAGGGCAGGGGCCTGGTGGTGTCTCCCAAAGACTACTCTACCAAATACAGATATTGAACTGGTATTTGTGAGCTTTATTTGCTCTGTAAATGGTTGATCTTTGATATTCCTCAAGAGAAGCAGATAGAACAAAGTGAAATTATACAGTTCATTCATTTTACATGACGTGTATTTGAAATACCTCTACTTGTGTTCTTCAAAAACTTTGACATAATTATTGAGATGAACAATGGAACTTCCACTTCATAATTTGTGAAAATGTTTATACTTTTTGTGACATAATAGTGATTAAAATACAAATCACTGCATTGTAAAATATTATAAAAATATTGTGATTTCTCATAAAATTGAGATCTGCACTGGCTTAGGTTGAGATCTAGAGAGCGCACTTTGACTTTGCTCAGACTTAAGACTGTTAAAATGAGACAGTGCTATATCACTGGCATACATCTGTCTAGTTTTAACTGAAACTTAAGTCTAAAGTAAAAAAATGCTCTATAGATCTCAGCCTTAGTAACAAAGCATAAATCAATATACACTTTGTAAATACTTGACTAAAATGTGATTAAAAGTGATAAATATGAAAATAAAAGACATTTTCAGTTGTTCATTATTTTACTTCAGATCTCATACAACAAAGTAGACTTGAATACGGTTGTTCTGACCGATTTTCAAAAATTCACTTGTTAGTGTTACAAAAAAGTACAATCTTAACCATAGAGTATCCATGTTGGATGGATCGAAGACAAGGGAAGAGGAGTCGCGGCGGCGAGGAATGTTGACTAGCGCGCCGCCGCGGCTTCGTCACATACAGCAAGCTTTCACTCCTAAATTAAAACTGTTTCAACTCAAAATCTCCCACTTTGAGATAATCTCATTTTCTGGTTCTTGATTTGTGTACGGTAGAGTGTATTAACCATGAATTACACATTCAAAACCACAATAACTTCTAAAATACTGTTCTGTTTTTGTAATTATTGCTCAACAAAGTGATCCTATAAGGCATCATTTCACACACTTTGGTAATTTGATAAATTAATTTTGATTTATCAAATCATGGCGTTGTCGCCATTTATCTTGCAGTGTTGCACATAAAAATTTTAAAATATCTTGTACGATAGTACGGAACCCTTCGTGTGCGAGTCCAACTCGCACTTGACCAGTTTTTTTTAAGTCTGTAGATTGACTATCTTTTTCCTTACCTTATCCCACGCTACGTGGGGTCGGCACAACATTTCTTCCACTCTAGATTAATTATTATTAAGTATCAAAAATCAGTTTTCCTTAATTTCTGAAAGTGTTTTTGTGTCAAAACAGTTTTGATTTAGGTGTACAAATGTGGCTAATTCCATTGTACACAATCTCTAAACTAAATTAAATGACATGTCTAAATCTATTGCAATCCCTTCCATAATGTTGCTTGCAGAAAAGGATAGCACTTGATTTAGACCTGTTAATTTAGTTTAGTTTAGAGATTGTGTACAAGAGAATCGGCCCCAATATTAGCTATTCCAAAGTAAGTACAGAAAAGTAGGTCACTCTGAGAAGTGGGCAATTTGGAGCTATTCGAATGTAGCATGACGTTGATGCAAAAGTTACAAAATTATGAAACCTGTTTAGTTACATTTAATTTTATTTTTTGTTCATATACTAGTACTGTTTAATTTTGATGTTTTCTTTTGTTCATATACTTATACTGTTTGTAACTGCAAATTACATGACTTTGATAGCAATAATTAATTGGTAACTGAAGGTACATTATAGAGGATAGCATATCAATAGAAGATCAGCACCCACAGCTCTAATACTGGTCACACATCAACAAAGTTGGTCACACATTTTGCACTATTGGATCTTAATAATTAACACTTGTTAATTTTGAAGTGGATACAGAATAATCTCTCACATAAATCTGTCTCGATTTAACTCAATCTTAAGTCTGAGCAAAGTCAGTGTGCTCAATCTCACCCTAAGTCGAGATTAAAGTTTTGCAAGACCCAGCAATATAAAATGTGTGTTAGCCTTCATTTTCATAGCTTATTCAACCCTAATTTAAACTCTTAAAACAAAAAGAGAGGTGTAAAGTTTGACTGCTTTGTCTGTTTGTGGTATTGAAGCGTAAAACAAATGTACCTTGATAATGTGCATTGATTGTCCATCTGTCAGCCAGAGCTTCATAACTTCTGAACGAATGCACATAATTACATACTTAGATAATGATCTACATAATATTATGTAAATCAGGCATCCCCAAGACAACCAATACTTCAAGTAAAAATAAAATTAATACACTATTCCCAGTGATACTCTTTTCGCTTGCCTGGTTTTTTTTTCTGTAAAATAACAAAACTTTTACACTGTAGTCATAAAAAGTATAAAAGTCGTAGATTTGAACTAGGCTGAGATTTACAGAGTGTACTTTGATTTTGCTCAGGCTTAAAACGAGACAGATTTATGTCTCTTTTTAATTCTTGAAGTCTGAAAAAAGTCAACGTACTCTGTAGACCTCAGCCAGCGTTGAGCTAAGCAATGAAAATGAAGCGGTTTTATTGATGTTGGATACGCATCCTTGGTTATGTCATATTGGAGTCAGCGGAGTTGTCTAGTCGCGGTGGTCGTCGTTGTTGGGCGCGGGAGCGGCGCGCCAGTCGTTGGGCGCGGGGGCCCAGATGGAGGCGAGCGAGCGGAAGGGGTCGTAGGTGCGCGGCTCCGGCGGCGGCGCGGCGGGCGCGGGGGCCGTGAAGCCGGGCGGGGGGCGCACCGGTGCCGTCGGCCACGCGCCCCATGCGCCCCACACTGATGACGGCGCGGTTCCGTATGGGGCTGTGGTGGCGCCCAGCGAACGCGCCTCCTCTGCAACAGCAAGAATAAAAACTGGTCAAGTGCGAGTCGGGCTACGCGTAGTGTAGGGTTCCGTAGTTGCCCGTCACAATATACCAGCTGTTTTAGACAATAGACAATAAACAACTTCATCAAAATAATTTTCAATGTTTATAAAATTCCAATTTATAAGGTGGTGGTTGGATTGGATCCCGGGCACGCACCTCTAACTTTTCGGATTTATATGCGTTTGAAGTAATTAAAATATTACTTGCTTTAACGGTGAAGGAAAACATCGTGAGGAATGCATGCCCGAAAGGTCTCCATAATGTTTAAATTAAAATGTGTATTTAAATTATATATCTAAACTCCGTATGCATTACTGTTGCACCAAATAAAATATAGTTTTAGTAATGTATGAATATATATATAGTATAGTATAAATATAGTATAGTATATAATATAACATAATATAGTATGAATGAGGTCGATGAACTTTGTCAGCCCTAGCACAGACTACGGTCTATTTGGGCTGCAAACTGCCAACACCAGTCGCGGCTTTTTGTCTAGTGCTTTGGTCTGGAAGTGTGGTGTGAATTATTCGCTTTTTTTGTCTAAAAAAAAAAAAAAAAAAAAAATGTTCTCAAAGGTGTGTGAAGTCTGCCAATCCGTACTGGCGCGTGGTAGACTATCGCCAAAACCCTTCTCATTTGAGAACAGACCTGTGCTCTGTAATGAGCCGGTCATGGGTTGATCATGCTAAAGTAGTATAGAACATCAACTAACCGAGGTAGTCCCGTGCGGGAGTGACGAAGGCCTGTCGCTCGGCGGGCACGGCGGCGGGGCGCCACGTGAAGTCCTCCGCGCGCGCGGTGTCTGCCGCCGTCCCGTTGAAGTAGAACAACGAGTTGTCGGGCGCACGCTCCGGCTCGCGGCGTCGCACGTCTGACCCGATAGGGGCCAAGGCGGGTCCGGGGGCGCCACGAGCGGCCACGACGGAGCTCCAGGGGGTTCCCCAGCGTACAGCACCGCGGGATTCCGGTGTCTCATTAGTGATTGGTGTGGTGAGGGGTGCGGGCGAGCGAGGCGGCGGTGTGGGTGGTACGCGTTCAGCTCGACGCTTTGTAGCTCGCTCCTGATAAATACAAAAAGAATTTCTTTATTTTTTTTACCTGACTATGCACCAGAAGGGATAGCTTGGTAGTTATTTGGTAGGTAGATGTTTATCGGTTCTGTTACGATTGTCATTTAATCATTCGAAAAAAATTGGTCCATTAGCTTCTATGAGCACCTCCCTCCCTACAAGTCCAAGCAAATGGACCAATAATTATGTTCATTAATTCAGAAGTTATAAGGCTTTGACAGACGGACGGACGGATAAAATGCCAGTCCACCCAAATAGAGGAGACAACAAACCTTCCGCACGTGATGTCTCCCCGGCACACTGCGTCGCTCCGAGTCGTTCCGCACGCGCTCCGCGCGGCGCGGCGCGTCGCCGACGTCGCGCCGCGCACGCAGCGGCCGCGCGCTGCCGTCGGGCGGCGGCGTGGCGGGCGCGCACGCGGGCTGCACTGCGGGCTCCACTAGCGGCGTGTCATCGTGCGGGGGGTCGTCTTGCAGGTCCGGCTCTACATCGCCGCTGTGATGTAACCACACTTTATTAAATGATTATTGTTCTGCCTATTTAGTTCTACATAAATATATAAAATAGTCTACCGTGACAGCTGTAGACACCCCGTGGCTACAGCTACCCAATGTTTAGTTATTGGGTAGCCTATCTTATCTCTAATTGCACCCAGAATGCTGTTGTGACTGCTATGAAGGCGCTGTACGAGTCAGGCCATCTTCTTACGGATAATGGCATGAAAGCCATCAGTCCTGGCCTCCGTGAACATCCCACTAGTACGACAGCCCCAACAACATTCTGAGTGGATTCTTATATTGCACTCTCAGGGTGTTGAGTATAGAAGCAATTTAGCGGATTTTTCCGTTGCGGTCCACCATAATGTCCGCTTACCTGTAAGGCTCATCATCTCGTTCATCGACGGGTATAGACTCGTCGGAGGCGGTCGAACCGTCCTCATCCGCGACGGGTGTAGGCGGCGAGTCGTCCGTCGTGGGCAGCGGTGGGGGGGTGGTGTCGTCGTCTTCGCTGGAGCGCGAGGAGTCGTCGTCGCGGCGCAGCACTTCGGCTCGCCAGCGCTCGAAGGCGCGGCGCTCGGCGCGCGGGTCCAACGCGGGCAAGGGACGCCTTGCTGCGCGTTTGCGACGCGTTGGCGGCCGTACTGGAGGTACCACCTGTAAAATGAAGTGATATTTCTGAAAGAAATGACATATTATGATATATCAAAAGTGAACTGGCAATGTGAAAAATTTCCATTTATCCTGTTTCGTGCTCCGCAGTGACATAGTTCAAGACAGTTATCTAGCTACGAAAATTTTAAAAGCACATACACTAGCATGGCATTACCTGCTCTCCATATACAATTCCAGCGGCGCCCATGGTACAGCAGCCGCTCTGGCAGCTCAGCGAAGATGAACGTCAGGGCGAGGAAAGCAAGCGCGACGCTGACAAAACGCGTCGTATCCCAGAAGGCGAGGTGCGGATGCGGCACATTGAAGTCAAATTAAAGCTACATAACTCACCGGTGGCTCTGGCACGGCCAACGATCGCAGATCCAGCGGCGCCCGTGGTGCGGCGGCTGCTCTGGCAGCTCTCGCGCGTCGCAATAGCCGCTCAGCGTCGAGCGCAGCGGCGGCGAGGATGAACGCGAGGGCGAGGAAGGCGAGCGCGACGCCGGCGGAGCGCACAGCGCCGTCCCACGGCGGGCGCGGCGCGGATGCGGCACATTTGGATAACACTTTGGCGGGAATTGTGGCTACTAGTAGGAACTCTGCGGGGCCTGTAATTACAAAAAAAAACTTTAAGTATCAAAATATTATGAGTTTGTTGTGGGCTCTTCTCAGACCTGGGCGCGTTTGGAACCCTCGTAGCTTTAGTTTTAAGTTTGCGTTATAATTATCACCACTATATCTTACAAATCTAACACTATACCAGACAATCAATAAGAGTAATTTATTACCTATTTTGAATAAATCATTTGACTTTGACTATTCAAGTTAAATTTTGTTTCATGTTATTTAACTAAACATAACCACTGTAGGGACTCGGTAAAATTAGTCAGTGAGTCGAGCTGCGCGGAATCATGCAGTTGTCTGTTGGAGTTGACAGTTGTATCTTGTACGATTCAGTTTACACCCGGAACACACTATTAATTAATAAGGATTAAAAAGTGCCACAGGGAACCGACTTTCATTGCCATACAGAAGTACCTTTCTTATCAGTTCTAAATAAGAACATAATAACATAAACCAGCAGAGCAAGGGAAGTCATGTCATGAGTGGCCGTACCTCTGTCAGTGTGCAGATGCAGAGGCGCGGCGACACGCGCGAGCGTGTAGTCAGGCGTGAAGGAGAGATGCACGGGCGCGGAGGCGTTGGGCTGCAGTTGCAGCGGCGAGCAGGGCCGCGCCGCGAACCCGCGCGCCGCGCACGCCGCGCCCGCCACGCGCCAGCGCGACAGCGACACCGGCACGCGCCCCAAGTTGCGCGCCACCACACGGCGCACCACCGCGGCTTCCGCGCCCTCCGCGCCCGCCCCGCCCGCCCCGCCCCACAGGCACTCCTTCACCTGCAATACATACCCACATGTGATCCCCAGTCTAAAGAAATGGTGTAGGTATAACTGGTGATGTGTGCCACAACTTTCATTGTACATTACAGTCCAGGTTTGAAATAAAGCGATAACTGGTCAAGTAGTATTTGAAGGCCGGCCGAAGTGATTTTGAACTAAACATTACATTGACCATCTTTGGTTGGAACATGTACGTCATTTTCGTAATCAGCACCCCAAAAAATACGTCCGCCATAGTTGATTTGAAATCGAAGGCAGACAACAATTTGATTTGGACTTGAACGCACCTCAAATAGAAATGGCGCAGTAGAGCCCGGCCGCCGCCCCGCGATGTCGAAGCTCGGATACTCGCCCTCGCCGAACAACTGAACACCTTCCAGGATCGTCAAATTGTTCCTGGAATTCACATTCATTTAGCTTCGACAGTAGCCGAAGGTATACTCATTAACTAGTTAGTTAAAAATAAAATCTGATCTGTGAATTTATGTATGTAGTCTATTGTCGCTATAACAACAAATAATAAGAATTTCAGAATGGCCACCATGTTTTTTTTAAAGTACATTCTTGTATGAAGTGTGGAACCATTCGTGTGCGAGTCCGCGTCGCACTTGACGGGTTTTGTTGAAGTCGTTCAAAAAGCTCTCACCTCAAGTACAGATAGGTGGTGAAGGCGCCGGCGTCGTGCGGAGTGAACTGCACGCTGAGCTCCAGCTCGCTGTGCGGCGCCAGCAGCAGCAGCGGCAGCGCCACGGAGCTGTCGTTGCGCGGCGCGGCCGTGCTGTTCCATGGCGCCGCGGCGCCGCGCGTCACGCGCCAGCCCGCCAGCCGGAACGCGTCGCCCGACCACGAGCACTTGCCCGACAAGCAGTACGATGAGTCGCCGCCCGCCCTGGGGAAATGCATTTTGGGTTATTAAAAAGAAACCCTACACTTCCCATGGATTTCAAATTCGAACCGCTAGGATATGGAATAGTCTTCCGGCATCAGTTTTCTCCTCCAATTTAATATGGTCAAGTCAAGTCAAGATTGAATAGGAATTTTCAAGGCACATGCGCCATCTTAAGCTGCATCGTCACCGAAGCCAAGCGAAGTTATAACTTTTAAAAAAATGGCCCCACCAACATCTCGGTTATATGGGCCAAATCGCGGGAGGGCGCCCGTTCGGTACTTACTGTTGGCGTTTATGAGAACAGACTCCTTGAGACAGGCTCAACAGTTACCAAGACCCCATTACAACACTTGCATCCTGAACTTGTAACACCATCAGTATGTTCACTCACCTCGGTGGTAGATCAGGCAGATTCCGTGCAGCAGGCTCTGCAGCAAGCAACGCCTGCAGCAGCAACGGAGTGTGTGCCGTGCTGCGCAACGCCAGGCGCAGCGTGACGGCGCGGCGCACGGCAGCAAGCGGCGCGCGCCCCGCCCCCGCCGCAGCAAGGCGCGGCCACGTCAGCGACAACGAGCCTGACGACACCACTTGTACCACCTACAGTCAGATATTTCCATACAGTACCCGTAGGAAATATTACACATCGAACATTAGAGAAATATTTCGGCTTCGTAGGGCGTCGTCGTCTCTGTCACTCATACTTTTGTGACAGTTTGTCGGTCTCAACGACAAAGACAACTCTACGAAACTTACCCTATAGTCTCATAACTGTCCTTTTTTGAAGCGAAGCATCCTTTCGGACGTTTTGCGCTCTAATTCCAGCTCGCTCGGGAGTAAAAAAAAGAGAAAAAGGTAGGTCATCGGAACTGTCACTCTCATACATAAATACCCTTCACCTCTGCTGATCATCATCAAATATTTGAAAAGAGCAACCGCCGAGTTTCTTGCTGGTTCTTCTCGGTAGGAAAGGCATTCCGAACCAGTGGTAGATGCATCTGACTATTCGAAAGTACTTGTAAAAGTTTATTTGAATAAAAAAGATTTTTATTTATTTATTTATTGCGTATGCACTGGCCGTTACCTCAGTAGTGTGCATGTGCAGCGTGAAGTTGGAGTCGACTTGCGCGCGCTGCTGGTCGAACAGCGCTAGTCGAGACTGCAGCAGCTCTAAGTCTTCCCGCAGCGCGGCGGAGTCCAGAGCCTCGCTGCGCCGCAGCCACGACATGCCCTCTGAACAATTCATATATCGCCATAAACACGATGAAAACAGTCAAGCCTTGATATAATAAGACACTAGTTATAACAGGCGTCATAAACGCGCATCGAGTATGCTGCGCTTCGGGCGCTTATTGAAATTGTATGAATTCGGTGCATCAATCATCATTACTATCGCATTTCTTGTGATACAGTCGTATTTTTTCGACATTTTGCACGATAATTCAAAAACTATGATGCATAAAAATAAATGAAAATCTGTTTTAGAATGCACAGGTAAAGACCTTTCATATGATACCCCACTTGATATAGTTATCTTACTTCGAAAATTGAAAATACTAATTATTTGTTCATGACCACAATTTTTTTTGGTGTGATGTAACCATAAATTCACTGTTTTCAGATTTTTCCCCGAATGTCTGCTATAAGACCTACCTACCTGCAAAATTTCATGATTCTAGGTCAACGGGAAGTACCCTGTAGGTTTCTTGACAGACAGACATACAGACAGACATACAAACAGACAGACAAGAAAGTAATCCTATAAGTATAAGGGTTCCGTTTTTCCTTTTGAGGTACGGAACTCTAAAAATTATTTAATTTAGATAATCTAGCCTCGGTCTCTCTGTCAGTGAACCGTAATAGTCAGAGAATGTCAAAATGGTCGCACAATTTTTTTTCTTGTACGATGGAAGGAACCCTTCGTGTGCGAGTTCGAATCACACTTGACTGATTTTTTCTACTGTCGTAAAGCGTAGCATTATATTGTTTCTTGTCAATCACTGACCTTCAGTAGTGAGCGGCAGTCCACAGTAGCACGTGGGTTCGCAGCGTTTTTCGGGCGTGTGCCGCGCGCGCGCAACGCGCGTTCGCCCCGTCCGCACCTCGCCATAGCCCGCGCCCTCCCATCTGATGACACATTTATTTATTTATTTATTTATTTATTTCCACACAAAAAGAAAAAACACTTACAATATTGGTTTCTTCGTGCTCGTAAGCGCTTGGCGGCTTGTCTGAGCACTGCACATTCCTCTGTAGTTAATACCAGTGCCCTGTTTATCAAACATTACAAGTCTACAAGCTCACAAGTTACAAGTTACAAGAACTTTTTTACAAACTCTTGTAAATTATGTTTATCAAATAATTTCACAAGACTTGTAGGATTTTACAAGACTTGTAGAACTTGTATTTTTAATTTATACCTACACCAGCAGGAAGTACCTATACTATACATTATTTTTCATGAATTAAGGTTAGACTTAAAATTTGGAAAAATAGATAGACTTTAAAAATTTTCGCTATTCGAATTACACCGCAAAAAATGGCGAAATCTGATGCGAAAGTTACAATTATTCTTCAATTAAGTAATTCGTGACAAAAAAGATATTTTATTTGGCGCATTTACTGATAAATTATCTAAAGACCAAAAAATAGCAGAGTGGAAAGAGATACTATTGCTATGTCAATCGCTTGGACTTGTATCTGCCGAAAAAGATTATGCCAGCATACTCGTATGTACATGAGACACGTTTTGATCAAATTTAAGAAGAGCAACATTTGATAAGTTTAATAAAATTACACCTTTGAATTATTTTATAGTTATTTTACCTATTTACTACTAGGTACTAGATAATTTAATTATTCTTTTATACAATATCATACTTGCATACAACTTGTAAAATAAATTAAGAGTCAACGGAGGCTCTCCAACTTTTTCGTTACAAGTTACAAGCTACAAGCTACAAAGGCATTTTTGATGAACAAAACCACAAATACAAGTGTGAAAAACACTTGTATTACAAGTGATATTACTCGTAGCTTGTAGTTTACAAGTGTAGTTTTGATAAACGCATTCTTGTAAAAATGCACAAATTTACAAGAGAAACGCTTGTAATACAAGACTTGTAACGTTTGATAAACAGGGCATTGGTCTAATATTCTAGGTAGGAATGTGTAACTATTATGGACAAATGTAGGTAGGTAGTTTTAAAATAAAATATGTCCGCGTATACAAGCTTCAATTTCTGCATACGAGTTAGACCTCGCCACGCCAAAATGTACCATGCCTGATGCCACACAGCATCGATCTCGATAAAATGACTTGACGGTATAATCTCTCATTAAATAAATGAATAATCTTTTACGGATGGGCCCTTAAGATTCCCGTGGGAACTCTTTAATTTTACGGGATAAAAAGAAGCCTATGTCCTTCCCCGGGATGTAAGCTAACTCTATACCAAATTTCATCAAAATCGGTTAAACTGTTGGGCCGTGAAAAGCTAGCAGACAGACACACTTTCTCATCCATACTTTCATACTAATATTATAAATGCGAAAGTGCGAAAATGCGAAACAGCCCATCCTTTTTACCGATTTTGATGAAATTAGGTACAGAGATAGCTGGCACCCTGGGGAAGGACCTAGGCTACTTTTGATCCGGGGAAATCAAAGAGTTCCCACGGGATTTTAGAAAACCTAAATTCACGCGAACGTAGTCGCGGGCATCATCTAGTACGTAATATACTCGTATATAATATTAGAAGTATGGATATAAATGGGTTTTGGCCATTGGGTACTCACTGGAAGGCGAGGGCGGGGTCGTCTCGCCTGGGCGGCAGCGAGAGGCGCGTGACGCGCATGCGTGCTGACATCGTACTGTCCGTTTGTAGCTCCGCCCACGAGCCCGCGTACTGCGCACACGCACACACACACACTTCGTTATAAGTAGAATTTTTAAATATATAAAAGGATTGACTGACTGACTGACTGATTTATCAACTCACAGCTCAAACTACTGGACGGATCGGGCTGAAATTTGGCAAGCAGATAGCTATTATAACACAGACATCCGCTAAGAAAGGATTTTTCAAAATTCAACCCCTAAAGGGGTAAAATAGGGGTTTGAAATTTATGTAGCCCACGCGGACACAGTCGCGAGCATAAGCTAGTTCAAAATAATGTGAGCAAACGAACACGTCAAAAAAAACTAAACAATTTTTGACAAACATGGATAGATTACAGATACGATTGATTTTTCATTTCGGCCGTTAGAATGATCCACATAATGTGGCCCGCGTGTTTGGAATTCGACACAAGCCTGTTATGTGTTGTTATACAAGGTCAAAGATTCAACAGTGGGACCAGCTAGACCAGCCTACTGATTCGCTAACTGACGTGTCTAGCGCTGAATAATAACCACCAAGCTCATTTCGCATTGGTTGGTTCCACATTGCTGCTTCACTCCGTGATAATAGAATAGCTTTTCGTAGAAACCCTTCAATGGATTAAAAATAAATGTCAAATGAGTTCAGTGGCTATCATTTAGTGTTAAATACTGAGTTAGCGAATCAGTAGGCAGGAAATAACACTACCTCAGAGGTACCTACCGGGGCAGCGGGCGGTATCCTCAGCGGCAGTAAGCGCACGTGCCCGGCGCGCACGCGCAGCGCTAACTCCATGGTGGTGGTAGTGGCGTGCGGCGCCGTGGTGTTGAGCTGCAACTCCCCCCGCAGTGGACCCTCGCGCGCTGGCGCTACTACCGTCAGCCACGCCTGCGCCCACGACCCTCCCAGGATACACTCCTGAAATGTAACCAATACTATTTAGAAAGTTTAATGGATTCATAATTCATTCGAGACAAATTCTCATTTATTCATATGAGAGAGCGAGTAAGCTGCGAATTTGCTGAGCACGTTGACCCAATCCCACTTCTGATGTCACAACATCAGAAGTGGGATTAGTAGGCTAAACATCGCAGCGGCCTCGGATAGATTAGCAATCAAAGCAGCAATAACAAGTAGTTCGGGCGCACGGTTATGCTTATTTATACCTAATGTAAAATGTTACAATGTGAGCATTTAGTTAATATTTATACTCAGTACGGCCAGCCGAGCCGCTCGCCGCTCTCGCTGGAATTTATAGTAGATCACTTCTCAAATCCCAGTTTGTTCTATTAATGTGCTTTGGTACGTTGATCCGATCCCACTTCTGAACTCACAACATCAGAAGTGCATTGCATAACGCTACTCACCGCGGTACGCGTGCGCGATTGACGCAGCGGCGCCAGGTAGCTTAGGCACTCCCACGCGCCGCGTGGTTGACGTGTTGCCCATCGCGCCGAACTCTAGCAATGTTTCTGGCACGTTGACCCAATCCCACTTCTGATATGCGACATCAGAAGTGGGGTGCATGAAGCTAACTCACCGCAGCAGGTTGCGCGCGCGCGAATGACGCAGCGGCGCCAGGTAGCTTAGGCACTCCCACGCGCCGCGTGGTTGACGTGTTGCCCATCGCGCCGAACTCTAGCAATGTTTCTGGCACGTTGACCCAATCCCACTTCTGATATGCGACATCAGAAGTGGGGTGCATGAAGCTAACTCACCGCAGCAGGTTGCGCGCGCGCGAATGACGCAGCGGCGCCAGGTAGCTTAGGCACTCCCACGCGCCGCGTGGTTGACGTGTTGCCCATCGCGCCGAACTCTAGCAATGTTTCTGGCACGTTTGACCCAATCCCACTTCTGATATGCGACATCAGAAGTGGGGTGCATGAAGCTAACTCACCGCAGCAGGTTGCGCGCGCGCGAATGACGCAGCGGCGCCAGGTAGCTTAGGCACTCTCACGCGCCGCGTGGTTGACGTGTTGCCCATCGCGCCGAACTCTAGCAATGTTTCTGGCACGTTGACCCAATCCCACTTCTGATATGCGACATCAGAAGTGGGGTGCATGAAGCTAACTCACCGCAGCAGGTTGCGCGCGCGCGAATGACGCAGCGGCGCCAGGTAGCTTAGGCACTCTCACGCGCCGCGTGGTTGACGTGTTGCCCATCGCGCCGAACTCTAGCAATGTTTCTGGCACGTTGACCCAATCCCACTTCTGATATGCGACATCAGAAGTGGGGTGCATGAAGCTAACTCACCGCAGCAGGTTGCGCGCGCGCGAATGACGCAGCGGCGCCAGGTAGCTTAGCACTCAATGCGGCGATGCAGAGAGGTATGGGCGCTGGATTGCGTAATCGCACGCCCACGCGCCGCGTGGCTGACGTGCCCACCGCGCCCAACTCTAAAAATGTCTCCGTTGCGTTTGCCCACTCCCACTCCTGGAAATACAAACAGGATTGAAAAATTAGTGCTTGTAACCTTTAGAGCTCTTTCATGGAGACGCAGCGCGTCGCGCGGTCAAATCAAACGTATGTTAATTTGAGAGGATTCATGTATTTCGTACGTTTTAATTGATATCTAACGATACGCGCGACGGAACACGCGGCGGATACCGTCGCGTGCCGCAGCTACTGGGGCTACTTTCAAGGGCTGGATTTTTTTAAAGTAACAATCTGTAGTAATACGTCAATGAAATCGTACTCCATTGCGAAAACACGATATCCGCAGAAGACTGCCAAAAGTGGTAGTTCGTTGTTCCCCACACACCGCACCATGCGCCGCACAATACCATGGCTTTGCCACGTTTATTTATGCGTGCGACGCCGTAGACAACGCCGCGGGCCCCGCCCACCGTTTCACGAGTCACCTGTCCTTAAACGGAGAAAAGGATAACGCGCAACGCGTCTCCTTGAACGTGCCCTAACGCGCGGTTAAAGTAAACCAAAACTAAAGCAAAACGGTAGGCTTGTAAAAACAGAGTCAAAATATACGTACAAACAATATCTTCCCGCTGTACAGCCTCAGCGGCACTTTGTACTGAGACAAGTCCGTGTGTACAGTGATCTGTGCGTCTATCGACAAATCTACGGGCAGCGCCGGGTCGCGCAGACGCAAGTGTGCGATGGCCGCTGATGTACCCGCGTGGAGTGTCAGCGGAGTGTGCAGCACCATCTGTATAACGCAAAATCAAAAATCATCAATTTAATTAGGATTTTACGACTAATTTTGGAAGTCTGAAATAATAAGTGAAGCGGTGACAGACATTTTATGACTGTATGTTAGTTCAGCGCGTACCATACCTTAGTTATTTTATAAAAGCTGAAAGTTTCTCTGCGTATTGTCCCCGATACAGGGCGGAACGATCAGCTATAGGATCATGGTGGCTTTGGGAGATAACAAAGACGTCCATGTATATAGTCTAATTTATTTTAATCAGAATAGTATTAGAAATTACGTCATGCATTGCCAGACACTTAGTATCGAACTTACATTGAAGTACTGCGCGACGTCGTCGGGAAAGTCGATGGCTCGCAGTGTGAGCGACCGTCCGAACTGGTTGTGTGCACGCAACTCGCGCTCTTGCGTCGCGTCCGCACCCATCGTCACTATGCTGGGACAAGACCATAATGTATAGCATTATTTCCCAAACATGTGTTTATTGTACAAACTATAGTACACGACAGGTCGAGATAGCAATTGAGGTGGGGACGCCCCGCATTAACCCAGTGTGGGACAGCGCGGGAGACGTGCGGGTGTGCGGGGCATCCCCCGTCTCATACCTCGACTATTCGAATCTGATACTTTAACATTCGACATATAACTTGTGGACACTTACTCTAAGTGCGGCGGGGTAAACCGAAGCGCGCCGGGGAGCAAGCGTACGCTGTAGGGCACGTGCGCACGGCCGAGGCGCACGCAGCCCGCGCACCACGCCTCCCCCTCCTCCTCTCTGCTGTCGCTACTGTTGCTGTCACCCACGCCGTTCACTACACTAGATGCAGGCGCCTGCGCCCACAACTCTGCAACTGTTTGAGAAACAAAACCGTGAGATATCCACGAAGCTATATTCTGTCCCGCTCACTCGTAGGAGCCTATATATTTGTGCTGTTCAGTTGAGTGCTGTGAGATCGCCAAATTGAAATGGCCTCAAAAAACTAACGATCGTATGTGTAAGAACAAAACGTTCAGCCAATGAATTTCGGGTCTGATCTTTTATTGTTTTACAAGAAAAAGAGCTGTGGTGGCCTAGTGGTTAGGATGTCCGCCTTCCAATCGGAGGTTTTGGTTTCCCGGGCCCGCACCTCTAACTTTTCGGAGTTATGTGCGTTTTTAAGTAATGTTGTGTGAAGTCTGCCAATCCGCACATGGCCAGCGTGATAGACTATGGCCAAAACCCTTCTCACTCTGAGTGGAGACCCGAGCTCCGTAGTGATCCGGTGATCGGTTGATCATGATGATGATGATGAGCAACAAAACGGGCTGTCCAGCTAATATACCTAATCAATTCTTTTTGAAAAGAATCTGTTTCCCTTTGAATTGATTATTTTGTCTCACTCACTCATAGGGGCAACAAAACGTACTGCCTAGCCAATGAGATGCGTAAAACCAAGAATCATTGATTAACTTACAATTGAGCGTCAACTGTGCGACTTTGATGAAGTCCTGATGCGGCGCCAGCTGCGAGCGCAGCAGCGACAGATGCGCGCCCACTGCCGCGCCGCCTGCCAACAAGTTATTAAGTTGTAAATAACTAGCTGATGCCCGCGACTTCGTCCGCGTAGAATTGGTTTTTTTAAAAATCCCTGATTTTCTGGAATAAAAAGTGGTCTGTGTCCTTCCCCGGGATGCAAGCTATATCTGTACCAAATTTCGTCAAAATCGGTTGAACGCATGGGCCGTAAAAGGCTGGCAGACAGACAGACACACTTTCGCATTTATAATATTAAGTATGGATATCTGTCCCGGCTGTACTCACATGATTAGTCGACGTTGGCCCGACTAGTTTCAAACCCATCCGGGGTCCTTTTTCAAGGGAGTCAGGCCTAACGTCGACTAATCACGTGAGTACAGCCGGGACAGATATTAATTACTAGCTTATGCTCGCGACTTCGTCCGCGTGGACTTCACAAATTTCAAACCCCTATTTCACCCCCTTCGGGGTTGAATTTTCAAAAATCCTTTCTTAGCGGATGCCTACGTCATAATAGCTATCTACATGCCAAATTTCAGCCCGATCCGTCCAGTAGTTTGAGCTGTGCGTTGATAGATCAATCAGTCAGTCAGTCAGTCAGTCACCCTTTCCTTTTATATATTTAGATAATGGAAATCACTCACGGTAGTTTAAACGCTAAAGTTATTAAGTGTTATGCCCGTAATACAAATGCCAGTTAATGGCATGCTAGGTACTGGTAAGCTAGCATGCCAGGTACTAGCAGAATGTCAGTGCGTGATACACATGCTTGTAACTTGTAAAAGGCTGCGTACTGACTACTGTGCCAGTGACGTGCGAAGTGAAGATCACAAAATGAATATTAATTATGAAGTGATTAATAGTGTTACAATATAACTCGCGATTATATTAGTGCAGAATCTTTTTATGGCAAGGAATAGACGCAAAAGACACTAAAAAAAATTTCAAAAGATTTTGGTGGAGGTTGAGGTGCGATCGACTAGCAAACACGTGTTTCGCGTGCTTGTAGCTGGCATGCGAGTCCCCTGTCCCACTTTCCTTGGAAAAATCAAACGCCTTGCGATCTAATGGTATGCCTTGTACTGGCACGTGAGCTACTGGCAGATCCTCGATACACATGCGAGTAGCATCCTTCTTCCTTGTAATTGACATGTTTTTGTGCAAGTAACTAGCATGTGAATCACGGGCATCAGTATAAGCTCACTTCAAGTGGGTCTCAAGTTGCTAGAATGGCGATCGATGTCTTGCGTGCGTTTTGTGCGTGCATGTGTTCTGTAAGTGCGTTAATTAGTAATTACCATTAGCGCGTGCGGCAGCGGGCGCTGCGCAGGGCTCGAGCGGCGCGTCGCGCCAACAGCCCGCGCCGCTCACGGCGCCCTCTAGCGACACGTCCGAGCTGCCGCTGTTGGCCAGCTCCAGCTCCACCTGACAATACAGCCCACATCATGAAATGCCATTTACGTATTGTACAAACAACTACTGTACCCATAGTGTAAGATTTTACGTCTCACCAAACGTTTGGGTCCAAAGTTGCTAGAATTCCAGAGTCGAAACACTTCCGCGTTATAGTAAACTGGATCTTATACGCCTTGTTTTAAACCTCAGGTTTGTCTACACATCTACAGCCAGCCCTCCAAGCGGAAACCTTGCGAAATTAAAATCAGTGGCATTGAATTTTTGACTTCAATTCAAGGCTCTTTAGGTCCATTTTACTTTGATGTTATTTTGTTTCGATTCTCGAATTCTAGCAACGTTTGGTGAGACGTAAAATCTTATACTACGGGTACAGGCATAACGCATAAATGAGTAGTTCCGTGCGGGAGGGGTGTGATGACGTGACGCGAGAGCTCAGAGATTCGTCAACTTGTGACAACTGTCACCCTCTCGCACCGCTTCACTACCACAGTAGCCTACTCAGTTATGCGCTATACTTATGGAATCACTAGAGATCCGCGCGGATTTATGTTTTAAAAAATCCCGTGGGATTTTTCTGCGATAAGAAGTAGCGTATTTCCTTTCTCAAAAAGCAAGCTATCTTTGTCCCAAATATCATAATAATCGGTTGAACTGATGGGTCGTGAAAGGCAGACAAACAGACACACTTTCGCATTTATAATATTAGTATTGGATGGATATATCACTAACATCCAATTTACTTAATAATAATTTGAAATGTGTTTAGTTTGTTAAAAATAATAATGAAGGTGCAAAAAATTAAAATAATTCGCGACGTTGATTTACGATCTAGCTCTTAAATACGTCCGTTGCAATAGCATGCTCTCACGCTCGAGAGCACTCTAAACGTCTTCTCACCGTGTAGGCGGGGTCGTGTGCGCCGCGCGCGCTGAGACGCACGTGGGGCGGGCGCGCGTACTCGCCCGGCGGCGCCGCGCGCGCCTCCACCGCCACCAGCAGCCCGCCGCCCGGGATGTTGGCCTTCACCCTGCCACCACGCACAGAACTACTGTATACAATTCACTACACTTACGAAACTTGTAACTGTCACACACTAAATAACACATTTTAATTTTTTTTAATTTTCATGGCGGCAATTTGGAAATTTTTAGTATTTGTTGTTATAACGGCAATACACCTACTACACAGTCTGTGAAAAGTTCAGGTCTCTATGGTTCACCTGATACAGCCCGCTGACACACAGACAGACGGACAGCGGAGTCTTAGTAATAGGGTCTTCAACACTTCAGGTACGGAACCCTAAAAACGCTCTCTGATGCTTTCCGAGCCGGTCTATCTGAACGAAACCTAATTGCAATTCCGGTAGGTGGTATTAGGAGCACATAAGATAGAGCAGGTTCGTCAAACACATACCTCACATAGGCGGTGAGTGGCTGCTGCGTGGGCTGCTCGTGCGGCGCGACGCGCAGACGCACGAGCGTGCGCGTGGTGCGCGGCGGCACGGCCCACGCGGCGCGGGGCGCGCGCTCGCCGCCCGCCGGCAGGCGCAAGCCGAGCCACGCGCCCGTGGAGTACACCTCGCTCACTTGGAAACCAAACAATACATACTTAATATTATGAATGCGAAAGTGTGCCTGTCTGTCTGTCTGTTTGGTTTTATACGGCCCATCTGTTTAATCGATTTTGACGAAATTTGGTACAGAGACAGCTTGCATCCCGACTAAGGACATAAATTACTTTTTGTCCCGGAAGTCAGAGTCCCTACGGGATTTAAAATATAAAAGTTACGCGGACGCAGGCTCGGGCGTTATCTATAGTCCGCGACAGGTCGAAATGGAAATGGGGGCGGAGGGACGCCGCACGTCACCTGCGCTCGCCGCAACGGGTTAGCGCGGGGACTGTACGGGTGTGCGGGGCGTTCCCTCCCCGATTGCCATTTCGATCTGTCGCGTACTATAGTTTGTCTTGCAATTCACGAGGCAAAATGGCAGCGTTCATTTCCTCTCTCTGACACACTATACCTGTGTATGTATAGTGTAAGTGAGATGGAATGTTTAGCGTCGCTTCGTTTCAATTTGTTTTTTTTATTGGCACGAGTTATTAGGTCGAGAGTTTATACCTTGTATAGTGGTGTCGGTGGGATTGTACAGCGTGAGCTCGGGCTCCACGCTGGCGTTGAGCGGCACGCGCAGCCCTACTAGCGGCCACACGCCGTACTGACTCGCCACACCCACCGCCGACACCTGTGTGACATATAACAGTTTACATGACCCTGGTGTAATATGTTGGTTGCTTACGCATCGAATACGGTATTTTATACCTAGCGAGAAAAAATCTAAAAATGAATAAACAATTATAGTATCAGCAATAAGCAATCGAAAAATGTTGATTTCGGTTTACAAAATTATATAATAAATTTTATAATTCACTTTTTTTATCTGTCCTACAAATATCCAAAATGCATGATACCGTAGCCGCCATGTTAATTCCGACTGTGACGTCACATGGAATGAAATAGTAATGTATGTCACTAGGAAAACATCGTTTGTTACCAATCCGTGTAAAGTCGAGCTCATGAACCTAAAAAGATGGCGGGCAGCGTTTTTGCGAAATTTGAAAGGCAAAATTTAAATACATTTTTATTGCACTTTTGATGCCACGTGGACCACAACCTTTACTAAGTAGGACGTACCGGGTATTTGTGCACGCCGAGCGAGGTGTGTATGTAAAGGTGCGCGGCCACCGGGCCCTCGTGTCGTCCGAGGTAGACCACGTTGAACGTCGTGTTGCCCTGCGGCGGCAGCTTCTGTGCACATGGACCACAACCTTTTCTATGTTCCAACAAAAAATATACATCCAAAGCCGTTTAGACGGAGCAATCGTGCGGTAAGTGCGGGACGAAGGAGCGACCCAAACAGCTGCCTACGTATAGTTAGGTCCATATAAGCGCGTCGTTGTGGTCGTCATCTACCACGAGACCAAAGGCGTTGGACTACTGACTCAGAGATACTGTGCCAAAATCATGATTGGTTTATGGCCACAACTGCCATGAGTTTTGACTCTTTACTTAAAGTTAATAATAATAAATTTTTATTTGATAAAAATTTACAAGGTATATATATACATAACCCTGGTAGTAGCAATGCAAAGTTCCTGGCCCCCAATGGCCAATACATATTGTTACATCAAACACCACAAACTAATGATAAAACTCTAATATCAGTCGTAGTAATAAAGTGTGTCTGTGTACAGATATTTTTAATAAAGTAAGTCTTTAAGTGCACCCTGCATAAGTATGCAAGATGTACTTATGGACGTTTACACGGAGTCTTCAGTAAATCTTCGGCAGTCGCTGAGGTGCGGATTCGGCGCGGTGCGGTTGCGGTGCGGTATGCGAGCGTGCGGCGACGCAGGAAAAGTTCGAGCTTGACTCCCTCCAAACCAAGTCAAAATACGAACTTTTCCCGCGCCCGCGCCGCTCTTTATTCTTCTTTCTTCACTCTTCCATATTCCATTCCAGCTTTCTAACAGCCCTTTCACACTGCGTCCAGTTTTTTGCAGGATCCCGTTTTCTGCAGGATCCCGTTTGATTGTGAACTAGCGAGCATCCCGCATGCGGGATGCTTGTGTGAACGCTAGCATGCAAACACATTCGCCATCAAACGGGATCCTGCAGAAAACAGGTTCCTGCTAAAAACTGGACGCAGTGTGAAAAAAGGTTTTGATATCGTCACTTACACAGCTTCATATTCTTTACTGAAATGTGTTTATGTTTTCATACGAAACTAGAACATGGTTGCAATTTTAATTTCTAACCCCCCAAACACACCTTAAACATCGGAGATTGAGGGTGTCACATCTCATAAAAATCACTACCCCTATTATAAATGCGAAAGTGTGTTTGTTTGTTGGTTTGTCCTTCAATCACGTCGCAATGGAGCAACGGATCGACGTGATTTTTTGCATGGGTATAGCTTAAGACCTGGAGAATGACATAGGCTACTTTTTATCCCGGAAAATTAAAGAGTTCCCACGGGATTTTTAAAATCTAAATCCACGCGTACGAAGTCGCGGGCATCAGCTCGTAAAAACATAACGACAATTCAGAAGTTATTTACAACAGCAGCAATATTACCAGTTAAATGGTTATCTTAATACCAGTACTGTAAAGTGATTGAATACATTTATTTGCAGCGATACCATGCCTACAATAAACAGCTGACATCAATAGATAACTTCAATTACCTACAGTAAGTATTGGCCTAGACCTACGGCTTTTATTATGTAAACGATTACAAATTGTTGTGCCGAACAAGCACATAAAAACGGGCAAGTGCGAGTCAGACTCGCGCACCGAGGGTTCCGTACTACAGTCGTATTTGCACATTTGCACGACATTTTGCACGATAAATCAAAAACTATTAAGTATGCATAAAAATAAATAAAAATCTGTTTTAGAATGTAAAGCCCTTTCATATGATACCCCATCATATTATTTCTAATCCAAATTTTTCTTCTCTCCGCCGTTCCGTGCCGTGCCGACAGTGGGCGCTGACTCTTAATGTGTCATCTTTACAAGTAG
This sequence comes from Maniola hyperantus, assembly GCF_902806685.2. Lineage (NCBI taxonomy): Eukaryota > Metazoa > Arthropoda > Insecta > Lepidoptera > Nymphalidae > Maniola > Maniola hyperantus. The sequence goes on along the minus strand of NC_048557.2, from coordinate 2,096,274 downwards.
GGGCAATGCAAGGCCGGTATCACGCATTGCCTTTACCTTAAACGATAAGGAGGTTACTTGGTGTTAAGCGAGGTTTAGATTAGCAACAAAACTTGCAGAAGTTGACTTCCGCAAGCTATTTCTACCGTGTAAACAATCACTTCCGCAAGTTTTGTAACTTGCTGGACTTGCCGAAAGTCACAAATGTATGTTCTCAGACCTGGGCGCGTTTGGAACCCTCGTAGCTTTAGTTTTAAGTACGTATTAATTATCACCACTATATCATATCATCTTAAAAATAAAAATTTATGACAATCAGGAAGCGTAAAATTTTATCAATTCTGAATAAATAATTTGAGTTTGAGTTTGTAAATGTACAATATTGCTCGTAGTGTAAACAATTCTGCAAGTACGTGCGGAATAACTTGCAAGAAGTTCTTGCTAGTCTAAACCTCGCTTTACAAGAGTAATCAAATACCTTGAGCATTTACTTATAACTAAATACAACAAACTACTAAACAATAGCATGAACAGTATGTTTCAATACTTTAATCCGTAGAACTGCGCAATTCTCCACGTTGCAACTTCAGCGTGGCATACGTGTTTTACGATCACAACCGAATTAGATTAGCACTACTTTGTACAATATTGAAACATCTTCTATAATATAAAAATGAATCACTAAATGTGTTGCTCATCGCAAATCTCGAGAACATCTGAACCGATTTCGCTAATTCTATTTTTATAATATTCCTTGGAGTACGAGGATGGTTCTAACGGAGAAAAAAATTTAAAAAAATTAAATTGACTGTTAGGCGAAACGAAGTTCGCCAGGGCAGCTAGTTTTTTTATAAATTTTATAGTGTTTTACCTACACTTCAAGGAAATTTCTAAATAATTTTAATTACATATCAAAAATTGCGGACCGGGAGGAATCGAACCCGCGTCTCCTGGGATCACGCCCAACGCTCTGACCACTAAGCTACGGCACACTTGCTGCCAGTGACGAAATTTGTGATATGTATGTATGTATGTATGTATGTATGTCTAAGTACTGAAGCGACTGTTTATACCATCTAGTAGCGACACTTTTGCAGTTATCAAAACTACTTTCAAAGGCCCATATCACAATGCAGCACTTTGAACGATAAATGACATATTTGCTTTTTTTACTATATTTCGGCGCGCGCGCCATATAGATCGGGCACGATCCCAGGAGACACGGGTTCGATTCCTGCCAGTCCACAATTTTTGATAGGTATTTAAAATTATTTAGAAATTTCCTTGAAGTGTAGGTAAAACACTATAAAATTTATAAAAAAAACTAGCTGCCCTGGCGAACTTCGTTCCGCCTAACAGTCAATTTAATTCTTTTAAATTTTTTTCTCCGTTAGAACCATCCTCGTACTCCAAGGAATATTATAAAAAAAGAATTAGCGAAATCGGTTCAGATGTTCTCGAGATTTGCGATGAGCAACACATTTAGTGATTCATTTTTATATTATAGAAGATGTTTCAATATTGTACAAAGTAGTGCTAATCTAATTCGGTTGTGATCGTAAAACACGTATGCCACGCTGAAGTTGCAACGTGGAGAATTGCGCAGTTCTACGGATTAAAGTCACAAGCCCTGCTGAGATGTTTTTACCCGACTACGGCAAAGCCAAAAGGAAGATTTATGTATGTTTGTATCCCCTAAGAAAGGATTATTCGAAATCCCACCCCTAACTGGGTTAAATGGGGGTTTGAAATTCATGTAGTCTACGCGGACGAAGTCGCGAGCATAAGCTAGGGTATCTATAAGCAAGTAATGTCTACAGGGGACTTGCAGTAGCTTTGTATGTGCATTAGCAACTGTCGTACTAGTACCGGTTATTTCTTTTAATTGTAATCCTTTCTTTTGGTAACTTTGACCCACTTCCCGCTGCCAGCCGGCGCGCGCCCGGAACTGGTTTGAGCGACAACGAGACAGCCCGAACAAAAAACTACTCGATCCCTGTTGAGCTGCATTACGCAACACATACCATTATTGGTATGTACCTTCATAGTTACTTGGATTCTTTTAAGTATCATCATCATGATCAACCAATCGTCAGCTCACTACAGAACACGGGTCTCCTCTCAGAGTGAGAAGGGTTTTGTATGCTGGTCAAGTTTTCACAGGTTTCAAGTACTATATTATAATGTAAACTAGCTTATGCCCGCGACTTCGTCCGCGTGGACTACACAAATTTCAAACCCCTATTAAACCCCCTTAGGGGTTGAATTTTCAAAAATTCTTTCTTAGCGGATGTCTACGTCGTAATATATATCTGCATACCAAATTTCAGCCCGATCCGTCCAGTCGTTTGAGCTGTGCGTTGATAGATCAGTCAGTCAGTCAGTCAGTCAGTCAGTCAGTCAGTCACCTTTTCCTTTTATATATTTAGATAATGGGTACATACGATTAATTTGATGATTTTGAATTATCGGTATTTAGACTCAGTTGCATTAGTCGTGGTCACGATGGGGCGGTCATTTATATACCTACCTAAATCTATAAAAGGAAAAGGTAACTGACTGATTTATCAACGGATTATCTGACTGACGGATCGGGCTGAAAGGCATTCAGAGTTATTATGACGTAGACATCCGCTAAGAAAGGATTTGTAAAATTCAATCCCTAAAGATGTACAACAGGAGTTTGGAATTTGTGCAGTCCACGCGGACGAAGTGGCGGGGCATAAGCTATAATGGGGCCAATTCTCTTGTACACAATATCTAAACCTAAACTAAATTAACAGGTCTAAATTTAGTCTATCCTTTTCTGCAAGCAACATTATGAAAGGGATAGCTATAGATTTAGACGTATCATTTTAGTTTAGTTTAGAGATTGTGTACAACGGAATTAGCCACATTGTGGCTAATTCCTTTGTACACAATCTCTAAACTAAACTAAAATATCACGTCTAAATCTATTACTATCCCTTTCATAATGTTGCTTGCGGAAAAGGAAAGCACTAGATTTAGACCTGTTAATTTAGTTTAGTTTAGAGATTGTGTACTAGAGAATCGGCCCCAATATGTAGTTAAATGTAAATAATAAATGTAATATCTTAACAAAAGAACCTTTTATATTTTATTCTTAGAATATTCTCAAAGAACTTGTGGATACCTAGCAGTTAGCACGTATAGTACTATTTCTATTTGCATTCTGTGACCTAGCTTAGGGACCCTGCCCTTTCTATAAGAGGACTCTGAATGAATAATAGTACTTAATAAGGCCTGTGAGGTCAAAGCTCGCGGCTGCCGCTATCTCTCGCATCATGTGGTCAGTATCATGCTGTGAACAGTAGCGTCACGCGATAACGCGTGATAAGTAAGACACGCGCGACGCCCGACCAAGTCTCATTACCGCACATAAAATACCTGCATTTAAATAACTATCTAAATTAATAAATATCTATAATATTTGCAAAGCCCTGATGAGACCTCATGGCCATTGTAAAATTATAGGGTGTGGCCCTATAATTTTATAATCAATCATAGATGTTTAGAAATGAAAGGCATTTTTACAAAAGGACCTTTTTTTTTTTTTTTTAAGAATATTAGCCATATTAAATGACTAATATTCCCCTTTCCTCTCCAACTAAGCGTCAAGCTTGTGCTAGGAGTAGGTACGACAATAGTGCAACGGGCGGGGTTTGAACCGTTGACCTTTCGGTTTTCAGTCCACTCATATACCGGTTGAGCTATTGAGGCTCGATTTATTCTTATAGAATATGCCCAAAGAATTGTGGATATCTAAAGGCCCTTTCTATAAGAGGATTTTGAATGAATAAGAGCACTTAATAAAGCCTGTGAGGTCAAATCTCGCAGCTGCCGCTATCTCCCGCGTCATGTGGTCAGTGGTCAGTATCAAGCTGTGAACAGTAGCGTCACGCGATAACGCGTGATAAGTGATAACACAAGCGTCGCCCTACCAAGCCTCATTACCGCACACCTAACATGGTTGCATAATAACTACACATCTCAACTTAATCAGTACCCTTATTATAAATGCGAAAGTGTATTTGTTTGTTGGTTTGTCCTTCAATCACGTCTCACCGGTGCAACAGATTGACGTGATTTTTTGCATGGGTATAGATAAAGACCTGGAGAGTGACATAGGCTACTTTTATCCCGGAAAAACAAAGAGTTCCCGTGGGATTTCTACAAAACGTAATTCCACGCGGACGAAGTCGCGGGCATCAGCTAGTATCTTTATAAAATAAATCTAATAAATAATATTTGCAATGCCGAAAACAAAATTAAATGAAATAAGTCAGAATTGTATTGAGCTGCCACAAAAACATTACAGGTGACCTTACAATTTTGCAATTACTAAATAATCTAATCTGGGTTACATATTTTATTAACAAAACGTCCTTGCTTTAGTTTGAGGTTGATATCAATAAATTATCCATTACCAGACTTTTGTTTACTCACTTGTAAAATTAAACTATTGATAGGTATTCAAAAAGTAGGCAGTCTATTAATAAAAAGAAATAGAAATTAAAATGTATAGTATTATAGTAGTAGTAGTAATTCGTAGTCGAAATTCCATGGATATACGTATCCAAAGCGATTTGCCTCCTCATTTCTAATTCGAACCGCTGAGATTTGGAACAGCCTTCCAGCATCAGTTTTCCCCTCCAATTATAATATGGGTACCTTCAAGACAAGAGTGAATAGGCATCTTCTAGGCAAGAGTGCTCCGTCTTGGGCTGCATCATCACTTGCCACCCAGGTCTGATTGCAGCCAAGAGCTAGTCCATAAATTAAAAAAAAAAAAATTTTTGAATGAGCTGCAATGATAAACTTTCTGTCATTTTTATCTGTTTATCTGTATTGTACCTCCGCGATCTCTCGCAGCTCACTTCTCAGAAAAAAGACTGGACCTGAGAATACCTTGGATTCAAAGAACGAGGCATGGAAGTCAGGTGTGGTGCCAGCTACGGAGGCTAGATGCAGGGTAGTGTTGGCGCGGTTGGTGATGGTGACGGCGCGCGCGTGCGCCGCTCCCAGCGCCGCGCGCCCGAAGCGCAGAGCACGCGGCGACGTCCACACTCCTTCCACGCTCTCGCCTGCGTCCTCCCCATCCTCTAAACCAGACTCCTTGCCCCATTCCTGCAATGTGGCATATATGCTATCTACTACACACCTTCAAAAGAACCTCTAATGGACCAAATGATAACAAAAATCATCATCATCAATAACACATTGCCGGCTCACTACTGAAAATGGGTGACCTCTCAAAATGAGAAGGGTTTGATCAAGTTTGTTTGATGTTTTCTTTCACCGTTAAAGCAGCTGATATTTAAAGCACACAACCCTGAAAGTTACGCTGGCCATACACAATCAAGTTTACCATCAAGTTTGCAGTAGAAAGTCTAGTCAACTGATAGCCTGCCTTGGCGCAGTGGTCTTATTGATCGATTCATGGCAGGGATTTGGAATTTTATATTTTCTAAATTTCTGGTCTGGTCTGGTGGGAGGCTTCGGCCGTAGCTAGTTACCACCCTACCGGCAAAGCCATGCCGCCAAGCAATTTAGCGTTCCGGTGAGATGCTGTGTAGAAACCAAAGGGGCACGGGTTTATTCAAAACTGCCATACCCCTTCCAGGTTAGCCAGCTTCAATCTTAGACTACATCGTCACTTACCACCAGGTGAGATTGCAGTCAAGGGCTAACTTCTATCTGAATAAAAAAAAGCCATACACAATCAAGTTTACTGGACTCCATGTCAAGTCTGCTACAAACTTGACCTGACAGTGAATCGCAAATTTTATAGAAATAAATGTAATTAAAATTGAATTAATTAGCACTTTTAGCTTAATTACTTATTAGGTACTCCGCAAACACAAAGCTGCAAAATACCATACTGTGAGCCAAAGGTAAACTACCCAAGGTTCCTATAGAATTTTTAAAATCCATGAAAATTGCAGAGAAAAACTAGTTCAAGTAATTACCTGAAATGTGACACCTTCTATGAGAGAATCATGAATTGACACACCTGTAAAAAGAAATACAACTATTAACTTCCTAATTATATTTCAATAGTTTCAAATCATTCTGAATGACACTATGGTGTGAAAATCACCATATTATATTTTCAGTTAAGTACATAAATAATCTCATATTGCTCTAAATTATTGATAGTGAATTTTTTAAATAATTTTTGGACTACCTTCACTTATATTATTTTCGAGATTACAAATGCTGAAAATAGTGATAGCTGTTAATGAATAGTAAAGATAATGAGTGTGACATAACAGGATTATATTAAATGATTCAATCGTTAAAAGTGCGCGGTGCAGTGGCCAACTGCAGACGGCTGGCGCGCAAACATTGTCTGCACACTGCACGCTGCACGTTTGCCGCCAACGCAGCCTTTGTCACATCTCCGCTTTGACGGAAATATCCGCAGTTCCAACGGAAAAACAAAACTGACAAAATAAGTCCGGCCCCAATCAAAAATAACATCGCACCGCTCGCGACTACTCGCGTAGCGACATGCCAAATATTTGTATTCCCTCATAACCAGCTTGTACTATTTATAATTTATATTTTCTATGTAGATTTTGTCACGCTAGGAACGGATTCAAATAATTTGGGAAATAAATAACAGAGAAATCGATTTTACCATGGCTCTCTCCCTGGGCTGTCAGCTTAGTGTTTAGCGATAAATCCAGTAAAGTCAGTAGGAAAACGTAGCACCATAAAATATTCCGAATCATTTTTCACAATTTTTATTACTTGAACTGTTTATTCACATTTCAACGCAATTATTGATATTTTTATCGTAGCACTCAGTCTCACTTTCCATTCACAAATTCTGAAATTCACGAGATGTGCGTGCACGAGACGTCGATCACACGATTGACAATTTTCAATAATGTGAACAGATTAAAAAATATATATAAACCGCATAAATGACAGCGTACTTCATTGTGAAATTACACAATGTATAACTTTGTCCGAAAGCATTTTAAATATTTTAATATTCATAAAAAGCTAAAAATACGTTTTAGTTTGGTCTGATCCTGATTTATCACATTGCAAAAAATCTTTCTTTTGCCGAGAGAATTTTTCATCACGTTTCATTTTATTTAATAATTGGACAATTTTAAAAGCCACTGACGACCTACGCTAAAGAGTATGTGGACTTGTGGAGTATGTAATCAACTACATAATGGAAAGCCAGAATCGGAAGTTGGCAACACTGGTTTTTTACCAGTTACCTATATTATTTATATGTTTTTGTTTTTTTGTATACGAAAATAAGAGAATAAATAAAACAATCTAAACTATTTATTTGGTGGAATAGGACTACAGAAAAAAGGCAAAATTTCACTTCTGCGGGCGCTAAGACGAATAATGGAAGACAACGGTGGGTAATAACACCGCAATATTGATTAGGGATTGTTTGTTTTGAACATTCTAAATAACAGAGAACGCTGATAAAAATCAAAGGTTGATTAATATGGGTCTGCACTGTATGCACTACGTTATATTTACTTTACATTAGTATAAGACTTGTGGATTTCTCCAGGCTGATGGACTGAATGAGTTCTGTTGTTTTAACAGTGTCAAGTGAAGAAGACGAGGTTTGGGAGGAGCCTGAGGGTGGCGGCGCGGCCGTCGATGGCGATAGTGCGGAGGCAGACGAGGAAGAGCAGCAGTTCGATATTTCACTTGCTGCCTCACACTCTGTTAGCATCAAACATTCATCACCAATGTCACCCGATAGATGTCGACTGCTGGACATAAGTCTCGTGTAGAGACCTCAGACGTAACGGTCTTTCGTCGCCTGAATACAGCGATCCTCTGTGACCCTTTTCATATTGTCTGTCCACCTGGTAGGGTCTCTTCTAATGCTGCGCTTTCTGGCGCAAGGTCGCCATGATAGCACCCTTGGGACCCCAACACAACGTCGAAAAATCGTAGTATCATATACCTATATCATCAGAGCATCCTTGCCGGCCCATTTATGATGCTTGGGTCCCTATTAATAATAATAATAATAAAGTTTTTTATTAAAGGCAAAGAACCCAGTATACATATTATACATAAAATAAAATATACCATTATATAAATTAAAATAACATAAAGTTAAATGAACTACATGTACATACAAACTTATAAACTAACTGTGAATGTAAAAAACTCTTCACAGGCGTCCTTGTCAACAAATCTATTTATATTTCTTATTACTATTATGATGCACAGATAGCCAATATGTAAAAATATTGCTAGGCATTCCATCACAAACCATCTGTAGAATACTGTTCTGAGATGCCCGGAGTCTCTCCCAGAAGGCAGCCACTCTTTTATTACCTGTTCTTCTGAGTTCTGACTTCTGACCATGATATTACAGGACTTTTTAATGATAATGATAGTAGTCTGGGTCAACGGCTGAATGCGAAATTTGGATTTCCACAGTCAGTCACCCATCCGTCACTGACTTTGGTCAATGTTGCTTAACTATGACGATCAATTGATAATGATATGTCACAACTAGTCTACTCTGCATGCTCTACAAGTTAATTAATTGTCATCATGCGTGGTAATACTATTACAAAGGTGAAAGTTTGTATTGTGTGTATATGTTTGTAACTCTTTCATGCAAAAACTACTGAACGGTTTGGCTGAAAGGAATGGAGATCGATTATACCTTGGATTATCACATAAGCTACTTTTTTATCCTATAAAAATCCATGGTTCTCTAGGGATGGTTTAAAAAAAGTCAGACGAAGTTGTGGGCATCATATTTTTTTTAAATCATTATAGGCACACGCTTGACCAAGATCACACCTGGTGGAAATGATGATGTAGCTTAAGATGGGACGCGTTTGCTTAGATGGTGCCTATTCACTCTTGTTTTGAATATACCTGGATTATAATTGGCAGGAAACACTGATCTCGGAAGAGAATTCCAGACCCTAGCCATGTGCAGTAGGAACGATGACGCAAAAAGTTTCGTACGCGTCGATGGAATGTTGACGACATGTAGTTGAATAATAATCTTTTCAGTACATGGGTCCCCGGCTGGTGGCGGTGATTCGCGAGCGAGGGGTTATCGAGCCAGGCTGGGAGGGCCGCGTGCCGGTGCTGGCCCACCACGGCACTGTGTTTCCAGGAGAAACGGTTCCCCTGCTGCTCACGTATGGAGATGATCGGAATATCATGTCGCAGGCTATGCAAACCGACAAGCTGTTTGGACTGCTGTGTCCTGAGTGAGTGCATACCACAGTATAAAGAGAGACATAGTTGTCTGACGTCTTTGATCTTGTGGTAAATGATGACTATGATGACCCTTCAACATAGGGCCCTAGCTATGTAGAGCTGTTTAGGGTAGCTCCTTCCTCCTGCACTTACATCACGCTTGGATCCACACACTGGATTTGATTTAGACTGATTAGATTTTGATTTAGACTGCTTTGTCAAACCTTGAAACCATCAAAATTTTAAAAATCTTTATTAGTAATTTCAGTACAGTACATTACCTTGAAATCCTGACCCCTACACTAGAAAAGCCTGTATCTCAAGGGCCAAAAAAAAGATCTAGCACAACAGTGGTCGAAGTGCACTAGACCCAGGTGGTGAGGCCGATATTGCTTATGAAGGCCTGAGGTGCTGTTGTAGAAAAAGGAGGGTGGAATGAGGTCAAACAAATCGGAACACTCCCTATTATAAAGGCAGAATACGCTTTTTGTATTTCGTTCCAAAGAACGTCACACATTTTGTCTTCACAATATCCTGCCCACACTTGCTATACCAAGTTTCTTAAACAGATGTTCAGCCAACTCGACATTTGGTAGAAACCATGTTCGACCCATCACTAATTATTTGATTGACTTGTCAGTGAGAGCGGCACCAAGATCTCGGGCTACGGGGTGCTGTGCGAGGTGTACGAGCGCGGTGGGAGCGGGAGTGACGAAGACGGGGCGCGGGAGGGGGAGATGGTGGCGGAGTGGCGCAGGCCGTGGACGTCGCGCTCGTTCAAGGCGCGCGCCACGCACCGCTTCCGCTGCAAGCAGATGTCCAAGCACCCCATGCCCATACACGCCTTCGACAGGTGAGACAGACTGCTGTTGTACGAAGTATACTATTGTGGTGGGAGCGAGAGTGACGAGGAAGTGATGAAGAAGATGGTGGGGGAGGATTCGTCAAACAGACGCTAGCACAAACATCCGATGTAAGAAATAATGTAAGACTTTCCTTGGAAGGGCATGAACTGCGCCATCTACGAGGCTTTTAAGGAACACCCTAGAAAGTTCTTCCTCACGCTCAACGGAATCGGAATTTGCAAAAACAGGGTTTTTTTGTTGTCAATGAAAGTTGGTTACACGTGTATGTGTGTGCAGGATGCAGTTGATGGAGGTGCGCGTGCTGGCGGAGGTGCGGCTTGGGGACCCGCTGCGCCACGTGCGCCTCACCAGCCTCGACCCGCTGCGCGGCGACGACTCGCAGTGAGTCTCATGACCTCTTTCATACCACACACGTACGAGGAGTGTGCAGGATGCAACTGATGGAGGTGCGGCTCGGGGACCCGCTGCGCCACGTGCGCCTCACCAGCCTCGACCCGCTGCGCGGCGACGACTCGCAGTGAGTCTCATGACCTCTTTCATACCACACACATACGAGGAGTGTGCAGGATGCAACTGATGGAGGTGCGGCTCGGGGACCCGCTGCGCCACGTGCGCCTCACCAGCCTCGACCCGCTGCGCGGCGACGACTCGCAGTGAGTCTCATGACCTCTTTCATACCACACACGTACGAGGAGTGTGCAGGATGCAACTGATGGAGGTGCGGCTCGGGGACCCGCTGCGCCACGTGCGCCTCACCAGCCTCGACCCGCTGCGCGGCGACGACTCGCAGTGAGTCTCATGACCTCTTTCATACCACACACGTACGAGGAGTGTGCAGGATGCAACTGATGGAGGTGCGGCTCGGGGACCCGCTGCGCCACGTGCGCCTCACCAGCCTCGACCCGCTGCGCGGCGACGACTCGCAGTGAGTCTCATGACCTCTTTCATACCACACACGTACGAGGAGTGTGCAGGATGCAACTGATGGAGGTGCGGCTCGGGGACCCGCTGCGCCACGTGCGCCTCACCAGCCTCGACCCGCTGCGCGGCGACGACTCGCAGTGAGTCTCATGACCTCTTTCATACCACACACGTACGAGGAGTGTGCAGGATGCAACTGATGGAGGTGCGGCTCGGGGACCCGCTGCGCCACGTGCGCCTCACCAGCCTCGACCAGCTGCGCGGCGACGACTCGCAGTGAGTCTCATGACCTCTTTCATACCACACACGTACGAGGAGTGTGCAGGATGCAACTGATGGTGGTGCGGCTCGGGGACCCGCTGCGCCACGTGCGCCTCACCAGCCTCGACCCGCTGCGCGGCGACGACTCGCAGTGAGTCTCATGACCTCTTTCATACCACACACGTACGAGGAGTGTGCAGGATGCAACTGATGGAGGTGCGGCTCGGGGACCCGCTGCGCCACGTGCGCCTCACCAGCCTCGACCCGCTGCGCGGCGACGACTCGCAGTGAGTCTCATGACCTCTTTCATACCACACACGTACGAGGAGTGTGCAGGATGCAACTGATGGAGGTGCGGCTCGGGGACCCGCTGCGCCACGTGCGCCTCACCAGCCTCGACCCGCTGCGCGGCGACGACTCGCAGTGAGTCTCATGACCTCTTTCATACCACACACGTACGAGGAGTGTGCAGGATGCAACTGATGGAGGTGCGGCTCGGGGACCCGCTGCGCCACGTGCGCCTCACCAGCCTCGACCCGCTGCGCGGCGACGACTCGCAGTGAGTCTCATGACCTCTTTCATACCACACACGTACGAGGAGTGTGCAGGATGCAACTGATGGAGGTGCGGCTCGGGGACCCGCTGCGCCACGTGCGCAATTATATGGATTTACAAAGCAGTGCGGGCGCAGCGCTGCAGCTAATTTGAAGGCGCGCTTAATGTGCGGGTACAAGATGCAATGCTAATCGCGGTCAGGGGTATTTTTTTTAATACTTTTTAAATCACGGGTTAAAAAACATGCAATGCAATTCGTGGTCGGGGGTTTTTCGAATACTTTTTAAATCACGGGTTAAAAAAACTAAACGTCCTTCCTGCAATTGGGATGATGACTATGTCAAAAATAAATTATTTCTTAGGATCTATTAAATAGAGGGAGCGACTTTTTATCAAACGTCAAAACGCGCGCTTAGTATGCGAGATTCTATGAAATACTGGAATGTGACGTCACATCATAATGACGTACTCTTTTAGTTTAATCGATAATTTAAAATGATTTAAAACATTTGAAATTAACAAAGGACCTGGACGTATTTTGGAAGACCCTCTTTTTAATAATCACTGAGAAACAATTTATTTTTGATATAGTCAAATACCCAAATACATCATATCTGTGTATTTCATACAAGCTCCCTTACAACCGTTTTGACATTAGATAAAAAGTCGCTGATTTGACTAGTAGTCATCATCTGTATTCCGGCAGGCTGGCCCGGCGGCTGCGCGGCATGGACGCCACGCTGACGCCGTGGCCGCTCTTCGTGTACGATATCTTCGACTTCCGCCGCATGCGAAACGTCATTAAGGAGTACTTCAACACTATGGCCATGGGTAATACACATTCGTTAAAGCGCTATGCGTCCCAAAAGACACATTTCGGATGTTCAAAGAATCAAGTTTTGGCCTCAAAAACTACAAAGTAATTTATTTACTAGATGATGCCCGCGACTTCGTCCGCGTGGATTTAGGTTTTTAAAAATCCCGTGGGAACTCTTCAATTTTCTGGGATAAAAAGTGTCCTTCCCCAGGATATAAGCTAACTCTGTACCAAATTTTATCCAAATTGGTTGAACGGTTGGGCCGTGAAAAGCTAGCAGACAGACAGACACACTTTCGCATTTATAATATTAGTATGGATTTTTTAGTATTATCAAAAATAAAGATATAGTGAATTATGAGAGCCAAAACACGATTGGCACAATTTGGCTCGATACAAAAAAAATCGCGAAGTTTCCCCAACATATAAATATTTATAAAAAGCGTGCAACAAATTTGCGCTCGGGCGGCTCAGACTTTTCCATACATTTCGCCTTTGTGATCGACCCCATTTCGCCTTAAGCAGTTTTAATCTTAATACACTGTGAATAACTTGTTAAATGACTAATATTCCCCTTTCCAACTAAGCGTCAAGCTTGTGTTAGGAGTAGGTACGACAAAAGTGCAACGGGCGGGGTTTGAACCGTCGACCTTTAGGTTTTCAGTCCACTCCTTTACCTGTTGAGCTATTGAGGCTCAATTATACGATACTTCCAAATTTCAGAAAAATCCGTTTAGTAGTTTTTGCGTGACAGAGTCACACAACACACAAACTTTCACCTTTATAATATTAGTGTCGACGGAGAACATCCCCGAAGATGCCGTGGCGCTGTCGTTCTGGACGGCGTCAAACCTTGCGCTGTCGCCGCGCGATCGCTTGGCGCTTTTCGTTGTTGATGACGCGCTGCTGCGACTGCACATGGAAGTGCGACTCATTGCTTTGGTGAGTCACCTCAAGCTATTGGGTTACTAGCTGATGCCCGCGGCTTCGTACGTGTGGATGTGATGTGATCAAAAATAAAAAAAACACCTTACTTGTTATATCCGCTTACTGATATTGATGATAATGGCCAATTTCCTGGCTGCTCCAGTTGTCACTGATGATGGAAATCTCAGATAAAAATGTCCAAAATGTCTTTGATACACTGATAAAAATGTCCAAAAAAATAACAAATAAAAATTTGAAAAATGTCTATATTACGTACACTGATACTGATATATTTTTGAAAATGTCAATGATACAACTTCACCAAAGTCACTGATTACAACCCTCGAAAATTACGAGGTCCCGCCCAAGAACGGTAGGCTCGATGGACCAAAAAATGTGGGGGTTGTTGATAATGATAGAAATGATAACGGATAATGTCCTTCGATAGCTCCTTTAATGATACTAATTGATAATTGATATGATAATGATATTGATGAGTGCGATTCGCGGCGCGGCCGGTGGTGCACTGTCTTTGTGAACTGCTAGGCGCCAGCACGAGGATTGCGTAAACTGCTGACGCCGCACAGTTCAGTGTTCGGTACACACAGTGTCCCGAACATTAGGTTATTAGAAATCCCGTGGGAAATCTTTGATAAAAAGTAGCCTGTCCTTCCCCGGGATGCAAGCTATCTCTGTAAGTACCAAATTTCGTCAAAATCGTTTGAATGGATGGACCATGAAAAGCTAGCAGACATTGCCTATTCCAGAGATGATACCCCGTACAAACAAAACAAACTTTACCTCTTTATAATATTAGTATAGATTTAAACTCCAAAACAATTTTTTTGTGACTTGTCTGTCTGTAAGCGCATAATTTATTGTCATCCGGTACTACCATAGTATATATATACCGGTACAGTGCGACAAGGCTATGTTGGCGCGTGGTGAAAATCGGAACTAACATTGCCGTCAAAACGTGTCCTCTTTGTTCTTGTTTTGTTCTCCAACAGCAGTCAGCGCCCCCCTGTCAAAATCATTCAAGTGCCAGAAGAGCCTTGTCGCACTGTACTACTAAAGCTGTGAAAGCCTAGGGGTAAGACGTCCGCCTTCTAAGCCGAGGTCTGGGGTTCGATCCCGGGCACTAACTCATCTCTCACTCACAAAGCATCTCTAACTTTTTGGAGTTATGTGCGTTTAAGTAATTAAATATCACTTGTTTTAACGCTAAAGAAAAACATCGTGAGGAAAACTGCATGCCTGAAAGTTCTCCATAATGTTCATGACTACCATGATATGGTAGTCAAAAATTGTTTTTTTTTTTCAGAAAAGTGTGCTGTGTTGCGCATCGTGTGCGATAGAGATCGCGCGACGGGAACACATCTTCGCGATGTCCACTGAAGGCGTACACTCTAATTATACTAATTTAGGTAACTGCTTTGTTTTCATTCTTGTGGGAGAAGGAAGTTGTTCTTATAGCGGAAATCACTGCACTTGCTAACAATCGAAATGTGCTCTTTCTCTCTCACTTTTTAGGGTTCCGTACTCGAAGCGTGCCAACGTGCACTTCCGTCATCCGAGTTCTATCCGTTATCCGTGAGAATACCGCAGCGATTATCTACGACATATGTCATAAGCTCCCATACAAAAAATAAAGGGGAACGTATTTTCACGGACTCGGATCGGATGAGTGCGTAACCGCCGTAAGCCTTCGCATAGTTAATGTAAACTAATTAATTGGTGGTGGATTTTTGTGATGTAATCACAAATTCACGGTTTTGGATTTTCCTTTACTTCATTGTACTTGACGGCCTGGATAGACACTACAGACAGACAGACAACGAAGTGATCCTATAAGGGTTCCTTTGTCCTGTTGAGGTCCGGAACTCTAAGAAAATACATGATGTCGTCTGTTTCCTTCGTAGGTGGTTTCGTGCACGACATAATCACATTTTCTCGCGTGACGAACACGGTGCCGAGCGGAGCGCCGTCGGCGGAGTACTCGTGGTTCCCGGGGTACACGTGGACCATCACACTGTGTGCTGCTTGCATGGCCCATGTCGGCTGGAGGTAACACGCTTTCACATTATATATCTCGCGTGACGAACACGGTGCCGAGCGGAGCGCCGTCGGCGGAGTACTCGTGGTTCCCGGGGTACACGTGGACCATCACACTGTGTGCTGCTTGCATGGCCCATGTCGGCTGGAGGTAACACGCTTTCACATTATATATCTCGCGTGACGAA
Organism: Maniola hyperantus; assembly: GCF_902806685.2. Classification (NCBI taxonomy): domain Eukaryota; kingdom Metazoa; phylum Arthropoda; class Insecta; order Lepidoptera; family Nymphalidae; genus Maniola; species Maniola hyperantus. Next base: position 2,080,459 of record NC_048557.2, on the reverse strand, counting down.
CACGGTGCCGAGCGGAGCGCCGTCGGCGGAGTACTCGTGGTTCCCGGGGTACACGTGGACCATCACACTGTGTGCTGCTTGCATGGCCCATGTCGGCTGGAGGTAACACGCTTTCACATTATATATCTCGCGTGACGAACACGGTGCCGAGCGGAGCGCCGTCGGCGGAGTACTCGTGGTTCCCGGGGTACACGTGGACCATCACACTGTGTGCTGCTTGCATGGCCCATGTCGGCTGGAGGTAACACGCTTTCACATTATATATCTCGCGTGACGAACACGGTGCCGAGCGGAGCGCCGTCGGCGGAGTACTCGTGGTTCCCGGGGTACACGTGGACCATCACACTGTGTGCTGCTTGCATGGCCCATGTCGGCTGGAGGTAACACGCTTTCACATTATATATCTCGCGTGACGAACACGGTGCCGAGCGGAGCGCCGTCGGCGGAGTACTCGTGGTTCCCGGGGTACACGTGGACCATCACACTGTGTGCTGCTTGCATGGCCCATGTCGGCTGGAGGTAACACGCTTTCACATTATATATCTCGCGTGACGAACACGGTGCCGAGCGGAGCGCCGTCGGCGGAGTACTCGTGGTTCCCGGGGTACACGTGGACCATCACACTGTGTGCTGCTTGCATGGCCCATGTCGGCTGGAGGTAACACGCTTTCACATTATATATCTCGCGTGACGAACACGGTGCCGAGCGGAGCGCCGTCGGCGGAGTACTCGTGGTTCCCGGGGTACACGTGGACCATCACACTGTGTGCTGCTTGCATGGCCCATGTCGGCTGGAGGTAACACGCTTTCACATTATATATCTCGCGTGACGAACACGGTGCCGAGCGGAGCGCCGTCGGCGGAGTACTCGTGGTTCCCGGGGTACACGTGGACCATCACACTGTGTGCTGCTTGCATGGCCCATGTCGGCTGGAGGTAACACGCTTTCACATTATATATCTCGCGTGACGAACACGGTGCCGAGCGGAGCGCCGTCGGCGGAGTACTCGTGGTCCCCGGGGTACACGTGGACCATCACACTGTGTGCTGCTTGCATGGCCCATGTCGGCTGGAGGTAACACGCTTTCACATTATATATAACCAGAACGCGAGCAAAAACTTAGCGTTATTGGTACCGATTCCGTTGTCTTTCTTTAAACTAAATTTAGAGTATCTGCAACCTTTTCTTTTTAACAATGCTAAAAAGGGACAGAATGGGGCCGATTCTCTAGTACACAATCTCTAAACTAAACTAAATTAACAGGTCTAAATCTAGTGCTTTCCTTTTCCGCAAGCAACATTATGAAAGGGATAGCAATAGATTTAGACGTGATATTTTAGTTTAGTTTAGAAATTGTGTACAAAGGAATTAGCCACAATATGAACTTTATATTTAAAGACTCTAAATTTTAGTGCACGCTACAAATTTAAACAGTAGGCTCGCGACTGTGCGCTAAAATCACGGGTTTTACCATCTAAAAATAAAATTTAAAACTGTCAAACTGCGTCTGTCCTGTTCATATTACATTAATAAGAAGAGTATGCAAATACTCTAAAATTAGGTTGTGCTCAGGATCAGTACCAATTGTTATACTAATAGCGATATTCTTATAAGAAATAGAAATAGATTTGTTGACAAGGACGCCTGTGAAGAGTTTTTTAACATTCACAGTTAGTTTATAAGTTTGTATGTACATGTAGTTCATTTTACTTTATTTTATTTTAATTTATATAATGGTATATTTTATTTTATGAATAATATGTAAACTGGGTTCTTTGCCTTTAATAAAAAACTTTATTATTATTATTAGTATTATAACGATAGTTACGAAACTTGTAACAAAATGTCAAGGCTTCACCTACACTGGCGGGCGTCAAATGTTACCTACATTTGACGCTAGGTAGGCTATAAAACGACTAAGTATCTTTGATTTCACATCACTCCTAGTCTAATATTTGACAGATGTCGATTCAGTTTCCATTCATTCAGACCCCGGAAAAACCTTTGAAATGATATTCATATAGAATTCTTCACGAAATTATGAATCAGTTCAATGACGGCTATATTGAATTCAAAAATGTATATCATTTTCGTAATTAGCATCGCACAAACCTACGGAAAAGACACCCATATCGATTTCTTCAAAGAATACACATCGGCCATCTTGCTTTGCAAAATGAGCGTTTGAGTGCGTCCCAAACGACTGTGCACACATATCTGCCGCGGGTTACGGACACATCCGCGGGCTGAATACGTAAAACGTTGCAGTAGCGACAGCAACGCGACAGCAGTTGAATAACCCGTAGTAATGCGACAGTTCATAGATTGTCCGATAGAGGGTAACTATAGCTCGATTGCTCTCTCTTCTTCTTATTTTGCTTTGTGGCTATTGCTGTCTCTCTGTAGCCGCTGTTACGTGTGACGTTTGACAGCAATGGTCGGGAGATTTACGCCTGTCGCGAGATTCGTAATCACCCCGCCGATAGTTTGTTTCCGCCTTTACTCTTTAAGTCGTTCCTAAATATAATTTTAATTGAAAATTCTCAATGCAGGTTCGACGCACAACGGCGCAACTTGCGTCCTCAGCAGTTCTACGGTCTGTGCCGCAACTACGTGCAGCCGAGCGGAGACGATGACCCGCCGCCCCCCTCCTCCCCCGACACCACCCCCCCTCGCCCCCTCTCCGCGGAGCTGCGCGCTACTAGATATGCGAGCGCGCTCGTGTACGCGCGGAGCAACACGCCGCGCGACGCGTAGCAGGGCGACCGACTGTACTGTTGTCGGTGCTGTGTACAGTAGGCTTATGCTGGCCATACACGATCAATGGACAATGTCCATTCAAGTAAGTAAGTAACCCGATGCGGGAGAGCGCGGGTGTGCAGGGCGTCCCCCCGCCTCATACTCCGATTGCCATCTCAACCTGTCGCGGACTATACGTTGTAACTATTATTCGCCAGCGATATTGGGGCCGATTCTCTTGTACACAACTAAACTAAATTATTAGGTCTAAATCTAGTGGCTAGTGCCATCATTTTCCGCAAGCAACATTATGAAAGGGATAGCAATAGATTTAGACGTGATATTTTAGTTTAGTTTAGAGATTGTGCACAACGGAATTAGCCATATTGTTTCTTGTAAAATCCCATTTTGATTTCTAACCAACCATGAGTGTTACTTTTGTAAAATATTTTGTATAGCGATTATAATATGAGTAGGTATGTATTTAACTATTTATTTTTATTGAAATAAAACAAGTAGAAACAATAAATTCCTACTCAATATTCACATTTTGTTTTATTTATAAAACTTTTATGAACTTTTGCTGGGTTTTAAAAATTAAAAAAAAAATTAAGATAATACAGTATTCGGCAGAAAATAATGTACCTTTAGAAGGAGATAGCGGATTTGTAGAGCTTTGTTTCTGTCGCATGTCGTTGAGAACGACAAAACGTCATATATAGGTACCAGTGATAGAGACAACGCTCTACAAAGCTGAAATGTCATTCTAAAAGCCCGATGTATATTATTTTCTGCCGCGCACTGTACATAATATTACAGCTATTACATTTATACAAATATACATTAAATATAATTATCTACTTCTTAACAATAGTATTGGAAAGTTTTCAGTCACCAAATAGTCATCTTCGAATATAACTGCAATATTTAGCTCGAATTCTGAAATAAAATATTGGACGTTATACTCTAACAGCGGGGAGAAGTTACTATAGGGCTCTCTCTCTCTTACGTTATCCCATAAAAATGACAGAGACAAAAAACTCAGTCAGTGTTAACCATTTTGAATCCTCAATCAATCACTAATGAAACTAGTATATTTTCTCAATGCGCTAATAATATATTTAATCAAAAAATATCTGAATATATATAAGGAAAAGCTGACTGACTGATCTATCAACGCACAGCTCAAACTACTGGATGGATCGGGCTGAAATGGCATGCAGATAGCTATTATAATGTAGACATCCGCTAAGAGGATTTTTGAAAAGTTGGGGTTGACTAAACTTGTATTTTCTGGATCTCCGTCGCTAAATGTAAGAGACAGATCTCGCTATAAGAATTTACCTATCTTGAAGTGTGGCGTGGTGGTGGTGGGGCAGGTAAAGAGTCGCGGCAGGACCATGTACAGCGGGACGTCCCGCCCGTGGCACACGTCCCCGTCACCCACTTGGATGTTCTGGATCTCCGTCGCTAAATGTAAGAGACAGATCTCGCTATAAGAATTTACCTATCTTGAAGTGTGGCGTGGTGGTGGTGGGGCAGGTAAAGAGTCGCGGCAGGACCATGTACAGCGGGACGTCCCGCCCGTGGCACACGTCTCCGTCACCCACTTGGATGTTCTGGATCTCCGTCGCTAAATGTAAGAGACAGATCTCGCTATAAGAATTTACCTATCTTGAAGTGTGGCGTGGTGGTGGTGGGGCAGGTAAAGAGTCGCGGCAGGACCATGTACAGCGGGACGTCCCGCCCGTGGCACACGTCCCCGTCACCCACTTGGATGTTCTGGATCTCCGTCGCTAAATGTAAGAGACAGATCTCGCTATAGACCGTAAAAAATGCTCTTCACGCGCCATTTTAACTTTATGGGTCAACCGTCATATCAAAAGTACGGTTCACCTTTAAAATAAGGGCTAAAATTGTACTTTTGACTTGAAAATTTGACACATAAAGTTAAAATAGCGCGTGAGGGGTCATTTTTACGCATACAGGTGTAACCAGAAATCTAGCAAAAATTTAGCGTTATTGTTACACAATCCAATCCCAATAACCATTTGCCTCATTTTGTAGTTTTAGTGATTTAGTATTTTCCAAACCCGCAATGTATGGCGTGTAAAACTCGGGTCAATTCCCCGCCTACGGGCTACGACGCGGCATTGACTCAGAGTGGCCTTCTTAGGCAACATTCGTTGATCTCTAGCGTCAGTCAGATGTTTTATTTGCGATGTATCGTAAACTTTTACAAAATTATAGGATTTTTTAATGTATATATTTTTTCACGGCCCTGCTGGGAGCAGGAGCGTCCTGCGGGGTAGCGGACGCGATGCCATACTCTCTATATCGCTCGGCACCCGCTCTCGATTAGGACGCGTCCGCGCGTCTCTCTTCCACTTTCTTGTACATACTAAGAGTTTGTTAAACACGCGGGCCGCCCCGCAGGACGCACCCGCTTCCAGCTGGGCCGCAGACTTAGATAAAGAAAATCAATATAGCACAATAAGTAAAAGCAATTTTATATTAAGAGCTTGGACCTTACCATCTTTGGAGTACCCTTCCGTGTAGCCACACGTCTCTACACGCACTAACTGCAGTTCAATAGATTTTATTGAAACTGAGCACTCGTCGACGCGTATCTGTTACAAAAAAAGGTCATTAATCTTAGCCTCAAATTAATCAGAGCCTCGATAGCTCAACGGTTAAAGGAGCGGATTGAAAACCGAAAAGTCGCCGGTTCAAACCCCGCCCGTTGCACTATTGTAGTACCTACTCCTAGCACAAGCTTTACGCTTAATTGGAGGGGAAAGGGGAATATTAGTCAGCATTTCACTTGGCTAATATTCTTTAAAAAATTAAAAATATAAAAACTAACTAATTCATCATCTTTGCCTGAGGATGCCAAAGGGGACCTATTATTAGGCCTCCTCTGTCTGTCGGTCCGCCTGTCTGTCACCGGGCTGTATCTCGTGAACCCGTAATAGGTAATAGATTTAAAATTTTCAGTTATGACAACAAATAACAGAAATTTCAAAATGGTCGCCACGAAAATTAAAAAAAATATTGTTATTTCTTGTACAATGGTATGGAAACCTTCGTGTGCAAGTCCGAGTGAGTCGCATTTGGCCGACTTCTTATAAAGTTTATTACTGAAAAATTGCGAATCCATCTGTTCTACTATGCCCTGCACAATGCACATTATATCACAGGTAGTATACAGGGTGTAACCAGAACGCTGGCAAAAATGAAAACAGGTGATAGTATGTACTGATGATCAGTGATATGATACCATGTTATATTTTTATTATTCTTACTCGATTTGGAAACAGGGACGGTTTTCCCAATTTATCATTCAGTCAAAATTAGATAAAACTTACTTGATTTGCGACATTGATATTTTCAATATATTCCGTAAAATTGAGGAGATTTTATTTGCAGCCAGCCTTTTTTCTACAACTACGCCCCCCTGTCAATGTCATTCAAGTGCCAAAAGAGCCTTGTCGGACTGTAGTACCATACCCTTACCTTCCCAGTGAGTGGGGAGTCAAGTGCACACACGGTGGAGTCTATCTCTGCGTAGAGCTGAAACTTGGGCATGTTGGCGCGAGTGGGGCCGCCCGCCGCGCGGAGCGTCGCGGGCGTGATCTCGCACCGCACTGGCTTGGCTGCTGCGCGCTCTTGCTGGATACAACACACATTATGGGTCATCATCATGTTCAACTCATCGCCGGCTCACTGCAGAGCACAGGTCTCCTCTCAGAGTGAGAAGGGTTTTGGCCATAGTCTACCACGCTGGCCATGTGCAGATTGGTAGACTTATGATGTGAAAATGATTGTGAAAAACTTAGTTTTCCAAAAAAATAAAATTAAATAAAATTATGGAGAACTCTCAGAGCAGGTTTTCTCACGATGTTTTCCTGCACTGTTAAAGCAAGTGATATTTAATTACTTAAAATGCACATAACTCTTAAAAGTTGTGTGATGAGTCCCCGGGATTGGATCCCTTTGATTAGAAAGCAAACATCCTAACCACTAGGCTATCACAGCTTCTTATACTTATATGTACATATATTACTTACTAAAAGTCTACTATCCAGTGTGGTAGACTATGGGCAAAAACCCTTCTCTCTGATAGGAGACCCGTGCTCTGTAGTGAGCCGGTGATGGGTTGATCATGATAATGATGATGATGATATGTATAAGTAGTATAATATCAGGGACTAAAGGTTATTTTTATTTTTGTTTATTTTTAATATCTACTCACCTGTTTATACTGCACAAAGAACTGGCAGCTAGCATTGAGTGGTTTATTCAGGAAAGACCTCTTCATGCTGCACTTTAGGGTGTACATCACGTTCACAAACACCCCATGGTATGTCTCCAGCAGGCCGGGCCCCATGGACGTCTGCCGGCCCACCAGTGGCATCTCAAAGGGGATCTCTGTTACACCAACAGGGATCTTACCCGCTGGGGCCAGCTCTATTGATGTGTTGATAAGATTCAATGGCTAGAAGTAACCAAAATAACCATTACCCATATTATAAACTAGCTTATTCCCGCGACTTCGTCCGCATGGACTACACAAAATTTGAAACCCCTATTTCATCCCCTTAAGGGTTAAATTTTCATAAATCCTTTCTTAGCGGATGCCTACGTCATAATAGCTATCTGCATGCCAAATTTGGGCCCGATCCGTCCAGAAGTTTGTGCTGTGCGTTGATAGATCAGTCAGTCGGTAAAGATATATAATAAGAATACCAGGGCCAGGGGAGATAAGGAAATGTAATAATATAAATAAATTTAAGAATAAATTGCATGATTTTTTAAAAGACAAGACATTATATAACATTAATGAATTTTTTCAACTTTGACATTTTTAAATTTTGAATTTTACCATAGACAAAGACAACGTGCGTCAAATTACTTATAGTTATTATTTTACTAGGTTTACTAATTGTTTTGCATGCCTAATATTTAAGGCGAAACATTTCTACTGGACAATTTTATGTAATAACATCTCGTAAAATGTTTCCGCAAATAAAGAATCTTTGAATCTTTGAGTCACCTTTTCCTTTTATATATTTAGACTAGCTTATTCCCGCGATTTTGTCCGCGTGGACTACACAAATTTCAAACCCTTGTTTTAGCTTTTTGGGATTGAATTTTCTACGTCATAATAGCTATCTGCATGCCAAATTTCAGCCCAATCCCTCCAGTAGTTTGAGCTGTGCGTTGATAGATCAGTTAGTCACCTTTTCCTTTTATATATTCAGATGTAAGTGTGTTTGTTTTTCTCTACTTTTAATCCTGAAAAATCAACAAGTTACAATGGGATTTTAAAACCTAAATCCACTGGGACGAAGTCGCCGGCATCACCTAGTACTTAAATAAAAATTGAACAGCAATTTACCCTTATACTGTTGGAGAACGCATCAAAGATGCCAGTGTTTTTAGAGCTGAGTTGCAGATTGACTGAACCCTCCATGGTTAAACTGAGGCCTTCGTGGCGCAGGTCTCCTGTTGTGTCCACCACCACTACACCAGCAATTGTCTCCTACATAATAAAGATTGATTTAATCAAAATGAAACAGAGTATGCTATGAAAGGTAAAGAAGTGAGCTAACTACCCATTTTTTAACTCCCGACCCAAAAAGAGGGATGTTACTGACTGTGGCATCATAGCTCCTAAACGAATGATCAGATTTTGATTTAGTTTTTTTGTTTGAGAGGTGGCTCGATCGAGAGTGCTCTTAGCTGCAATCCAAGAAAATCTGTTCAGTCCTTTGAAGAATATCAGCTCTTTTCTAGTTTTCTTATTAGACCGCTTATTGCTATCCGACCAATACATAACATTAGTATCCAGCCAAATTATAATAAGGCCAAATTCTAATAAGATACGCATTGGCATGATAGTGCGTAATGTATATAATATACTAGCTGATGCCCGCGACTTCGTCCGCGTGGAATTAGGTTTTTAAAAATCCCGTGGGAACTCTTTGATTTTCCGGGATAAAAAGTAGCCTATGTCACTCTCCAGGTCTTTATCTATACCCATGCAAAAAATCACGTCAATCCGTTGCACCGTTGCGACGTGATTGAAGGACAAACCAATAAACCAACAAAAAAACACACTTTCGCATTTATAATAAGGGTACTGATTACATGAACCATTTCAAGCTATAGTAGCGTATAGCTAGTTAAATTCGCTTCACAGATTACAACTTACCCCTTCATGGTAAACTTTGCTTGCCCTTTTTAGGTTGATAGTAAGACTGGTAGACATTTCAGCCTTTGAAAACTTTGCAATTAATTTTAAGTTAAAACTTTCAGATCAAACTGAAAACACATCTATATAATCTGTAGCTTATGCTTTTAAATATCATAGGAGAATTTCACTAAAGTAGTTAAACATAACTTTATTGAAAACTAACAAGTTTTGTTTTGGTAAAATGGGTCAAAAATTAAAAATACATACATAAACCCATATATTCAATGTACTCTGTGCATAAACCCACCGACCGACCAGAAATAAAAAACCACAGACCAATAACATATAGGATATACATAAACATAGGATAGGCTATCTCTATGCTATAAACTGTAAAATCAAAATGTACCTACCTATTGCTGCAATCGGCTGTCAATGGTGTCTGGTGTCTATGTCAATTCCATAATATAGTCTGAGATATAGTCCGAGGAAATACGATACCTACATTAGTAATTGGAATGTATAAAGAACGCTTAAATTCGGGCTATTGGATTGTGAATGTTGGTACGATTGCTGCACAGGCAAATTAAATAAATCTAAAATGACAGTTGTTTAACAATGCCCGCGTGTGGCGGTTGTATGTGAATCGTCGTGATTACAAGTTTTATGATTTTTATTTATTTTGTAACGAGTATAAATATTTAATCGTGCGAAACTATTTTTATACGATTTCTTTTTTATTTTGCACTCAAGTGCAAAGGTTTCAAGTGTAGTGAAATATTAGTTGAGATCGATTCAAAAAGGTGATGTCGACGATAGGTTCACCCCGAATGGATCGATATCGGTGACTCGGGTTTGCTTTTTATTTGCGTCACCTGAGGGTGGTTGAAGATGGAAAAGTCGGCACGACCACGGACGGCTCTGAATGAGTGTGTCAAGGTGGTGGTGCGATGCAGGCCGCTCTCGGATAAGGAGAAAAACGAGGGTTTCGACGAGGTGAGATGGGTTGCTTTGGTTTTGTTGATATCGGGCTCCAGGGCTGCGCAGACCTGGTGCGTCAACGTCTATGTTTTCCAATACCTGCGATCAGCCGATTTTCAACATATTTTAGATAATTTTTTAATCTAATTCAGTCTTTAGGTTTTTTTATGTTATGTCGGCGCTCACGCGAATTATTCGCTACGATTTATTGAGTTTTTTTCGTAACACTGAATGTTTTGCGATTTAGTTGCTAGGAAGGACAGAATTAGGTTAAGTTGTTTTGTTATTAAAGCATTCGGACGTGAATCACGCGAGTGGGAAGCATTTGCGTGTAATAGTTCGTGAATTATTTGAGACGCCCTTGCGGATTAGACGCGCCTAATAATAATTAATTGTTTACACTGAAATAGTGGTTGGATGACTTATATGCAGGGTTGACATTTAAACATTGGTTTAAAGAAGTATTTAAAACACTTTAAAATAAAAATAAAACATTTTTAAACAAGTGTTCACACTGTTTAAAACAATTTAAAATATTAGTTTTAAACAATGTTTTGTTACTTTAAATAAACAATTTTTTCACCAACAAACAGGGTTGGGTTATATATTATCTTATAAGTAAGATAATGCTTTCTTGCTCGTTCCTCTTGTTTGGATAAGCATGCTAAACCAGTAGTAGATTCAATCCTCTATATAAAATATATTCTTTGGATTTAATACAGACTGACTTTTGATCATTCAGAAGAGCTTAATTATTCTTATTAAAAGTCTGATTAGATACTTTTGGCACTTACTAACTTATGAGTGGGTACTTAAGGCACTTTTAGAAACTTATAACTTTAATACCTTCAAGGCAAGAGTAAGAAGTGTGACATGATAGGTGTCTTTGCAAGTGCACTCCATCGTAGCAACTGCTATAATTTCAGCCAAATGTTAGTCTATTTTCTTGTTTGTCCTTGCCTTATCCCGATACTCGGGGTCGGCTTTAGTTATCATGCGGCGCCATGCCGATCGCGTGTTCGCGTCTTCGTCATTGAGACCTAAATAGGCGTTTCATGTCCCTTTGGACATTTGTCATTACCGAGTAGTCATCCAGGTAGTTTGTAGTCTTCCCCTACCCCTCTTTTTAGCAGTCATGGAAAGGCACTTTTTCACCACGTAATCGTCAGGCCTACGTATTACGTGCCCATATCTTTGAGCCTTGATTCTGACATTTTGCTAGTTTATAAATAAATAAAAAAACAAAAATCTACAATATAGGTACTAAGTTGAGAATCCTTATTATAAATGCGAAAGTGTGTTTGTTTGTTGGTTTGTCCTTCAATCATGTCGCAACGGTGCAACGGATTGACGTGATTTTTTCATGGGTATAAATAAAGACCTGACATAGGCTACTTTTATTCTGGAAAATCAAAGAGTTCTCACGGAATTTTAATAACCTAATTTCACGCAGATGAAATTGCGGGCATCAGCTAGTTTATTCATACAGTTACCTGACATGTCTTCCCAGTAATCTGATGATAAATCAGCTTCGCAACACATGTTTGAAAATAAAATGGGTTTCCAGTAGTTATGAGTGGTTGTGAGCTAGAACAACAGCCTGGATGTTGCTTCAGTGAATCATGTCTACATAGAGTGAGTATGACTATGAGATAATGCTCTGCAATCACCACTGATAAGGATACCCAATTGGATACAATAATCTTACACCTGAAACCTCAAGTGCTGATGTAGAGAATAGATTAGTATAAACTTCATCATCGTAATTCTTAAACAAAGCAAACAACTCAATACTGTTATCACTACCCCTATTATAAACGCGAAAGTGTGTCTGTTTGTTGGTTTGTCCTTCAGTCACGTCGCAACGGAGCAATGGATCGACGTGATTTTTTGTATGGGCATAGTCGAATACCAGGAAAGTGACATCTAGGCTACTTTTTATCCCTGAAAATTAAAGAGTTCCCACAGGATTTTCAAAAACCTAAATCCACGCGGACGAAGTCGCAGGCATCAGCTAGTAAGTAAGTGATACTTTTATGAGTAATTAGCTGATCCCCGCGACTTCGTACGCATGGATTTAGGTTTTTCACAAACCCGTGGAAACTCATAATTTCCCGGGATAAAAAGTAGCCTATGCCACTCTCCAAGTCTTTAACTATACCCATTTAAAAATCACGTCGATCCGTTGCTCCGTTGCGACGTGATTGAAGGACAAACCAACAAACGCGGGGGGGGAACCTCTCCACATCTTCCTCGCCCGTCACCAAACTGTACAGGCGAGAAACGGTGGGGCAGCCAGTGAATGGGTGATGTAACACTCATCACCAACCACACATCACAGCCACACCCTCCGCTCCTGGGGCCCCATGGGTGCGTCTACTGCGCCCTCTGCTCGGGACACTCAGAGGGACGCGCGGACAACACCCCCTCCCTGCCAGGTCAATTAGCCATGGCTAACCCCATGAATAGAAACTGATACACCGGCCCAAGCGCCGCTCTTCCCGAAAAGGACACGCAACACTCAGGCACACGGGATGTTACCAAATCAAATCAAATCAAATATTTTATTCAAAATAGGTAATAGATTACACTTTTTGACTGTCGGTTGTTGGATTTGTAAGATATAGTGGTGATAATTTTTTTACTCGAACTTAAAACTAAAGCTACGAGGGTTCCAAACGCGCCCAGGTCTGTGAAGAGCCCACAACAAACTCAGCCGGGTATTACCTGGCTGATACCCCGCGTCGCTGTCACCCTCCATCAACCCGCACTCTATGTATAGGTAGGTGCTCCACGACTGTCTCAATCAATCGGTGTGTACAATAGTTAGGTAAGTAAGTAGGTACTGTATTTCCTAGGTGAAGTGGGTCAATAAATGAGCGCAGCGCGGCGCACGCGCAAGTAGGCTAGTACCGAGCCGTATTGTCCATACGCGGCTACCCCATATTTAGGCATAGATCATCTGGACACGGCGACTTAACACCGTCGGTGGACCGCCGGCCACACACGCTGACTAATACAAATAGCTTTATGTCGACATTAATTAAATGAATAATGCCACACTTTGGAGCTTTATCCATTTTTGACCTGAATGTGATCGATCATGTGGATACCATCTGGTAAACTACCCATATCTAACTCTATTATTGTCTCGTAGCAGTATGCAAGTTTAAACTAAGAGTTCTAATTAAGAAAACAATAAATCACGACCTTTTCCTCCTATTTTACTAATATGAAAAATGTTAGGGTTATTCAAGGGGCGGACCAACAAATTCCTAAAAGGCCGGCAACGCATCAGTCAGTTCTTCAGGTGCAGCAAATGTTACAAAAATTGGCGAGGGTGGCCACTGACATAATAACTGTGTTGTACTAGTAAATACCACCGCCTAAGGCTGCCTGTCCACTGCTGCGGAGAAGAGAGGAGCGGAACGGAGCAAATATTAACCAATAGAATTGCATTAAACTCCCGTTCCGCTTCGTTGACAAGGATTTGCGGACTAGTTTAAAAAATCATACATTTTAACGAGGGCGCGGAATGCGGAGTGGGAAGCAGATATTTCGCGTACCAATTGCCCGCCTCCAGTAGCTCAAATGACTCGTCACGTGCTTGCAACTCCGCTCTACATTACTTTCTCGCTCCGCTCCCCTACTCTGCTCCGCTCCGCTACCTAGCTACCAGTGGACAGGCAGCCTTCTCCGAGTCAGTTGTTCAGAATTCAGTTGTTAAAATCGGCATACCTAACCCTAAATCACGCTGATCAGTTTCTTCGTAGAATATACGTTTTCTCAGATTTCATTATCACATTAGATAACACATCCTTAAGTGGGTTAATAAGTAGGTTTATGATTATACCTAGACGCCAGTAGAAATTGGATTAGGTGGTTTAGGTAGTACTACCCGAATACAAAACAGATGCAAATCGATTGTTGCAAAGCAGTGATCGCGCAGATCTCCGCAACCTTGTAGCATCGGAGTTTTGGCGGTGAAACTCGCTGGGAGGCTGCTCATCTCGCAACAGTATACATTACTTGGATCTCGAACATTGCGCCGCGGTGGCGCAAGCGGGAACCTCGTAGATGACTCACGACAGCTTCATTAGACTATTGTCTCCCTTTTATTGCTATTGACCGAATTCTGGGATACCACGCCGTATAAGGTAGCGCTGCTTGTTATGAACTACCGATAGTACGCGACAGGTATAGATGGCAATCGGGGTATGAGGCGGGGGGACACCCCACACACTCGCACGTTACCGGCGCGGGTGTGCAGGGCGTCCCTACCCCTTGCAAAGACCTTTGCCCAGCTGTGAACGTCAATCGGTTGGTACGATGGCGAAAAAAGTTTGATTTCAGCACCGAGGAGAAATCCATTTCAGTATGAAAGACGCTATTCACCATGATTTTTTCGAATAGTGCTTTAATGAATGGAAAATTACAGCCGCTGGATCCAGGCGGCGCAAAACCGTGGCGTGTGGAAGTCCCTACAAGAGACCTATGTCCAGCAGTGGACGTCCATTGGTTGACGATGATGACGACTATTACGATAGTTCGTACAAAAATACTAGAAGTCAAGAAAACAAGTCTAATTACCTTGTTTACTTTATTCGGAATAACTACTAATGACTTGAAGGCTGCAGGAAACCGCACGCAGCATAAATCTACTCCGGAGGTCATTGGGGGAGGCCTATGTGATATGTCCATTACTTCTGTTGGCTGAGATGTGAATCGCAGATGTTAAAGCGATATTATTTACTCCTATCTAGGTAACTATATAGGTATCAAGAATTTAGCGTGTCTGTCTGCTTGGACCTAGAACGAAAGTTATGATTATTATTATCACTTTGCAATCGTAATCGTGTTGATTGGTCGAATTCATGGTATGTTTTTGCACTGAGCATTTTAGCCAATAGAGAGAGAGACAGTTCCAGCAAATCAGAGGTTATATTATACTTAGTATAAGGAAAAAAAGATTAAACGCTAAAATAAATCAGGTTACAGGTTATTTGATCATCACGCTATAGCTGCGAAACTACGGTAGCCCGCAGATTTCCTCACGTCTCACTATGCCACAATCATGATGGCTGATAACTATTTTAGCCGAATTTGGTTTTTCGTTTCTTCCATGCTTCGGAGTTTTATGCGGAAGAATTTGGGAACTCGCTGCATTATTAGCTCAAGTAAAACGCTTACTAATATGTGGTTAATGTAAAGAAAGAGGTCACGACTCTTGCCTATGAGGAGTACAACTCATACACACATGAGAGAGATAGAAAGAGAGAAGCAAATGTAATGTTGATCCTAATTTCGAATTCGATCTCTGCACATCTGAAGACTGAGATGATATGAAGATGCATGGCATCAATTGTTTTGTAGCAGAATTACAATGAAATGAACATTGTTCTAAATTTCTAGTGCAACAATTTGCAAGTTAAATGAGCTGAACAAGCACTTAGTCATTAGTCACAAAAAATGGATAAACACATCTCGCCCCGACTTTGTATGACTGAAACGTGGGGTGAACGACCTGATCAATTGGTTTAACCTACACTCATTGAGTAGAGGCGTTCTGTTCAATACATTACAAGGGAAGTGAGCCGAAATCGTTTTTGAAGATTTCGAGATTCCAACTGCACTTTTTATCAATATTGTATAGATGACCAATTTCTTTGTTATTTGTAAACATTCTTTACTGTATAGCAATCGATACAGTTATAGACTATTGGTTAGGTACTATTCAACGTCACGATCTGAATCAAAGATGCGACTAACGTAGGTTTTTTAATATTTAACGTCTCTCTCTGACTGAAGAGAGTTAAATAGGTTCCACAGTTTAGATAGAATCACTCGTAGGTAAGTAGTTAACTAGTTGCTAGATTAAACAGATGGGCCACGAAAAGCTGACAGACAGACAGACACTTTCGTATTTATAATAATACTAGCTTATGCTCGCGACTTCGTCCGCGTGGACTACACAAATTTCAAACCCCTATTTCACCCCCTTAGGGGTTGAATTTTCAAAAATCCTTTCTTAGCGGATGCCTACGTCATAATAGCTATCTGCATGCCCTTCAGCCCGATCCCGATGCCCGATAGTTTGAGCTGTGCGTTGATAGATCAGTCACCTTTTCCTTTTATATTTTTAGATAATACTTAATATGCATTTGCCCATCTATTCTAGACGAAAATACCAACCTACTACTAAATAGAGGTCTATGCTACTAAAATTGTTCAAATGTTCACTTGGCCTTTAAAGAAAAACAAAAACAAAGTGCAGTCGTTTAGCAAGCTAAATTGCGCGAGCTTAACTTCGCGTGCTAATTATTTATTTTTGTTTGCTCTTAAAGCAAGTACCTACCTCGGTTGGCTTCGAGATTAAGATGACGCATCGCATTGTTTATGTAGATATAACTTGTATAAGTAATTAACGTAAGTTTTGCATAACATCGGCGCCGGCCGTAGTGTAGTGTGCCTACGCATTTTTATAGACGAATGCGTTTTGTATCAGTTAATGCATCGAGGCACGAGCACTGGTGCCAGTTCCGTGGTGGGTGGAACTAGATATATTAGACTGATTTGTGTAAACCTAACAAACAGTTAAGGACCACACTAATAACTGCAACTTCGGTATAGTTCCCGACAGTTAAATAGTCGTGTCTGACGTACGATGCGAGTGCAAGCTTGCGCAGGTACTTGCGCAGGTATTGTTCCACGTGCTCGTGTACTGTGTACGGATATAGCACTCATACTAATGCAGATGGTGTTCCGCGCCCTCGCGTCGCGCGCCCTACAAATCGCGGTAGATATCGGTTAATTGGCAACTAAAACTGATATCTTCTTTCAAAACATCCTCATGTAGATCTGATATAATAGCTGTTGTTCTAGTTCAAACCCTACCTACAATAGCTAATAGCTATACATAAACCTACGTAGTTATTGGTAAATGGCTTACTTCTTGGAGTGATAAAATAAAATTTCATTAATAGTTATGTGAAAAACTATTTGATTATTTTCGGGATAGAGAACTTCCATCATTGCAATCTTTCGTGCTAAGTTTTTTTTTTAATTGTAAGATAGGCCTCACGCTTGACGACATAAAAAGCAATGATGAAGTCTGGGTTATAGCGCGCTTGCCTAGAAGATGCCTATCCACCTATTGTCTTGAAGGTATTTAAGTACCTAAGTTATACTTGGCTAGAAACATGGACGCTGCAAGGGCGTCTCATACTGTAGCGGTTCGTATCAGAAACGTACGGACTACGGTACTTAAAGTTCTTCTGAATAGGTATTTTTCGTTTGTGTTGTTTTTTATTGTATTGGCATCTGCCATCTCAGGTAAAGAAGACGTCAACACGTCGCTCGGAGCAGAAATGGTACGAGCGTCTTTCTTCCAAGCCTTCCCCGGACAGTAAGAAGCTAAACTCTCCGTTACAGGTGTGACTCCACAGGTTACCGGTGCCGGCACAACTAACCATGGGCGGAGGAAGATCATGCTCCATTGTAGACTTAACAACTAGATTTAACTTTCTGTAGTTCGATTTCATCTTTTTGCCGGCTGAGAATTGAGAAGTGAGGTTGTGAGTGGAGATCCGCACAGGAACACTATACAGGGTGTAACCAGAACGCTGGCAAAAACGAAGACAGGTGATAGTACTGATGATTACTGATATGATACCACAAACAAAACGCGAAAAAAACTATTAAAAAATCCTATATTTTTGCAAAAGTTTATGATAAATATTGCAAATAAAACATCGGACTGACGCTAGAGGTCAATGAACGTTGGGAAAGTAGGTTACTCGGAGTCAATGCCGCGTCGTAGGCGGGGCATTGACCCGAGTTTTGCTCGCTATACATTGCGGGTTTGAAAAATTCTAAATCACTAAGTACATTGGTATTAGATTGTGTTTAGATAGTATAACAATAACGCCAAGTTTTTGTTAGCGTTCTGGTTACACTCTGTATATCAGTGACCCAAAGGACCAAAATACCCAATTGTCAGTGTGACGGGACTTGTGATTTCTCAACCGCCAATAAGTTTGGGTCTCTCTACAATAAAAAACCTTTCCCAGATAACTAGTTATGAACGAAATTATGTATATCGACTAGTTATTTTGGGAGAGGTCGGAATCATTGCTTGCTAAGATTTTAGGATAGTAATTTTATATATGGGCGCCTATTGCCTCTACTATCGCCTAAGCAATGTCGTCTTTTCAGCAGCTGAGCGTCAGATTTTAAGCAGCTTCGACTGAACGGTTCTGACGCCCGAACAAGAAAGCATTTGACACTTATTTGACATGCCATGCCCATAGCTGCTGTAGAATAGCTTGAGTTTCCTATTTTAGCCTTCAGACGCTTTTAGACGCTCAGGCGATAGTAGCTATAATTTGCGCCCAGTCTAATCAAAACAGCTTAACTGTCATTTTTCACTGTAAATTCCTGCCTACTCGGCATCATCATCTCAATCCATCGCTGGCGCACTACAGAGAACGGGTCTACTCTCAGAACGAGAAGGGTTTTAGGCTATAGATCACCACCCTGGCCAAGTGCGGATTGCGGCGGACTTCACACACCTTTGAGAACATTATAAAGAATTTTCATTTCTCAGGCATGCAGATTTCTTCGCGATGTTTTATTTATTTAATTGCTTAAAACATATGTAAGTCAGAAAAGGTAGATGTATATTGTGCGTGCTTGGGATCTAACCTCGGACACCCCCAAAAAGGAGGCCAATGTTGTAACTCGTAACCACTCATAATATCAGAAAGGTAATGGAATAACTATAGCATTCATTATTTTGGTGATGGATTAACTTAAGTTTGACTTAGTCTTACTAATTTCATAATGTTTTATAAGGAATTCTGCTTTGTCAATGCAGAGATGCTACAGGTTGAGATGGCAATCGGGGAGGTAACGTCCCGCATACCCGCACAGCCTCCGCGCTAACCCGGTGCGGGCGAGCGCGGGTGACGTTTACTCCGATTACCACCTCAACCTGTCGCGGACTATAGGTACATCCTAACATAAAGTCGGGAGCTAGGACTATACGTAGACAACCTCTTAGATTACCTAATATGAAAACAATAAAGCAAGTTCTGAAATTTTTACTTAAATGTCGTAGAATTTTCGATTCTACATCATAATTATCAACCCATCACCGCGCACCGGTCCACTGAGTACGGATCTCCTCTAAGGGTTTAGGCCATATAGTCCACCACGCACGAAGTGCGGGATTGGCTGTCTTCACACACCTTTGACAACATTATGGAGAATTCTCAGGCATGCAGGTTTCTTCATGATATTTTGTTTCACCGTTAAAGCAAATGATATATTAATTGCTTTAAAACGCACATAAATCCGAAAAGTTAGAGGTGCGTGCCCGGGATCGAACCCCCGAACATACGAATAGGAGGCCAATGTTTTAACCACTAGGCTATCACCGCTTAAGTAGGTACTTAATAGGTAAGTATCATCGAGTTAATAAAAGTAATCGGACACTCGCATAATCGATGTTTATTCACGGTCCGTGGAGTTATCGATCATGCGACAAATCGATTATTGCGTGCCACACTTCACACAGAGCGCGAAATCTGTGAGCTACTGTACTGTGTTAAGAAATACGTAACTACCTACTTGTTAGGATCTCAATAACATCGATGTATAGGTACTCAATAAGCATTGAAGATCGTTGTATCGATAATCGTGAAAATGAACTGTTTTGTTTGAATACAATAACTCATTGAACAATGCTTATTGTAATGCCCGTCTTTGAGCATTATTATAATCTTTCATGTATGTGCGTATTTTATTCTACATCCTACTTAAGTAAGTAAATTATACAAAATCACTTAACCATTAGGTAAGTATCTGTAATGTAGCTTAACTTGGTTATGGAATTTTTAATGTAAGTTTAGAATTAATAAAAGATTGCGACTTTTGCAAATACATAAAGCAAAAAAAAGTGATTGACTGGATTATTTTTGATCCATTTCTTTCCTTCCTTTTCCATTTACATAGTCACCAGACAGACCAGAGACAATTTAGAAATTAGCTACATATAGGACGCTTGATTGGTGCGCCATTATGCCAAAGTAAATAAAGCTTAGACTGAGTTGTTACCAAGAAATCGCGCCCTGGCTTCACTCTACTCTGTCGGTGTGCGTTGCGGCTTAGAAGTAAAGTGTAAGTCATGTGTGGTATGTGCACTGTGCAGGTGGTGAAGGTATGGGCAGAGCGCGGCGCCGTGCAAGTGTACAACCCCAAGGGCCAGGACAAGCTGTTCACATACGACGCCGCGTACGACTACACGGCCGACACGCAGACCATCTACGACGAGATGGTGAGTATAATACAGCTTTAACTTTATTACCTACTAGCTTATGCTCGCGACGTCGTCCGCGTGGACTACACAAATTTCACCCCCTTAGGGCTTGAATTTTCAAAAATTATTTCTTAGCGGATGCCTACGCCATAATAGCTCTCTGCACGCCAAATTTCAGCCCGATCTTTATTAATTTGCGTTTATGTACAACTTACAGTGTTTACGTGTTACTTTATTTTTTGCAAAATAATAAAACAAATCAATCGTTTAGAAACACAATTTGTATGAAAATGAATGATTGTATCGCTTTTTCGCCACAGAACAGTTAATAGCACGCATGCGGGCAATGCGAGTGACGAAATAAAAAAGTGAAACTAAAAAAGGTCTAACAATTCCTTGATAAGCAAAATTGTTGTACAAATAAACTAGTGGAACCATGTGTTACACAGAGAATTCAACCTCAAGAGTACGCATATACCTACAAGGTTTTGCATGATAACAAAATCGTAAAATGTTGGCGGGGGACAGGGGAGAATGCTTTGTTGTGATTGGTGGACTCAAAGGTCACGTAATCAAGACAATGTGCGGAATGAGGGTACCAAACGGGCGTGGGCTGACTTTTATGCTAAGCAACTGCTTAAACTTGGCGATCGGGGATGTCCGGCTATTAGGTGTCTATAGGTAGTGGTCTTTGATGTGTTATAAACATTCACAGTAGGTGTGCATAGTTAATCTTCGAATAATAATAGGTATAGATCGAAGTTAATAGAGTAATGGTTAAACTGACCAAATCAACAGGAGTTCATTATGCAGATGAAAATAAGAATAACGCAGATTTAAAGATAACAATGCATAATTTAAGTAATATTACCCAATTGTTTGGTTATTAAAAATAAAATTAACGTTTGAAGATCAAGGTTGATAAGACCATAACACAAATTAAACTTTTCCACGCTCGATGCGTTTGCCGAAAGCTACCCGAATATATTAAACCGCTTTTTTTGCCTTGAAATGCGTCACTGTTTCAATAATATTATGATAGTAAACTAATTTGTGTAATCTAATCCTATGTCTTTACTGGATCTTACATTGCTTGATAATGACGCTTTTCAGCTTTGCCCATTTATACTTAGGGCGATTACGCACTGCATCCGATCCGAATCCGTGAAAATACGTTCCGAAGCAGTCATAGAATTATTTGTATGGTCGCTTACGCACTAGCTCAGACTTCCGTCATCTGAATTTCTTCCGTCATCCGTAAGGAAATCTCGGATGTGCCTCGGATTAAAATCGGACGTATAACGTAGATATATTATGTCAAAGATGTCCACTTGTTAGCTTAGATTAGGTTCAGAGATCGGATTAGGCGCAAGCAATATCCGAGTTCGGTCCGAGTTTTTAATATCCGTATTTTCACGTACTCAGATCGGATGAGTCCGTATCCGCTCTTACCTAAGTATTTTTTTCAGTCATGCTATGATAAACCAATAGACAATCTGAAAACGTTGGACGATTCCGAGGACTATTTAAGAAAAACCATCGCGAAAACCTATTTTGATCAGTTTGAAAACTAGTAGTTTAGACATGTTATTTTGTAACAAGACTAAGTTCGTTTTCCTCAAAATATACTGGTTATTGGGTTATTTCTTTAAAAATCAGTTTATTTCTATCATAGACTGAACCATCTTTTGTTATTAACTATCATGTGAAGCCATTTATAAAATATTGCCGATAAAAAAAATAGCTTGGTGTATTATGTGAATAGCGTTTACTTTAAAAATAGGGGAAGAGTAAAAAATAGATACGTAAAATTTTTCGTTCTTACTATGTGTGTCATGCGTTCGAAATATTTTTATTTCAGTTTCGATTTCTCGAGCGTGTAACTATCGCTTATCCAAAACATCCGACACCGCGCACCGCGAGATTGTGTTGAAATCATTTTCTTACCAGAGTTTTTGCTTTTTATCCAATGCAATAGGCACATTATTTATAGCTTCTCGAAGGTCATACTCAAATCATACAACATGATTCGGCATAAAATTATCTTCCTTATGCCTAATGAGCAATTCAAGCCTAATAGTTTACAAAGGATTTACAAGTATTGTTATTCATATTATTTAAGACATAATTGTTTGGATTTGAATCTTTTCATAATAGGACAGGTTTCTTGGTTCTCCTACGTATCTACTCTTTTCTTTTTTGATCACGGAGGTAGTGAAACTCCAATCCATCCAACTCTTTCCATCACCCGCTGAGTGGACTGAGCTTTCTTATGATGCCTATAGTTAGCGAGCATGTCTGGGATCCATACTGTGGATCCATATGTCATCACTGGCAAGTGGCAACACACACTTCGAAGACTTTGGTCTTCAAGACGATGACTGGAGAATTTTGGACGAGAAGACGTCTCAAACCTTCCCGCTGCCCAGTTGAGCTGGGTTCAGCGGCTAACCTGGATTGGAGGCGGCGGATGGATGGATGGATGGATAGAATTATGTCAATGAAAATGTAGTCTCATAATATTTGGCAATGATCATGACACAGCACACAGGTGGTCGCAGCACTAAAAGTACTTCCTACGCGCAGGAACACTAAAAATAATATCCGCCTCACAGTTTTAAGGCGGGCCTTGACACTGCCGAAGGATTCTTGTTTTTCATACACCTGAGTCACGAGGGTGGGCGGTGGCTTTCAGAATATGGCCTCAGACACCTAACAAACGTCGGATGATTGTTCATTTCTCGAATCACAAATGGTTACCCATATCCTCTGAATAAACAGCTTTATGCTTTATGAATAGAGCTTTTTGACCTCATTCCACATTATTCCTTCCATCCAATAGAAATCACCATGCTAGACAAGTAGGGATTGGCAGACCTCACAAACCCTTGAGAACATTATGGAGACCTCTCAGGCATGCAGGTTTCCTCACGATGTTTTCCTTCACCGTGCACCTTCTAGCCAGTAATTTTTGCTTAAAAGTTGTCATAACTCTACTATATTTCGGTAATCTTCCATGTAATCTCCAATGAACCATGTAAACACGGTGATGCTGTAAAACATGTAAGCTGAAGGCAAAATATGTGTGTTTTGTTGTGTTTAATTGGCTTTTGTTCGTGAACAAAAGGCTCTTTGGCTCATTGTTGGCACTCGCCGGCGCGCTTTGCAGTAGGTAAGTACCTACATACAGCACGCGCCGTATTTTAGCATCCCGTAATGAGCCTACAAAAACCGTTTTTTTTAAAATTCCGATACATGTTAGCCCTTGACTGCAATCTCACCTGATGGTAAGTGATGATGCAGTCTAAGATGGAAGCGGGCTAACCTGGAAGGAGTATGACAGTTTTTTTTATTATACCTTTGGTTTCTACACGGCATCGTCCCGGAACGCTAAATCGCTTGGCGGCACGGCTTTGCCGGTAGGGTGGTAACTAGCCACGGACGAAGCCTCCCACCAGAAGTAGAGTACTTTTATGAAATGTTGAACGTAGTTTATATGCCTACTTTAATTTCGCTGAAATGCTTTAAAGTAAACTTTGCCTATCATAACTTTTGATAGTAGCAAACTTTTCTGCGCTCTAGGATTTTTTCAATTTCGCAACTAGTAACTAGTTTCAACGTGCATTTTTTCCAACTGAATTGAATACTTACCTAAGGCGAACAATGAAACGACAAAAAATGCAGCAACTATTTTTTAAGTTGCATCTTTGCTATAGGTACTTAAATTGTAAAGAAAGTAGCGAGTTTTATGAGTTTGCGTGTGGAGACTGGAGTGTAATCTCCGAAACCACGTCTGCACCTATTTGAAAAATTCTTTCATTAAAAGAAACGCACCATTAAGACCTGAACGAATTATAAGCCGCGGTATCTGGACCATACATAGTTGTGACATGTGGTATGTTGTGTGTACACAGAGGCGTCTTTACCTATGGTGCAGGGTGTGCGGCGCACACGGGCGCCGGGTCTAAGGGGGCGCCGAGCGCCCTCTAATGCGACACCTCCAAAGATGCGTCGATGCCGGCGCTCTCAAAGACCCTGCGCTCGTGTTATGGCCGAAGCCGTCATCATTTAAAATTGCAGCATTTGCATCCGAATTTCCGTTTGAAAATATAACTGTTAGTATTCCATTTTGACCCTGCTCCTACTAGACTAAAGGGCGCCAGGGTACTGGTTGCACACGGGCGCCACAAAGGCTAGAGATGCCTCTGGTGTACAGTCACCAAGTCGCGCTGTTCCAACAAGCCTTGTGTCCGACACCACGCTTCAGTACGTTTGGTCTAGATTCGTTAAACTTACACTCGTGTTCAAGGTCCCACAGTGGCAATGGGCCGGGAGGTGGAGGTCAGTGTATCGTCAATTTTGACAGCATTCTCCGCAGTCTACGGATTTTTTAAGAATATTTAGACCGAATAACAATGAAATGCTTAGCGTGTTGAAACACTAACTACGTGAAACAATTTCGGATCGAATCGGTCTTCTTTACAGATCGAAAAAATTTGAAATAGAGAAAAACAGATCTACTTTTTCATTGTTTGTTTGTAGGAAGTAATCTCTGGAATTACTGAACCTCGCTGAAAAAAACTTGATTGCATCTAGTCTTTACTAATATAAAGAGTTAAAGTTTGCAAGTTTGTTTGTGGGAAGTAATCTCTGGAATTACTGAACCTATTTTAAAAATTCTTTCACCAGTAGAAAGCTGCACTATTCGAGTGACATAGGCTATTTCATTTTAAAAAAATAAGAATCCCCTCCGAAAATTATCGTAATAACTTAATAAGCTACCCGTGCGAAGCCGGGGCGGGTCGCTAGTTTCAAAATATAGATGTTTTAATGCTCGTAGAATGTGAATGCTATTAACGAAGACGAAGAACGTCACAAACAATGCTATGTTTATAAATCGCTCCAATGATAGCTATAAACAGCCCTTAAACTCGTTACAGCTTCCATGCGAGCAATGCAAGAGCAGCTATTTGTATCATGCGTTATGATGTTCGCTGATACAAACGCGCGTGACGCACGCACCGAACATTACGGATTTTTACGGATGTAATAGGTACGAATGACATTAGAAAAAGCAACAAGTACTTGTTGTTGCTACTAATATCATTCTTCTACACTGATTTCCGTATAAAAAGTACTGAGGCTGCATAGAGTTATGATCCACATCACTGTGAGGCTGCTAGCGATGTGGGTTTTGCTGTGTAATGTATAGAATAGCACACAACGTGTTTTTATTACAAGTTACAACACATGTAGAATGTGTATAGTTGTGTAATTGAGTGTGTTGTACGTGCGACTGATACCAACAGAGGAAAAATTTAAGCCTCATTCGTCGCGTGCTTTTCATTAAATAAATAAATATTTTTTTTTTATTCAATTAAACTTTTACAAGTAATTTTGAATCGTCAAATGCATCTTCCACTGGTTCGGAATGATTAGGAAATACCATTACGAATATTTTCCATAGCATCAGTACTGAAAAATGCGTTTGGCGTACTGTCGGTGCGGGCGGGGTCTTGCGGCTCATTTCTATCCCTCTAATGTGCGACCATCCGGTCTAAAACACTGTGCTTGTTTACAAGTGAAGTGCTCTTGAACGATCGAGGCGATGTTTACGTTATCGTAAACACAATATTGCCCAATAGATTCCACTTGCGGCGACTTCTATTGTAGGGCAGGTTTTGAGAGCCTTGCCCTGGTTACAAATGGAACTCAATAATATTATGGCTTACTGCTACTAATTACTACTTAATTAATTTCAATAGTCAGTGTGTTGGTCCAGGCTAATCTTTGAAACGGTTGAACCGAATTTGACGAAAGTTAACAGTCTTGTAGATTTTCGTGCCTCAGTGGTGGGTCTAGTACGGCAGACATCCGCTAGCGGAGTAACAAGGCGTTGTCGGTTCCTTGTGCTCCATCGTCACCGGTGGGATGGAACTTCGTGAGATTTTTAGTCGGTAGGAGTCCGACATAACTACCATGCTCGCCCTTGGCCGGTATCCATCATGGATTTTGTTCACAAAAAAAAGGCTTGTAAAGCACTATAGAACGAGTAATTCAGGCTAATTTTTATCCCAGAAAAATAAAGAATTTTTACGGGAATCACAAAAATTATCACAGCAAAAATCGAGAGTAAAAGCTAGTCACCCATAAAAATCTGTGAGATGAAGACGTGAAGCTGTACTCTTTCTCGTTCTCTCATATAGATATATGTATTATGAGCAACAATATCTAACGTCTACCTAACCTGTGTTAGGTCCCCATACCAAAAGTTCTTTAAGAAGGTTTGCTTTAAAACGTAGATATCTAAAGACATGTTTCGTCCGCAGGTCCGTCCCTTGGTCGCGTCCGTCCTGGACGGTTTCAATGGCTGCGTGTTCGCGTACGGGCAAACAGGCACGGGCAAAACGCACACAATGGAGGGCACAGTGGACCACGAGGGCATCATCCCGCGGGCCTTCCGACACATCTGGGCACACATCGAGAACACGGCCTCGCCAGATGTTACGCATCTCGTGTCGTGCTCATACGTTGAGCTGTACTTGGAAGATGTGCGAGACCTGCTGTCCAAGGACTCCAAGAAGCTCACCATCAGAGGGCAGGTGAGTTTCGTAGCACATCATTTGAGCATACATTTAAAACACGGCCTTGCCGGGTTCATACGTCGAGCTGTACTTGGAACTGTCAGGTGAGCTTCTTAGATTCTTTAGACAGCAGTCTAAAGACTCTGAAAAGCTCACCATCAGCAGTATTCCCACAGGTTCCCCAACGTAGATGGTGTTAGGAGATTGTGAAACTTCATAATTGGCGTTGAGTGCGGTAAGCAAGAAGGGTTTTTAAGGGGTCATCATCATCATGATCAACCCATCGCCGGCTCACTACAGAGCACGGGTCTCCTCTCAGAGTGAGAAGGGTTTTGGCCATAGACTACCACGCTGGCCATGTGCGGATTGGTTTTAAGGGGTAGTAGCTAAAAATTCCACGTAATCCAATATATAGCAACCTACAAGTTTTAAACCACCCGGCCAAAGAACATCGTGGCTAAAGAATTTACCCCAATGGTACGGGAAGAGTACCCGATCTCTTTTCCGAGCAGCAGTGCCCAAGCCAAGGTGCAGATAGCCCTAATGATAGCTCCGATAGGAGACGGCATTTCAAGAAGAAGAAGACAAGTTTTAGAAGGTGTTTTCTTAAGAGACCGTTGAGCTCCCTAATTTGCGCCGAGTATGGCAAGCCAAAAAGATATAACCAGATATTATGGTTACTCTACAAGTTTTTAAGGCGAGTCGTTTGTAAAAATCTTGCAAATCCAAAATTCGAGTTTTTTTTCTAAGTTTATTGACTAGCGCTTGGCTGTAATCAGGCCTGCTGGCAATTTGATAATGCAGCCTAAGTAAGAGCGCGCTTGCCTGGAAGATACCTACTTATTCACTCTTGACTTGAAAGTAAATCCTCGCAATTTAGTATTAGGAAGCCTAAGTAAGAGCGCGCTTGCCTGGAAGATACCTACTTATTCACTCTTGACTTGAAAGTAAATCCTCGCAATTTAGTATTAGGAAGAAAATTTCTCCTAAATCAATTTTTTTCCATACATTATTTAATAGAGATTACAAACGCCAAATACCATACAAGACATCGTTTCAAAATAGACAAAACTTTTTAAGGCCAAACAACAACTGATTAGGAACAAACATAAAATAGCAAACATAATATCTACAGTATATATGGTAATAGCCACTTCCTTGTCAAAGCCAACACTAACAGCTAACAGTGACGCAACGTGCCCTCCACAGTATATAGCCAAGGATTCTGTTTGCGCGGAACCTGCGTCTAGATACAAGTTAACTGATTGTACACTTAAGTAACCAGTAATTGCAATCATATGAGACAGTCCTGAAACTCAAGTTCAAGTTAAACCTTATAATAATAATTTTATGCTTAAGAAAGTAATGTACATCGGCATTTAGAATCTCATTTTGGCTTTGTAGAGCGTTGTCTCTGTCACTCATACCTATATAACGTTATGAATGAAATGAATGAAACGTCATGAATTCTGTAATTTGACACTAAGCGACCGGTAGGGCGATTTCGTAAAACCTGCATCAATCATTATTACAATCTCAATTGTTGTGATTGGCTGGATTTGTGCTATTCTTGCAACAATGCATTGTAGCCAATATAGTGATTGAGCATCAACCAATCAGAGGTGATTGCGGTCGTGACATTGTAGCTGTCATTTTACCGTAATCGAACTATTGAAACTGTACTTTTGACAGGCAGCATCAAACTACCCGCTTTCTTATTATTTTCGCTGGAAATCTCTTTTTCCCTTCAACTTTTTATTTTGTTTCTGATTTGTGATTTTTCTAGTACAGTGTAAAGATTTCAAAGACTTGGTTATCTACTCGAGCACTGCGTATGACATAATGTTTGCATGTGAAAAACAGAATAAACTGTTGTCACATTTAATGGTCGACTACATAGCATTGTTACAACCAGGTTTATTATTCCTTTTACAATCTAAATTCTATGATAATGAGCGTTTTTTGGCATATTACACTAAGCTTTAACTTTGTGAATGTCATCTATATTCCTAGGTTAATGTATTGTGCGAGTACTGTGTAGAACAATTTATGAATTATCTGGCTAGGTATAATACGTAGTTATTCTTAGTAGCAAATTAGGTTTCACGTGATTTCAGTTTTTCGAGCTATTGGTGATTTGCCAAAAAATCCACTGAAAATAAAAAACATGATACGATGTGACATACCTCCTCACCTCACTCACCTTATTTATTAAGCTCCTGTAATGGCGCTATAATTCCTAGACTCTTCTTCTTCTTCTTCACTCTAGGCTGGTTTCCTGCACTTAAACGTTTTAGTCTGTTGTGCGTGCATCGCCCCTCCCCGCCGAAGTCTTCACTCCAGCCATCCAAGCTCGCTCTAGAAGCCGAGTAGGCCGCCCAGGTTGCCAAGGGCTTCATGGAGTGAGGTTGGAGAACCCAAATGGCGTTCGCGTTGTTCTGTCACGCCCATTCACTCTAGGAGCACGTGCGTCGGTGTTTCATCGACCTCCATGCAGCTCCTGCACAGAGGACTGTCGGTGACACCTATAACGAAAAGGTGTTTGTTTAGTGGGCTATGCCCTGTTATGAGTCCCACCACCTTCCTAAGTTTACCTCTGTCCAGGCGGAGTAGTTTGTTAGTTTGTCGTTTGTCTATGTTAGGGAAAGCCTCTTTGGCTTGCCTGCAGTCTGTTGTGTTAGCCCATAGTTGGATTCCTAGACTCTTGATGGTACGATTGCGAACTGGTGGTAGAATCGCCTATCATAATTTAATGTCTGCAGAGTTAAGTACACCTACGGCATCGTACGTGAAATTGAATAGAGTTCTATTTTGATCATGTAATTTTTTAAACGTCTTTAATTATTTCCAAAAGTTGCGAAAATTTTCGAAGGGAGAAAGTCCCTATTTGTTCTAGAACATTGAAAGTTCTCCCCTAATTTATGTCATTGCAAGGAAATTTGTCTTTTATCGATTTAATACCACGGCTATTCTTAACAACGCTTATCATGCTATCACTTAATACTTAGATAATAAAGCTTTACGTGTATGTTTTATTACGTTTGTTGCTATGTAGCTGACCCACCCGGCTTTGCTCTAATGGAATTTTCAAAATCCCTGAGGGGTTGGAATTCCCAAAAATCCTTAAACATTTTAATTTTTGATCATAATCCCATGTATTCGTGGATATAACATGAAAAATTATGGATTTTCA
The DNA here is from genome assembly GCF_902806685.2 of Maniola hyperantus. NCBI lineage: Eukaryota > Metazoa > Arthropoda > Insecta > Lepidoptera > Nymphalidae > Maniola > Maniola hyperantus. Next base: position 2,050,444 of record NC_048557.2, on the reverse strand, counting down.
TACAAATTCACATCCCTTATTGAACTCTCTTAGGCTTGGATTTCTTAGTGAGTGCCTACGTCATGAATGAACCTAGGAAATTTCAAGTTTCTAACCCTAGCGGTTTACCCTAGTGCAATTATTTATCAGTCAGTCAGGACAAATCTTTTTATATGTAGGTAGATATAGATTAATTCTACACGTTGTACCTAATATTTTTTTTATGTATTGATAATGAGCGGATATCTATGATAACAAATTCAAGCTAATGTAATAACTTTTCCATTATAATTTTCTTTGTTTTCTCTACTAATTGGGACAGCGAGTTACTGTTTTTGGCTTGTATCCAACTCACAACGCGATTGTGAATCCAATTTGGACTCGATTTGTGAATTAATTTACGAACAATGTGGATACTTGCTTCATTCATAATCAAATCTTACGTGATTTAAGACTGGCTTCTAAATTCAAGTTATTTGCTGAAGCGATTCCTCGTTTCAGTTTTCCTGCTAAGATCCTCACGCAGACAACCGCATTTTGTCTGGGATTGTCACGACTTTCATACGCCCGATGTCGATCGATGTCTTTGATTGGCAAGAATTGGTTGATATCGTAGCTTTGACTGATCGATGGATACCGGTTGTTAAATTGCTCTATTTTGATAGTGTCGAAATCGCTAGCCGAGGTTCGAGATTGTCGAGAACCATCTTATCATCAATCGGTGGCGAATCGGTAAATGTCGAACAACCGAGAAGACCATTTTGACGTATTAGGAATCGTCGGTCGACATCTCTTGCTACCACCGATTACCACCGATCGACGGCGATCGGGTAGGTGTGGTAAACACCCGTAGAGTTGAGATTGATATTAATCTGACAACGGCTGACTTTAGACGATGAGAAACGGTGTCAGAATTAACGCCGACTAAACGTACCTACGCTGTTATCTCTTTAAGCTTGTGTTAACTCTTATGATCTATGATCTATCCTCTCGGACAAAAAATCAGATCGATTTGGTCACTCTTATTCCGATTTGTACCGGGCCATATTTTAATGGGACGTCTGGGATAAAGTGGTTTTGTATTCCAGTTTCACCGAATTCGTAACTTATGTCGGAGCGACTATTTTCAGTAGTCTGCGATAAGAATTAATCTTAGTATGTACTATGACCACAAACGACATTGTATTTTATATTGGTTTATCCGCAATTTTATGAGTTTTCTGCAGAACCATATTACGAGGCAATAATAATATACAGGAATGGAGTGCAAAAACTATGTCAATACTTGACTTTATATGATAAACAAACGCGCTGTTTTAATAAATTTAATAAACCTTAATGAAATGTTAGTTACAATACCAACATTTTATTATTTAAATAAAAAATAAAACTAAGAACTATGACTATGATATGAACTACAATAGACTAATAAAATAAGAACTTAAGAACTATAAGTTCTTAAGTATGGGTTGCCTGGAAGAGATCACTTTAGTGATAAGGTCGTCCTTTGTTTTTTAAGTGTATCCTGTATTCTTACTATCTGTAATTTTAGTAACAATAAAGTTGTTTTAAATTAAATTAAATTAAATAAATTATGGCTGATTTCATTGGATTTAAAATAAAACGAAAATAGTACCTACCTATACTTTGGTAATACTCATTATAGTTGACCAAGCACCAATAAATTACATGAAATTGTAGCAAAGTAGAATCGATGGGCTTATCTCTAGATGTGATCTCTTCCAGGCAACCTTGTAGCCTTAGGTAAGGCTTTGTAATCATGAAAAATAATCCTAGCTTCTGAAACTCCAAAATTTTGTTTTGGGATATTGATTGATAGTTATATTTAGCCTTCAAAATGATTTCGTGTTAAATGTAGGTTTTTTAGCTTCTACTTTGTTTGAAACATTCACCAGATTTACACCAGTAATACAATGCCTTAAAATTAACTCATAGAGTTAAATTCAATTCAATTAGATCTAGTTAGGTAGGTACTTTAGTCAAAGACCAAAAATAGATCAATTTTTTTAAATGGCTTGACTCTAGGCATTGTAAGGCAATTTCAAAGTATTTCTTAAATAAAAAGTAAAACTGTAGAAAAACTTCAAGCACTTTTACTAGTTTCGTGAAGTATTGCAGGCGTGGAAGTGATAATGACCTTCAATGTTCGAAGAAAACTTCTGACGTGAAAATTGAACGCGCTAACTGTAACAGGTAGAGCCTAGCCTAGAGGTTAACAGGTGATGACAAAATTAATTTCAGTTCCTTTATTTTGCACGTTGATAATATGTGTCTATATCTCATTGTATATGGTACCTAGTACCTACTCGTACTAATTGGCGCTACAGTGGTAATTCTGAGCACAACAAAATTTTAGAGAATTCGCATCCTCTTCTTACTAATGTAATATGAGAAGGACAGACACAGTTTGACAGTTTTAAATTTAATTTAGAGCTGTCCAAACCTAGGTATATATTGTATGATGTCCATTCCAACTTCTAAAATAAACATTTCAAACATTAGTTTCGAATGCATCAAATTCCTGGTTGTAATTATTATATTATACTTTAGGCACATACATGCTATTTTCATAAATCAGAGCTCAAAAAGGAAGGCTTGTACGGCTTCTAAAATATACATCTACCTCCTTTGTTCAATCTTTTTCGCAATATTTAACCGGAGTCCGCTTTTCGTTGCTATCCTACTTTTCACAGGCTACTTGCTTCGCACGGATCGATAGACGTCTGACATTTTAACTGAAAGGCTGAACCAGTAGAGCTGAAATATAGCCCAATTAGACAATAATAAAGTATATAGCTTTTATTATCTATATTATCTAAATTATTTTATTTTATTATCTGTATTAAAGGAATAGCTGACTGACTAACTGATCTATCAACTACTGGACGGATCGAGCTGAAATTTGGCATAGCTATTATGACGTAGGCATCCGCTAAGAAAGGATTTTTAAATATTCAACCCCTAAGGGGGTGAAATAGAGGTTTGCAATTTATGTAGTCCATGCGGACGAAGTCGCGAGCGTAAGCTAGTTAAAGTATATTCGCGGTTCGATTAATCATATTTATTAAAAACAATAAACAATTAAGACATGGTGATATAAACTTACAAATGTATACAACCTTTTGCGGTTGCTTCCAAGTTCCATACAAATATTATGTAATATCTGATAGTTATACAATCAGTATACACAATTGCTAGCACCACAATTATTTAAGCAAACAGCGGGCACATGTTTGCGAGATGCAATTAACTTATACCACGGTAATGTTATCTATGCAGTATTCCAACTTCATACAAACAGGCGAAACGCGAGCTATACCTACGCGCCTCGATCTCGCGGTGCGCTCGCGGCGCAGCCAGTCGCGATGACGCAGTGACGAACGGACGGTGTTTTGTTTTTTTAATAACCGCGCGATTTTACACTAAAAATAAGTTCAAGTACATATTTAATATGACAACATATTTAAACACAAAGTAAGCAAATGTAATTAAAATGCCGGAGGCGGGCAGCCCTATCGCATGTTTACGTAGCGCGCTGCTGTAGGTATTTATTTCAAAGATACGGCCGAGTTACAATACTGTATAGATAACATTACCGTGCTTATACCTACGAACGTGTAGAAGAAGGCTTACCAGGCGTTCTCATAAAATGGGACTGTCCTAATCTTCTTCTATTCGTCCACGCTTGGTGGATCGGAGTTCTTTTTCACTGCAGCTCTTACAATCTCCCTCCAGCGGCTGTTGACGGCATTGCGTGTACACACAGAGACAGGTGTAGGTTTTTAAAATTCAATTACAATTACCCTTAATATACCCTTTACTGCAATCTCACCTGGTGGCAAGTGATGATGCAGTCTAAAATGGTAGCGGACTAACCAGCGCATGTCTGTCGCATAGGCGACTTGGTGTCACCTAATAAAAAAATCACATTTATAGGTCGATTTTGATTTCTTCAGCAGTTTTTGTGCTGAAAATTTTCATTATAAAACTATCATCGGAGACTATCGAGTTTGTCAAGTATTTTTCGTTCTAAAACAGTCGTCCTAAATAGTAACACTTGTCCAACTTAGCGTTTCGCTTTTCAGGCTACAGTTATTTTACAAAGAAATACGGTTTTTTGTTGAAATTCTGCACAAAGTGAACGATTTACGTGACCACATTATATTATTGATCATTTCCATGTTACGAGATCGACTTCTTTTCTAATTTCGACCAAAAAAACGAACCTAGTAAAATTACCATAGGTTTTTATTTCCGTTATACTTACCTACTAAATCATTATTTCTGAGTACATAATGTAAACTAGCTTTAAATTGCGATTTTCCCTCCACACTACTCTGTATGATATGAGGTCATTCAAGGGACGCACAAAATCATTCCCAGAGTCGGTGGTAGTCGCTTACAATCATCTATCATTGCCTGGTTTTTGCTCGCTCTTTGTATAATAAGGTATTAGGTGTTGTTAACTATGTATGTGTTCAATACTATCCTACCTTATACTGGTATTAAACCCGACCTCAGTAATGGACAGTCCTCAGTCAGTCACATCACTACCCCTATTATAAATGTAAAAGTGTGTTTGTTTGTTGGTAATAAACCAGTTAGTCCTTCAATCACGTCGCAACGGAGCAACGGATCGACGTGATTTTTTGCATGGGTATAGTTTAAGTCCTGGAGAGGGACATAGGCTACTTTTTATCCCGGAAAATCAAAGAGCTCCCACGCGTACGAAGTCGCGGGAATCAGCTATTTTGACCAACTCAATGTTTCCGACACGCAATTTGTCCTTATTTGATTGTCCTAAATGACGGTTAACATAATGACAGCGAAACGCCGCGTGTGGTGGCAATGAAAGCGTAGTTTTGCTAAAATTAATTTATAATTAACTACCAATGTTCACTTTTAATAATTAATTTATTGCGTGAATCATAAAACGCTCCGCGCATACTCGCGAGTCTCAAAGATGATTGGATAAAATTAATTTAAGAATGTAGTTATCAGCTCAACTTTTAATTTGTTTATGGCATATTGATTGGCATATGGCATATATAGCATATTATGATATTATCGTCGGTCTTTCGCCCTCCAGCACGATGGACCGACAATATAAAGAGGCTGGCGGGAAGTGGCTGGATGAGGAAGGCTGAGGACCGGGTGTGGTGGCGCTCTTTAGGGAAGGCCTATGTCCAACAGTGGATGTCTACAGGCTGATGATGATGATGATGATGATATTGATTTAGTTGCAGAATTAAAAAGATCGTAGGCACTGAGTACAATATGAGTAACATTAGACCCAGTCACTAAAATGGAGATGAGCAGATATGTATTTAGTAGACCAATCAGAGTATTGATAGATGACGTGATAACTTTTTTACGTCATCTATCAACATTCTGATTGGTTCTGCTGAACACATATGACATATCTATCCGCTTGTGATACCGGGCCTAGTCCTGTCATATTTAGAAATAGATTAAACGATTGTTATAGATATCAAAATACCTGTTTTTCCTCATGAAGAGTTTGGAAATGTGAAGAGATTTCGGATGTGGTAATTTCATAAAAATCTTAGTGATAAATAATTTAAAGATTTTTTGAATGAACAAAGTAAAACGTATAGCGCAAACCCATCAAGACTTCCGCGTCTACACAATAAAGTACCTACCTATTGTGATAAACCATAATGATCTATGTATTCAGCATCTTTGTATTGGTAATAGTGAGAGGCACAATGCATTACGAATAAGTGAATCATACACATACACGAATAAATAAAATTTGGGCTAATGCACGCAAGCGCAGCCTTGTGAAAACGCACGCTTCGCGGATGCGCCCGCGCAGCGCTGTGCGCGCAAATTACCCTTCCAATATGGTTGCCAGCACTTAGGAATTACATCTCCAAAAACCAACCAATCTCTAAAGACCAATCAGAGTATTGCCATCCCATCATCATCCTATTTAAGAGATTTAGGGCAGTTCCTCCCATATTTTTCGCTGACCTTTTCCTTTACCTATATGTTTCAACTAGCTTATGCTCGCGATTTCCTGCGCGTGGACTACACAAATTTTGAACCCCTATTTCACCCCCTTAGGGCTTGAATTTTCAAAAATCCTTTCTTAGTGAATGCCTACGTCATAATAGCTATCTGCATGCCAAATTTCAGCCCGATCCGTCCAGTAGTTTGAGCTGTGCGTTGATAGATCAGTCAGTCAGTCAATCCTTTTATATATTTATAAAGATAAAGATATGCGCTTCAGATTTTAGGATTTTCCCTCCCACGCTTTCTCACTTAAAAATCTTAAATATTCTGTTGCAGTATGACCGTTGAAGTACCTATGGCTTAGGGTTTATATTAGGATACAAAAACAAACGAATGGTCATCGAAGATTTGTGACAGGGCTGGACAGAAAAAGCACAGATACAGAAAAATAAGATTTTGATTGTGGTCAAAATAGACGATAGATAGACGTTTGGCAACCCTTATTTATGGCCATAACTAATTGTGCGATTGTGCAAAAATTGATAGAACGTGTTATGACGCTACATCAATTTTACGCTTGCAGCTTCTTGTAATATCATCTCACATTATAATTGTACAAAGCCCACATGATTAAATCTAGGGCATAAAGTTTAAAGTAGAGATTTTAGTTTTTTTTTAAATCCCGTGGGAACTCTGTGATTTTTCGGGATAAAAAGTAGCCCATGTCCTTCCCCGGGATGCAAGCTATCGCTGTACCAAATTTCGTCAAAATGGTTTGAACGGATGGACCGTGAAAGGCTAGCAGACAGACAGACAGACACATTTTCGCATTTATAATATTAGTATGGATGGATTAGAACTTAATACGTAAAAATGGAAAGGTCATCTGGAACTGAGACAAATGCCAAATACGCGTAAAAATCACTTATAGACGGAAGCCTCAGCAGAAAAGATCATAAGACAGGCCAAAAAGCATTGGCTGAAATGTTTTTTTTATTCTGATACAAATTAGCCCTTGACTATCTCTCACCTGATGGTAATCAATGATGCAGTCTATGGAAGCGGGCTAACCTGGAAGGGGTACGGCAGTTTAATAAAACTTTTTATACCCCTAATCGGTTTCTACACGGCATCGTACTGGAATGCTAAATCGCTTGGCGGCATGGCTTTGCCGGTAAGAACCGCGGTCAATGGGAGAAAACTGTAGGAGAAGATCCACAAAAGGATTAATAGGTATAGCATCGCAGGATGATGATGATGATGAGACTGCTCAGTCAAGACTGATTCATTCATTGATTTCTCTTCAACACGAACATAAACAAACCACTGATGCTGGCTTTAATAGACTGCATAATAGAATAATTAGTCTTTATAAAGTATCTAATTACGCATTGATTTATGCGAGAAGTTGTATAAGTAGTTTTTCTCAATAGGAATTAATTTCCTCAGTCCTTGTAAGGCTAAAACGCCCGGCGCCGGTGTTTTTATGAATAACAATAAGAATTGAGTAGGAACTTGGGTAACTGGGCACTCTTAGACTGAATTTATAGTATTACTAGCTTATGCCCGCGACTTCGTCCGCGTGGTCTACATAAATGTCCCCTACTTACCCCTATTTTAGGTAGAATTTTCAAAAATCCTTTCGTCTACGTTATAATAGCTATCTATCTGCATGCCAAATTTCAGCCCGATCCGTCTGGTAAGCAGTTTGAGTTGTGCGTTGATAGATCAGTCAGTCAGTCACTTTTTCCTTTTATATATTTAGATAGGAAAGGAATGTACAAATCCTGAGATTTACTTAGCGTTGAATAATGCTATAATACTCGTACATCATACATGTATCCAGCAGGGCGATTGTCTAAAACCTGCATCAATCATTATTACAATCTCAATTGTTCTGATTGGCTGAATTTGTGCGATTCTTGTTGCAACAATGCATTGTGGCCAATAGTGAGCGAGCATTAACCAATCAGAGATGATTGCGATCGTGACATTGTAGCTATCAAACAACCGCGGTAGAGCCACTGAATCAACATAATATTATGAAGTTGACCATCGATGCAAACTCAAATCAATATTATGTAATTTTACATGTTTATTCGTCTAACATTTACGTAGCAAGGTAAACAGTCGATTCTTTATTTACCATGTATGTATACGAATAAATTTAATGTGAGATTGAACGTGAGGCCGTAATTAGTTTGCATTAAGTTGACGGATGTGCTACTTGGACCTAACGAGTTTGCAAACATTGAACTACTCGCGATTCTATCGTGTGCGGTGTATCAATCATCTACGATTTGAAAACTGTACACATACTATTTTTTATTTATTTTTAAAGAATATTAGCCATATTAAATGACTAATATTCCCCTTTCCTCTCCAATTAAGCGTCAGGCTTGTGCTAGGACTAGGTAGGACAATAGTGCAACGGGCGGGATTTGAACCGTCGACCTTTCGGTTTTCAGTCCACTCCTATACCGGTTGAGCTATTGAGGTTCTAATATTATCTATTAAAACATTCTTTTATTTTCTCGATATTATCAGCCTTTAATTTTTACCTCTTTATGACTCTACTGCTCTTTAGTTTCCTAGTCAAATCTCCTACAAAAGCTCTTTTCACTTTCGTTAAAAAGATCCTGAGGTCATCTAGAGCCTCAATAGCTCAAACGGTAAAGAAGTGGACTGAGAAACCGAAAGGTCGACGGTTCAAATCCCGCCTGTTGCACTATTGTCGTATCTACTCCTAGCACAAGCCTGACGCTTATAGTTGGAGAGGTAAAGGGAATATTACAGATTATCTCAAGTTTCTAGTTTGTCCAATAACTCCTATACCTAAAGGATTTCATCCGATCCATCAGGTCCAGTTAACCTTTGAGGAGTATCTGCACAGATACCAACTGTAGAAGGTGTGCTTTTCAGCACTACGTGTTTCTAACTAACTACCTGAAAGGTACTATTAACTATTCTGTGCTAATACGTAGTTTCAACTTTCTTATCGAGAGCTGACTGATACTGGCTCATATGCATTCGCTTGTAACATGTAACATCTCGGGTTAGAATGCTACGTCGTCGTCGCGTCGGTCGGTGAGTACGTCAAACGATACAACTTCGAACATTGCTGTACTAAATCCTTATTGAGTGAGTATTACAAAAGCGAATATTCCTCTGGTCGGTGCTGCAACATTGTAATGTATAGTGCATTCAATTTTAACTGGCGTGTCTCCACTTGAGACCGTCATTAGCAATAACAATAGGATTAAGTCGTGACGGGTGAATTCAAGAGTATCAACACTGGTTGGTTTGCAACAAAATATACATATAAGGTTGAACCGGCTCCTTTAAAAATGAATGGGCTCCATAAGTGTTTGGTTTATTACCCCTATTGTTTACGTGGCATGTCAAATGTAATCCTATTGTTATTGCTAATGGCGGTCTATAGTGGAAACACACCAGTTAATATTGAATGTACTATACCTAATACTCAAAATAAAATTGGTCAGTAGTTACGCACCATTAGATCTAAGGAGAAGAATTTGCTACCAAAAAAAAAAAACTAACAAATATTTTCCCTTTGTGCGTAGGAGTTAAACGGCTTCTACATCCCCGAGATGACGTCGGTGGTGTGCAAGTCAGCCGCGGAGATGGTGCGCGCGATGCGGGCCGGCAACCGCAACCGCGCGGCCGGCCGCACGGACATGAACGAGCACTCGAGCCGCAGCCACGCCGTCTTCCTCGTCACCGTGGAGACCGCGCATCGCGACACCAACCGCATACGGTGAGTTAAAACGGATTTTTAAAAACCGCGCGGCTGGGACGTACGCCAACCACATTCGTGAAATGAGTTGATCAATTTTATTTTCCAACTATATAAGGGTGTGACTTTAAGGGTGCTCTCTTTGTTACCATGTGACCGTGCGTGAGAGCATGCTGCTGCAATTGCAAAACTTTCGTGGGTTTTTTTATGTTTATAATTTAAAAAAAAAACATTTATGGGCAGGTCATACCTACTTAAGAGCGAGATAGACGCAAATCAACTTTTGGTATTTCGCCGTTATTTAGGAAACTAATCTATTTTTAAACAAACTAAACACCTTTGAATTGGCCTTAATTTATTTACGTACGCAGGACATGATTTTCAAAATAAATAATAACTTTACTACATTTCTTGTTATCGGGCATAGATAATGGAGATTAAAATCGATATCTGGCTTAATTTTATATCTATAACAACAATAAAATGATTCGCGTAGGTAATTGCGTTAATAAAATTCTACCAAAAAGCTCTATGCTTAAAAGGAGATAAATTAGTTGAAAGTGCTGAAACAGAGTTTTAATAACAAAATGTTCTAGGACAATCTGGATATTGTAATCCGTTGTAGTTCAAATTTCAGTCTGAATTGAAGCATTTAGTGATGTTAAGAGCAAATTGGCGTAAAATTTGAGCACAGAAAACGGCAAACTAATTAACTGAATTATTGTTCAATGCACGACCTTTGTTACCCAGTCGGCCGTTTGCCCGCGACGCTTTGTAGCGATCAGCCTTTGTCAGCGGTTCATCAGTTACCACGCATTATTAGTTATTACTCACATTTGCCATAGTTCATTATCGTATCGATAGTTCTAATTTCCAAAAACTGGATTTTGGACTGATCCTCAGATCTTTTTATCTAACTACTAGCGTGTGCCCTACACTATTTTCCAGCGGCAACACATCTCTGAAAATATCTGACTGTTATCAAACCAGTTATGTACTTGTTTTATCCCATTAGGAGATGAATTTCCAAAAACGCCGATACAACTGACTTTTATTTAAAAATAGAAACCAAAATCTCAAATTCCAAGCAACTTGGAAGATATCACTGTAGTGATAAGGTCGCCCTTTGCTTTTTTAAAGAACTGAATTGTTCAATGAGCGATCCTTGTTACTCACTCGGCCGTTGAACGCGACGCGTTGTAGCGATCAGCCTTTGTCAGCGGTTCATCAGTCACCACGCAGTATTACTCAGTTCCATATTTCATTGTCGTATCGACAGTTCTAATTTCCAAAGAACGGATTTTGGACTGATCCTCAGATCTTTTTAGTATCTGTGCGCTCTATAGGTATTATTTCCTATAAATAACATATCTTAGAAATTATCCGACTGTTCTGAAATTAGTTCCTTATTTTACCCCCTTTGGGGATGAATGTCCAAAGACGCTGATACAACTGACTTTTATTTAAAAACAGAAGCTAAAATACGAAATTTCAAAATGATGTACTTTTATACCAGCTTTCACCCTTTATTTTACCCAATTTTCATTTTAAGCTGTGCGTTGTCCGTCAAAATCAGTGTTAGAATTTTATTAAATAAATTGCAAAAGTACTGTGGCCTGGGCTGGGCTACTTAATCATCACAAAAATGCCAATATTTCTGATTGACTCACCCACTAAATGGGTCTTTTGAAGGGTATGGAACTACGGATTTTAATTCATCTTCCTATACTTATTAGGTTAACAGGTCACTTCCATAAATTCAATTCAGATCGTTTGATCAATCGTCGCGTATCGATTCGAAAACCCCTTTTCTTTTGTTTATCGGATTCCCATCTAGATAATAGGTTGTCATGCTTGAACTCTGACCCACTTCCCGTTGCATGAGAAATTATTTTGATTTGTGTAGACTCGGGGCACGATCGAATAAAACAGAAAATGTTAATTGTTTCATTTTGAAAAGCTTTATATTGTAATCATGATTTATTGTAGGGTACTTAACGCACGACTTCGGTGTCTATATTTTTGATAATAATATGGACTAACATTTTAATAGGTATAATTTAATTTATGATTATAGTTAAACATGAATAGTTACTATAAACGTGATCTAATTTATTTCTATACTAGCTGCCCCGTATATATGCTCGTATAAGTTTCTTGTATTGTAAAGACGTGTTAACAATATTGTCATGCTTGTAACTACAAAGTCAAACATTACTTTGTTACCTATTGTCCTCTTCTTTGCTATGTTCCTATGTTTATATTTTCACTTTTACTACCTTATGCTCGCGACTACGTCCGCGTCGACTACACAAATTTCAAACCCCTAGGTCACCCCCTTAGGGGTTGAATTTTCAGAAATCCTTTCTTAGCGGGTGCCTACGTCATATATCTATCTATCATATAGCTATCTGCATGCCTTTCAGCCCGATCCGTCTAGTAGTTTGAGTTGTGCGTTGATACGTTGGTACGTGCGTTTTGAGTTGTGCGAGTCAGTCAGTCACCTTTTCCTTTTATATATTTAGATTTCAATTACTGGAGCTAGCACTGAGTTTTTAAAATCTAAACCCACACGGAAGTATTTGCAAGCATTGTTTCTCAAAATCTAAAAAATATTAAGTATTCTCCTGTGTTCAAAACAATAGGGTATTAAAAATAAATACAGTTTCATCTTATAAGCTCGATGCAAAATTGCGTTATCTAATGAAACTTTTTCAAAGATAATCATGTTTCTCACTTGACTGTACCAATCTTCGTAATTTGAATATTTGGCACACATGGCCCATTTTAGGCAGAAAGCTGATCGTTACTTCGGCCAGTATTAACCGAGTGTGACGACAAGAAAGTCGATAGTAATTCTTGCTGAAAGCGCATGTGTGGAAATCATTTTACAGCACATTTCCAGTTCGGGAACCAGATCTATCTGATCTAGGGGCCCGGAAATAATCCATTTTTCGCACACGCTTAGTAAGCAATAAGCATCAATATCAAATTGTGTGGAAATATCAATACCTTGATTGAGATGCGACTTGTCAGTAACTGCATACGATTTCTTACGTAGTATGTGCGTAAAATGAATTTGGCCTATATATTTTGGAACCTTATTTGCGGACATTCAAAAGTAACCATTAATTGATAACCTTGAGAAGGTCTCAAGTAATCAAAACGTACCTCTGGAGTTTGCATATATCTGTCAAATATAATTTGTATATTGTGAAACCGCAATGCCATTGAAAAGCCAATGATGCGTATGTTTGTTTACTTCAAAACTTGTTTTCAAGGGTGTATCATAGAAAGTGCCGAGTGCGTTTTATCTCTACCCATGGATGATGGAGTCACGTGGATATGTTTTGAATGTCATTGTAAATAAGGTTCTTTATTATTGAGGCTCTTCGGGATTGGTTTCTGACCTTAATTGTTCTATTTGTTGTGTTTATTACCTAAACTTTGTGATGTAAGTAGACTAAGTAGTGATGGTGTTCATGAAGTGTGAAAATAAACAAGTGCGCTCTGTACACAATACTAGTTTTTGCACGCGACTTCATCCGCATGTCCTAAAGGAAAATGTGCATATTTTCGAGATAATTTACTCACTCAGGGATAACATAGCTATCTATCAGTGGAAGAATGTTTAGAATCGGATCGTTAGTTCCCTACCCCCCTTATATCAAAACTTACAAACTGTACCTTTTTATGATAGCTATTGTAAATACTGGTAGTATGCGACAGAGTGAACTATGTGTAGCTTTACATGGACCCACTTGGCTATGTTATGAATGTCATTGCGAATAAGGCTTTCATACTTTAGGCTAGGGACAAATATAGCAGAAATCGTTTTTTTTTTGATACTTCAAAGCTATCTGCAATCAGTCATTGGATGGACTTTTATCAGATTTTTCACTTCATCAAGAAACTCTTCTCATAATGCTTTCGCTGGCTTTAATGTGAAACTAGTAGAAATCTATGTACGGAATTTATCTTCAGCATCTTGTTAGCGCATCAATATGTTGTATTACAGCGGAATTTCGCTTGATTTGTCTTTAGCCTAATTATTAGGACTGTGGACGCATTCCTCGGAATCCTAGTGAAGTGGTTAGTGCGCGTGGGCGAATCCAGTACTTATTACTGGCACTGTTAAATGGTGACGCATCGCAGCCTCCGATCTCTGTGGCGCCTTCGGGACTCGCAATGTTTTCGCGGCCTTCGGGCTCTTTATACGTGCCTATTCTATGTATTCCTAGTGTTTTGGTTTCATCAAAAGTATACAGAAAATCAATGTGTTCTTATGACTCATCTGTTTTGAGAGTTGCTTAGTTTTTATTCGCATATTGAGTTGTTTTGTATGTGATATCAACGTATAATGGATCTTTGGTTGGAGGATGATCAACATTTCTGGATGAGGTTTGTAACAAATATGAAATTTATGATTATAAAGTTTATTGCGTTATATTTGACTAGCTTATGCTCGCGACTTCGTCCGCGTGGACTACACAAATTTCAAACTCCTATTTCACCCCCTTAGAGGTTGAATTTTGCCGATGCCTACGTCATAACAGCTATCTGCATGCCAAATTTCAGCCTGATCCGTCCAGTAGTTTGAGCTGTGCGTTGATAGATCAGTCAAGATAGTCAGTTTTATATAAATATATAAAAGGAAAAGGTGAGTGACTGATCTATCAACCGCGTGGATTTAGGTTTTTAAAAATCCCGCGGGAACTCTTTTATTTTTCGATATAAAAAGAAGCCTATGTCACTCTCCACCCATAATAACGATAGCATTGTTATTTGTTACGCGATTGACAAACTTTTCAATAGAGTTGCCTAAATTCCCATTGACAAGCCCAAAATTCAATCGCAAATCAGTACCATAGTAAAGATCCACACCTAGCAATTTTGAAATCTGATTAGGTACTAAATCGTATCTCTCCGGAATCACAAACAACATCAGACGAGTTGCAGTCAACATCAAACGAATTGCATGACTCCAGCGGCTCCCTGCAGTCTCTGCGAGTTGCGACTCGTTTGATGTCGTTTGTCCACCTAGTGGATTACCCGATTGGCACAGGAAAATGTAAATATCATATTATTTAATCACTCGTAACGTTGTCTAAATACATATATACAAAAGGAAAAGGTGACTGACTGACTCACTGATCTATCAACGCACAGCTCAAACTATTCGACGGATCGGGCTGAGGCATGCAGCTACTATTATCACGTAGGCATCCGCTAAGAAAGGATTTTTGAAAATTCAACACCGAAGGGGGTGAAATAGGGGTTTGAAATTTGTGTAGTCCACGCGGACGAAGTCGCGAGCATAAGCTATTTGGATATAAATAAAATCGTTAAATTCTACCTTTCTAGCGTTATTATATTATTAAGTAAACGGTTTCACCCCCGCCCTTGGCCTTGGTTGCCCTATTCTTGACCCAGTGAGCCCTGGCCAGCCGGCTCCGTCCCACGCTGAGGTACTGACGTAACGATCGCTTGTGGCTCACTAGAGTGGTGATGTGGTCATCTAATCAAGTCAAGGATGCACCTAAACACGTTTAATTTAATAAAGTTTCATTGTCAGAACTCATCACTGTGAAACGTTAACTCAGTTCGCAGTATTTTTAACACAGCTTAAAAAAAACCGGCCAAGTGCGAGTCAGACTCGCGCAACGAGGGTTCCGTACTGCAGTCGTATTTTTTCGACATTTTGCACGATAAATCAAAAACTATCACTACCCATGTTATAAATGCGAAAGTCTGTTTATTTGTTGGTTTGTTGGTGGCGATTGACGTGATTTTTTTGCATGGGTA
Source organism: Maniola hyperantus (assembly GCF_902806685.2). Classification (NCBI taxonomy): domain Eukaryota; kingdom Metazoa; phylum Arthropoda; class Insecta; order Lepidoptera; family Nymphalidae; genus Maniola; species Maniola hyperantus. The sequence continues at coordinate 2,034,903 of NC_048557.2, read as the reverse complement.
TAGGGTATAGTTATATGGGTAGACCTGGAGAGTGACATAGGCTACTTTTATCCCGGAAATCAAAGAGTTCCCACGGGATTTTTAAAAAACCTAAATCCACGTGGACGAAGTCGCGGGCATCAGCTAGTAATGCATAAAAATAAATAAAAATCCTTTTTTAGAATGTACAGGTAAAGCCCTTTCATATACCTGCCTAATACTACCCCTCTTGGTATAGTTATCTTATTTTGAACGTTGAAAAACGAATTATTTGTTCATGAACACATTTCAATTTTTTTTGTGATGTAACCACAAATTCACGATTTTCTGATTTTCCTTACGTGTACCTACCTACTAAACTTATCAAATTTCATGGCTCTAGGTTAACGAGAAGTACGGGGTACGGTTTCTTGACAGACAGACAAAGATAATAAAGTGATCCTATAAGGGTTCCATTGTTTCTTTTGAGGTACGGAACCCTAAAAAAGAAAATGGCGGACATGTATAGTACGCGATAGGTCGAGATGGCAATCGGGGTGGGGATGCCCCGCGCTAACCTGGTGCGGGATATTGCAGGAATGCGGGACATCCCCCGCCTCATACCCCGATTGCCATTTCGACCTGTCGCGTACTATACGTAGGTCAGGCAAATATTGAAACCCCTTTGCCTCTTTATAATATTCTAGTGTAGAAGTGTAGAAGTGTAGATATTAATCCCATTACAAGGGAGGTTACATTGTAAGAACTCGTAATCGGAGGTCGCAGGAACTTTTAAGGCATTTTCTTGATGCCGCGGTATGTAAAGGCCGTGCATATCTATGTCAGTGTGTCGGTCTGTGTGTTATGTTGTTACGCGTAACTCGCAAGTACCCAATGAGCCGCTCTGTACTCTTAGTACGAGAATTTATGTATCACCATTCACCAACGTTGATAGTATTCGAATGTCGAAACACTTCCGCGTTATAAGTAAACTGGATATTAATGGCCTTGTTTTTAAGCTCAAATTTGTCTACGTCATCTACAACCAGCGCTCCAAGCGGAAACGTTGCGAAATTAAAATTAGTGGCATTGAATTTTCGTCTTCAATGTAACGGTCTTTAGGTCCATTTTACGTTGACGTTATTGTGTTTCGACTCTCGAATTCTAGCAACGTTGGTGAGACGTAAAATCTTATACTAAGCGTACAGAAGTGGAAAGTTTTTGGCGCGGTTTTTCAGACGCAACCGGCGCGGCGGCCGACCGTGAAGGCTGACGTTTTTCGTGAAGCCTACGCTTCAGCTATTGTACTATTTTCTATTTGGTTTAGTATAGTCGCTATACCTAAAGTGAAGCGGTGATAATAAAAAGAATACCCGGCTGAGATTGTTGTGAGCTCTTCTCAGACCTGGGTGCGTTTGGAACCCTCGTAACTTTAGTTTAAAGCTTACGTGATTAAAATTATCGCCATTATTACCTACTAGATGATGCCCGCGAATGCGTCCGCGTGGATTTACGTTTTTTGAATCCCGTGGGTACTCTCTGATTTTCCGAGATAAAAAGTAGCCTATGTCCAGAGCTAGCTTATATCCTGGGGAAGGCCAAAGGATATAAGCTAGCTCTGTACCAAATTTCATCAAAATCGGTTAAACTGTTGGGCCGTGAAAAGCTAGCAGACAGACAGACACACTTTCGCATTTATAATATGTATTAGTATGTATGGATAACTTGACTATCCAAAGGAGTACCTACAATAGTACCTGCTTAGCATGAATAATCTTCTAAATATATAAAAGGAAAAGGTGACTGACTGACTGATCTATCAACGCACAGCTCAAACTACTGGACGGATCGGGCTGAAATTTGGCATGCAGATTTTATAAATCCATATAAATAAAAACGCGCGACAGCAATGCTACACCCGCGCTGCGGCCGCGCATCAGTTCATTGATCGAAATTATTTGGATTTACAAAGCAGCGCTGCAGTCGCGCTGCCTTCGCGCGGCACTTTGCGGCAAAGAAGGCCCCCTGAAGCGAAGAGTGGCGACAGATATCGTTCGCACAAAGAAAATAACATTTTATACCAGCAAAGAAAGTTTATTTTATATTTTTTTATTCAGATACAAGTTAGCCCTTGACTGCAATCTCAACTGGTGGTAAGTGATGATGCAGTCTAAGATGATAGCGGGCTAACCTGGAAGGGGTATGGCAGTTTTTATTAAACCCATACCCCTTTGGTTTCTACACGGCATCGTACCGGAACGCTAAATCGCTTGGCGGCACGGCTTTGCCGGTAGTGTGGTAACTAGCCACGGCCGAAGCCTCCCACCAGACCAGACCAGAAATTTAGAAGTTTGCGTCATCCAACAGTTTGTTAACAAGAAAAATATTTCGAGACGCTCTTACTTTTTTTACGCCGGCAGTAACTACCGGGTTGTAAATTGTTAATGTGTTAACTGCGCTAATTTCTCTCACTTCAAAAACTCGGCACAGTTGTGAATGAATGAATGAAAAATATTTATTGACTAGCTGATGCCCGCGACTTCGAACGCGTGGAGTTAGGGTTTTGAAAATCCCGTGGGAACTCTTTGATTTTCCGGGATAAAAAGTAGCCTATATGTCACTCTCCAGCTCTTTATCTTTACCCATGCAAAAAATCACGTTGATTCGTTGCTCCGTAGCGACGTGATTGAAGGACAAACCAAAAAACAAACACACTTTCGCATTTATTATTATAAATGCGAAAGTGTGTTTGTTTGTTGGGTACTGATGTGTGAGATGTCAAGATTCTACCACCGTAAAGCAGATGTAACTGAGAAACTCGGCAGTTACTCGCTTTTCTTCTTATTCTTCTTAGGCACCATAGTCTTGGCAGACTGGTCGTGGTTGTCATTTCAGTTGTGGCTCGTTTGAGAATCCGTTTCCACTTCTTCCTGACGGTTGCCTTTCTTGCACACTCGTATATAATAGGATTTCTGTTATAGCCTTTATATTTGATCCGTCCATCTTGGGCGATCTGCCGCGTACTCTGGTGCCTTAGATTTTCCCATACACCACTAGTCGTTCTTATGGATAAACCTTCATGCCTGGACACATGATCGGAAAAAGTGAGGGTTTCCCTGGAGATACGAAACGCTAAAAGTAAAGCATCTGCAAGACCTACGTCAACTGTTCGCGTTTTGGAACGTAATAGCAGAAATCTTGACGCGATCAGCTAATTTTAGTTCAAGTATACTGCGTGATGCGTCTTATGATTCATGGGCCATGGCTCATTGCTCAAATTTTAGTACTTTCGTCATTGATCAAATCTGACAATTCACGAAACTTTTTCGAATTCTAATTTCATAGTGGACTAGATGGTATACCAAGCAGTATAAAACACTAATAAATTGATTTATTGGAAGCTAGGCTCCCGAGTCCCAATCGCAGATTACAAGCAGATTACGATTTGTAATCAATATCATTTATTTTGATAAACTATCTATCATTCGATTATATTGTAGGTAGTGAGGACTAGTCGCGTAGGTAAGGTATAGGTGCGAATTTAAATAAGTAATCTTAAGGTCATGATAAAATCGATAAGCATGATATTAAAGTCAAGTATCAGTGATAAAACCTCATTAAATTATTATGACCATGATAATTTTTTCTGTGTTACTTTATTTTGATAAAAAATGGAAAAAAAAACAGTTAGATCAGATGCTATTCAGAGGGTCCGGCGCTCGATCTCAGCCCCCAGGTACTAACCTCTAACTTTTCGGAGCTATGTGCGTTTTAAGAAATTAAATATCACTTGTTTTAACGGTGAAGGAAAACATCGTAAGGAAACCTGCACATACCTGAGAATTCTTCATTAATATTCTTAAAGGTGTGTAAAATCTGTCAATTGGCCAGTGTGATCTGAGAGGAGCGTCAGTCTCAGTAGTGAGCCGGCGATGGGTAGTTGATGATGATGCGTATAACTTTATTGAAATTAGAAAGTTCTAAGTTTACTGTTCTATCGTTATTCTTTAATCCTTGAAGATAAATGTGAAACACAGGTGTTTTCCCATCGATTTTCGAACGATGTGAAAGGCACGTGCTTAGTTTCCGACATCGTATTTGGTAACGAGATTGTTAGTTAATGGCCGCTGTAGGTCGACGGTAAGATGAATCGGTACCGGTCAGATCTTATATCGCTATCGCGTGGGCTTAATCGCTTCATTGACCGTCAGCATGGCCACTAGCACTATACACATACAGTTAGTCACACGCGTGGGAGAGCCCTCGTGACGTCATATGGCGTAGCACCCACTACTCTGCTGCACTCTGTATAACTTTATATGAATTAGAAACTTCTAAGTTTACTGTTCTATCCTTAATCCTTGAGGATAAATGTGAAACACAGGTGTTTTCCCATCGATTTTCGAACGATGTGAAAGGCACGTGCAAAGCTATAGTTTTCGACATCGATTAGATAACGAGATTGTTAGTTAATGACCGCTGTAGGTCGATGGTGAGATAAATCGGTACCGGTCAGATCTATATCGCTATCGCGTGGGCTTAATCGCTTCATTGACCGTCAGCATGGCCACTACACATGCAGTTAGTCATACGCGTGGGAGAGCCCTCGTGACGTCATATGGCGTAGCACCCACTTCTCCGCTGAATGACATAATATCGATACTTCCCGCGAAAGCTCCAACAGCTGTTAGGTTCTGGTATACGCGAACGCATAAATTATATTTTTGTTTAGTGTATCCAATATCCAAATATAAATATAAATAAAATATATATAATAAAATCCCGTGGGGACTCTTTGATTTCCCAGAATAAAAAGTAGCCTATGTCACTCTCGAGGTCTTTAACTATACCCATGCAAAAAATCACGTCAATTCGTTGCTCTGTTGCGACGTGATTGAACGACAAACCAACAAACAAACACACTTTCACATTTATAATATGGGTAATTGACTAGTAATGAATATTGAAAATGTAGAAAGCGTTTAAACTACATATTTGGTAACATACCTACTCGTACCTACTTATGAATCGTAATTACAGTAATTTAAATCAATATCGATAAATAATAAAAGAATGTGGAAAATTGTATAAACATAGGTAATTCAATATAAACGACTTGTTTATTTTAAAAGCTATTTCTCTCCATATTGTAAAAAACAATTTTGCAATAATTGTATCAGGGTCTCTTTTACGTAAATCGGCTTTTAAAATAAAAACTTTTCAATAAACATTGATGAAAAAGGTCGCCGAGCCGGCGCATTAAATAAGCAAAGATCGTCGAGTAAATAAAATGCAAATAATCGTAAAATTGTACGTATCTACTTATATAGAACATGCTTGTTAATTTTAACCAGTTTTCAAAGAGATTGGTTAACTTAAATATAGAGCGGGCAACGGAAAAATTTGCATAAGACTTAAGAAAATCTCTTCTTCGGTAAGCTTTGTAGCCGTTCTTTTTTTTGGAGAAATGGTTTCTTTTTCTTAAATGACTTGTCAAATTCAATTATTAACCGCACGAGTCTTCGGTGAATTAGCATTTGTCCGTATGCCCATCTTAACAGATTTACAGAGACTTTACAGATTTACACATCACATTAGAAATATCTACCCTCATCTTTTATTTAATCGTGATAAAGTATCATCATCAACCGATAGACGTCCAGTGCTGGACATAGGTCTCTTGTAGGGACTTTCATACGCCACGGTCTTGCGCCGCCGCCATCCAACGGCTACCTGCGATTCGCCTGACGTCGTCCGTCTACCTAGTGGGGGATCTTCCATAGCCTAATTAAAGACTACGGTATTTGCATAGGTTCTTTTGAATTTGATAAATATTACTACTTTATAAAACTAGGATAAAAATAATGACGTACACTGAAAAAAATATTAAAATCCGACAAAGATTTACAAAGTTACAGGCATTTTAATTTTGGAGTGGGAGGGTCTTCTATCCCTTTCTTGCAAAACGAAAATTTGTTTGAAACCGCACAAAGCTACTATGGCATTAGTAGGTGTGACGTCAAAACGCTGTATCGCTATCTTTGTCTAATCAGAAATATTTAAATGCTTATAACTTTTTTGTTATTTGATCGATTTAATTAGTTTTTTTCAGTTTACGTCATTATTTTTATTCTAGTTTATAATAAAGTAATAAAAAATTGGAGTCAAATACCCAGTTATACATCCACGCAAGCTCAAGCCGCACGAGTAGATGTGCTCAAGCTCTGAACGAAGGGATCAATGAGTTATGATGAGTTAGATACCTATGACGTTGTTTAGCCGTTACCGTTTAACACAATCAATACGTTGGCGCTCTCGTCAATTATGGACGCCTCCAAGTATGAGTTTGGACGTCACTATTGTCCCTGTAATTGCATGTTACAACCAAATTAGAGATAATTACGTTTGAGCGAGCACGTCGCGCATCGTCGCGTTATTTGTGTATGTAAATTCGTAATGATTTTAATCGTTGTAAAACAACTGTTTCCCACATGGCAAAATAAATTTTGATTGATTGAATAAGTTCACTCGCAGAATTTATTTTGTTTTGCAAAATAGGCTTGTCTTGTAAATTTAAATATCACTGCTGTAACAGTGACGGAAAACATCTTGAGTACACCTTATTTCGCCATAATGATCCCAAAAGTGTGTGGTGTCTGCTCTAGCGTGGCAGGCTATGGGTTGATCATGATGATTACTGGTGTCCTTTGGTTTTGTTTAATGTTGTACACATTATGGCTAGAATAAATTTTTCGTCAAGTAGTTGTGCAGTAAACAAATTAAAACTACCAAAACTGCAGAGTTAATTGATGCTAAATATGCCCAATTTAGTCTTGTTTTACTCTAGTTATAAAGGTGCATCCATACTTGCGCACACGCACGAACCATGCACACAACGCGCATCGTTTCTGTGCACACGTGCATGTAACGCATATTTACTTATATTTATTTCATGTCACTCACTTCCAAAAAATTCAAGAACGCGTGCAAGCCGTAACTTGTACAACATGCACGTGAATCACTCCAGCTGATTCACATTGTGTGAACGATTCGTGCGCGTGCGCAGGTGTGTATCAGCCTTAATATATTATGCCAATACGCTAATAGTACTCGTACGTATGTTATCTAATAATAATTAATAGATAAACCTTTAACTGCACATAAAATATCAAACTACCAATAAATAGCTAAACAACCGCCGATTAAAACGTAAAAACAATGCATACCGGATGTTCACCTGAATCATTGCCTGCTGCTATATAGTAGCACAGATTATCGCGAGTGATTTAACAAGTGCGTTCTGCTCTGAATGCGTGGATATGTTCGGTGTACCTACCAGTACCGGAAACACTAATATGACTGATTTGATCTCAGGCCCCGCGACCAATGTGAAAACAGGAGGGTTATAGGGACCTTAAATTACTTTGCATTGGGCACAAGTCACAACTCACTGAATGGCAGTGGCGTGCACAGGATTTGAAGCCAGGGTAGGCATTAGTTAGGTAGGAACCTGTTTACTGGCAGGTCATAATGAAAAATATACAACTGGGGTAAGCAGTGCATTTATGCCTCTATGACCTGCACGCCACTGCTGAATGAGGTATACGTGAACGTACCTATGTTCAATATTCTATCATCATCATCATCATTGCGTGCCTTCTTCGAAATTAAGTTTGGAGGTCATCATGCGAAAAGCTTTATCAGCGTACCAAATTTCGGCCCGATCCGTCCAATAGTTTGAGCTGTGCGTTGATAGATCAGTCAGTAAGTCAGTCAGATCAATTTTATTGCTTTCTCTGTCCATTACAAATTAGATAGATTTCTCTGTTCAGTACAAATTAGTTATGCTATAAATTGCTGCTAAAAAGGCAGGGCACATAGTTCATACAACCGATAAACATTGGGGTCCCAAGGTGCTAGAATGGCGACCTCGCTCCGAAAGACGAAGGGTTGGAAGACCCCCCACTAGGTGGACGGACGACATCAGACGAGTCGCAGGGAGCCGCTGGAACCAGGCGGCGTAAGACCGTGGTGTGTGGAAGTCCCTACAAGAGACCTATGTCCAGCAGTGGACGTCTATTGGTTGATGACGATGATGATGATGATGATGCTTGTGTTTTTCAGTGTGGGCAAGCTGAACCTGGTGGACCTGGCGGGCAGTGAGCGGCAACGCAAGACGGGCGCGGGAGGAGAGAGACTGCGGGAGGCGGCGCGCATCAACCAGGCGCTGTCCTCCCTCGGGAACGTCATCTCCGCCCTCGCCGAGAACAGCCCGCATGTGCCCTACAGGTGACCACCACATTTATTCATCAACCTAATAGGGTCTTAGACTGTAGTAATAAAATGATGTGATTTTTTGTATAGCGATAGTTTATGGGGTTAGAATTCATTATTAGAGATAATATTTTAAAAAAAATTGAATTTTCGTTATTTTTATTATAATTAATTATTAACGTCACGCTATGCGAAAGGCTTAATGACGTCATAAAGCGTAAACGGCCTTTTTTTAAACTTTTTAAAATAAAGAAAAAAATCCTGTATAAATTATTCTATTTTTAAGTTAAAAATCGAAAAATATTTGTCGTTTATGGGTACGACTTGGGACGTCATTAATCACCTTTCGTACAGCGTGACGTTGATGATAAAAATAAATAAAAATCATTATTTTTTTCAATTATTCTCTTTAAAATTATAATGAATTCTAGTCTCATAAACTACCGCTATACAAAACCCAATCATCATCATCATCATCATCATCAACATCATCAAGCATCGCCGGCTCACTACTGAGCACAGGTCTCCTCTTCGAATAAGAAAGGGTTGGCCATAGTCAACCACGCTGGCCAAGTGCGGATTGGTAGACTTCACACACCTTTGAGAACATTATGGGAAATCTCTCAGGTATGCAGATTCCCTCACGATGTTTTCCTTCACCATTAAAGCTAGTGATATTTCATAATTTCAGTCTAGTAATTTATAACTCTAATTGGTAGAGGACGCATATTTGCTATGAAGACTTCATATAGGCGCTTTTTATACAATGAACCAAAAGCTTAATTTGCTATAATCCGCTGAAACATGTCGAATCTGTATGTGGCAACATGCAGGATTGCGACATGCACCGCCCGCTAAACATGCAGGAAAAAGCAGCCACCAGGCAAGCAATACGCACCACCACCACGCAGGACCACACAAATCCCAAAACACACTCGACGCACGTTTCGCCCCGACATCGGAATATCATGGATTCTCGCAAAGTAACGCATGCTTCTGTACAACATTTAGGCGCTTTTTATCAGTTTTCCTGTGAGGAATGCAAATGAGTTTAATTCACAGAGACTCGAAGCTGACGCGCATCCTGCAGGACTCCCTGGGCGGCAACAGCAAGACCATCATGATTGCCAACATCGGCCCCGCCTCCTACAACTACGACGAAACCATCACCACGCTGCGGTACGCGCACCGAGCCAAAGGTGAGCTCTAGGAGCTGAGGATTTTTTTAAATTCAGATACAAGTAGCCATGGACTGCAATCTCACCTGGTGGTAAGTGATTATGCAGTCTAAGATGGAAGCGGGCTAACCTGGAAGGGGTATGGCAGTTTTACACGGCATCGTCCCAGAACGCTAAATCGCTTGGCCAGATGACTTTGCCGGTAGGATTGTAAGAACTGACCAGAAATTTAGAAATTATAAAATTCCAAACCCCTGCCGAGAATCGAACCCATGACCTCTTACTAATAAGACCTCTGTCATTCTCCAGGCCTTAAACAATACCCATGCAGAAAACTCACGTCGATCCGTTGCTCTGTTGCGACGTGATTGAAGGACAAACCAATAAACAAACACACTTTCGCATTTATAATATGGGTAGTGATTGGATATCACTCACGCTAAAATGTAACTTTAGGCACCATATAAGGAGAGACAAGCATTCCATCCTTTACTGTGCTTTAGATCTGAATGACTTGGTTCTCAATTAATTTTCAAGACTCGACTAAACTAGGTAGGTAGTCATGCTAGCAATTTTTCTTAGTTACAAATGTTTGTACTGTATGTGACTTTTGGAAATATCATGTGTAATACCAGATACAATTATTGCAATTCACGAAGGCGAGTGGACTTTACTAATGTGGTTACGACGGATACACGGACATTGCGTAAGTGTGCGTGCATGTCGGACCAATCAGTCGCGAGCAAGCGCTCGCAAACGCACACGTTCAGTGTACGTTTTTTATACCGATACGATTTAAACACAAGCATGAGCCACTCGCCCTCGTGAATTGCAAGAACTTACCACTCATCACAACGAACCTCGCGGTTACATGGGCTGAAACGCAGGAGGGCGTCCGTTCGGTACTTGCTCGGTGGCTCTTTCCCGGGGCGCCTTCTTGACTCCCTACAAGTTTTTCTCTTTGCTTCCTTGTCAGGTCACTCTCCCCATTCTGGGGCAGACGTCACAGATACGGGAGATTCCCGTCGCCGTTCGTGGTGTCCCCTGTTTCCCACATCCTCTCCTGTCATTGCGTATCTGGATTTCTAGCTCTCGCTTCCCTCCTCTGAGCTCGTCACGTCCTCCTCATCCTCCTCGTTTCCTTCCTCCTCGTCTTCCAATTGCAACTGTACCTCAGACTCGGAATGAATGTAAACAAATATTGTATCACGTTTTCAGCGATAAAGAACAAGCCAGTGCGCAATGAGGACCCGAAGGACGCCAAGCTACGGGAGTACCAGGCGGAGATCGAGCGTTTGCGGACGCTTATAGAAATGCGGCGCGCGCAGGAGCGACGCAAGCGCGCGCCCCGCCCCAAGCCGCGCACGCTGCAGCCCAACGAACGTACGTACAACATTTACGATAGTCGATAGACCAAGAAAACCGGTCAAGTGCGATTCGAACTCCAGGGTTCCATACCAATTACCATTTACATTATGTTTCTGCATATTATACGTTCTTTAATCAGTAATCGTGACTTATTTTTCTATAGTACGTAGCTACTCTATACTCTAAGCACTGTAACTGTAACCAAATACCTGATACTAGGATCAAGTTCTATCCACATCATTTAATACGCAGTTTGAATCTAAAGACAACATGTAACTGTTAGTTAAATAATAATTAGATAACAAAATAACAATTTCAATTTTGTAAAATTATTTTTTCAGCCGAAGAAGAAACGGCAAGCATCGAAAGCGAACACATCTTAGCGGAATCCACGATAGAGCAAGAGAAAACCAAGACTGAAGAACTAGAACATCAAATCAAGTCTCTAGAAGAGAGATTGGTGCAAGGCGGCGGGGGCAAGGACCTGATCAACAACCTGAACGAGAGCCAGCTAATCCTGGAGCAGAGAAACACGGAGATCGCGGAGAGGAAGAAGAGAGAAGTGGAGATGCAGCAGAAGATAGACTTGGAGGAGGAGACGGCCACCATCGTCACCAATACGTTCGCTACGCTACAGCAGGAGGTGGATCATAAAACACAAAGGTGAGCTTGTCATATGGAATTTTTGAGTTGATGTTTAGATAGTTTTTGAGTTGATGTGTTGATAATTTTTGAGTTTAGGTGTAGGTAACTTTGGAGTTGGTGTGTGTTTAATTTATGAGTTAGCTAGCTTATTCCCGCGACTTCGTCCGCGTGGACTACACAAATTTCCTTAGAGGTTGAATTTTCAAAATCTTTTCTTAGCGAAATGTTATAATAACTGTCTGCATGCCAAATTTCAGCCTGATCCGTCTGGTAGTTGGAGCTGTGCGTTGATAGATTAGTCAGTCAGTCAGCTTTTCCTTTTATATATATAGATGTGTTGGTAATTTCTGACTTGGTATATATTTAATTTAATTATTTAGTAATTTTTGAGTTGGTGTGTATTTAATTTTGAGTTGATGTGTTTTGTGTTCGTTTTGTATTAAAATTTTTGTTGTTAAAATTTCTTATACCATTAATTGATTGTATTATTTTAATCTCTGCAGATTAAAGAAGTGCCTATCGAAGTACGCTTGCCTTAGAGAAGAGATGGTAGAGCAGCGGGAAGCTCACGACGCTGAGCGGCGTGAAAACGAGGCGCTTCAGGCCGCATTAATAGCTGAACTACGGAGACGGTTGCTGGTGGCGGACAGCTTCGTGCCTGAGGCGGGGCGCTCCACTGTGCTGCGGCTACGATATAATGATGATACTGATGCTTGGGAGTTGCCGGAACATAGGTGAGAACATGTCGATAATAAAAAGAATACCCGGCTGAGTTTGTTGTGGGCTCTTCTCAGACCTGGGCGCGTTTGGAACCCTCGTAGATTTAGTTTTAAGCGTTATAATTATCACCACTATATCTTACAAATCTAACAACTGACAATCAAAAAGAGTAATTTATTACCTACTAGCTGCCCCGACGAACTTCGTACCGCCTAACAGTCGATTCAAATTTTTTAAATTTTTCTCTCCGTAAGAACCATCCCCGTACTTCAAGGAATATTATGAAAAAGAATTAGCGAAATTGGTTCAGCTGTTCTCGAGATTTGCGATCAGCAACACATTCAGCGATTCATTTTTATATATAGAGAAGATTTTGAATAAACTATTTTAATTTTGAATTTTTGATGGTGGAACGCTCTTACCTTGCTCTTTCGCCTATTGCCCGTTCACTATAATGTGACACCTGACGTTATGTTGGCACCATTGCAAATCACACAATAATAAGCCCTAAGTTCTAAGGAATAAAGCAAACAAAGCAATGATGCCAACATCATGTTGGCACCATTGCTGGCATTGTTTGGAAGTTGGAGAGGAAAGGGGAATATTAGTCATTTAACATGGCTAATAATCTTTCAAAAAAAACCATGGAGGGGTTTAGTTACAGTGAGTGGTCAATAGATCATAGAGTTTCCTGTGTTCGCATTTATACTCGTAGTTCTTGAATGGTTATTTTCAAAGATACTACGCTCGAATGGCGTTCCCTATATTTGCTTAGTAGTATTGTCTGTCGTGGCGTCACAGACGCTGGACTTGAAACTCCACCTTTAGGGCGCCTTTGTGCCTCGCGGAGGCAACGCGACAGCAGTACTGCGGTCGCGTATCAGTTCATCGATCGAAATATATGGATTTACAACGCAGCGTTGCGGCATTTTGCGGTAAATTTAAAGATGCACTTAGGCTAAAGCCCCATTAGTACGTTGCGCTGCGTTGCGTCGTCGCAGCGTCATTTTTCATATATTTTTTATAACATGCCCCACTAGACCGTTGCGTCGTCGCGCGCGATGTTTCAACGGATCGACGGACAAGAGACGAAGCGGGAGGGAGGGTGATGCGCTGCGTTGTCGAAGCGCCGCTGCGACGACGGACAGTGATCCATTACCAGAGGAGGAAGCTAGACGAGCGTAACGACATTTTTTAACATCATCTTCTATGGTTTCTACGTTTATTTCGGCGGTGGCGTGATAAAAGCAACAAAAGAACACGTTTGTATCTATCCATTGCGAAGGCTGAACTGAGACGCAGACAGTGTTGCTGCGACGCTCTTGCGCTGCGACATCGTGCGTCGTCGCAACGCAGGTGTGGCATACAATGCGCTGTTCCGTTACGACGACGCGACGCAACGCACTAATGGGGCCTGACCCTTAGTCTACTAATAGGCATTTCGAAGCGTACCAATACACGATGGTCTGGCCTTAGAAAAATAGAATAGTTTGTGTATTTATTTTCTTCATACCATAAGTTTGTAAATAACACAGTGTATTCTCGTTACAGCGGAGCTGAACCTCTGAGCACGCGGCCGCTGGCACACAGCGGCACGCGGCGCCCCACCTGTGCCCTGGCGCTAAACAGCGCGGAGCCGCGGCGACGATGCCATCACCTCTTGGATCTACGTCCCATTCCGCTGCCGCCCACCGCGCGCCGCTACGTGCCGCCCCCGCCGCCGCCCGCCAAGCCTAAGGTAACCGCCTAGCAAAATATACATACATATTGGCACCGATTCTAAGCACAACCTAATTTTAGCGTATTCGCATAGTTCTTCTTACTATTGTAATATGAAAAGGACAGAAGCAGTTTGACATTTCTAAATTTAATTTTTAGATGGTAAAACCCGTGATTTTAGCACGCACTCGCGAACCTACTGTTTAAATTTGTATTGTGCACTAAAATTTAGAGTCTTTAAATGTGAAAGTCATGTTCCGTTCCTTTTTTAGCATTAGTAAAAAGAAAAGGACGCAGATACTCTAAATTTAGTTAAGAGAGAGACTAGAGAATCGGGGCCAATATATACCTATAGACGCCTAATAGCCGGACACCCCTGATCACAAAGCTTAGGCAGTTGCTTAGCATAAAAGTCGGCCCACGCCCGTTCGGTACCCTCATTCCGCACATTGTCTTGATTACGTGACTTTTGAGTCCACCAATCACAACAAAGCATTTTCCCCCTGTCCCCCGCCAACATTTTATGATTTTGTTTTCATGCAAAACCTTGTATATGCGTACTCTTGAGGTTGAATTCTCTGTGAGCGAAATATAATGTAAAGTTCCTTTTGTGCTCGGAAAGCAGCTTATACATCACCGCTACCGCTTGAAACTGAAATCCCTTAAAAACGTCAAAACCGATTAAACGCATAGGACGTGAAAACGCCGTAGCAGACAGACACATTTTCGCATTCATAATGTTAGTATGGATTGACTTTCAGGTATTCCATTTATTTTTAAAGAAATCTATGTGGGTACATAATATAAAACCAATGATTTTAAAAAGTGGCTGTTAATTTGAAATTTTTAGGGTGATGTCATATCAAGTCAAGGGAATCAAAACCTATTAGGGTAGGTACTTACTTCCCGTTGGCCTAGATTTTAGAATCATGAAATTTGGCAGGTAGGTAGCAATGTCTTATAGCACAAGTAAAGGGGAAAAAATTATCAGCTATTGGGCCGCATTCTTTCAAAATCGATATCTAGGGTACCTTGTGATCATAAAAATATGGAAACTGTAGTCAAAATTAGAAAAATTGGTCGACATTTCGAAATTCTAAACCGTATATAAATGACCTTAGGAAGCCCATTTATTTCTCTTCATTTATTTGTCTATGTCAATGTCATCACTTATCTATGTCTATGATTACATAATTTGAATCTGCCGCGCATTGACACGACAGAGCTGTCAAGTGTCAACTGTCAGGTTGTTATTTTATTAAAACGTTAGCTGTGCGAGTGAATTTTGAATTATAATATAAAATTAGAATTTAAAGTTTAAACAATACCTAATAACAGTGAAATAATAGCTTCAATTGTTGTTTCTCTTTACAGAGCAACACAAGTTCTTTTATTTCACAAGAGTGTTTATAAACACATTATACGTATTCTTTCAAAATTGATATCGAGAAATAAAAACCTAAAGAAAAACGCGGGAAAAGCCTAGTTGTAATACTAAGACTAATTTTTCCAGGCGATAGAACCAGTCCCAGTACCAGTGAAGAAAGAACTCCCAACTGAAAACCGTCGAATGAGTGCACGCACGCGAGCGCCCTCCGCACACCACCGTCTCGGTACCGCTGGCGTGCGGTAGGCCGCCGCCCCTCACCGGAGCCCTAAACAGATACACCGGACCTTACATTGCTAAGAGGTCCAAACCATAATAGATGTATCGGACCTAACATTGCTGATAGGTCCAAACCGTAACAGATATACTGGATCCTAACATTGCTGCGAGGTCCAAACCACAACAGGTACATCGGACCTAACATTGTTACGAGGTCGAAATCATATAAAAACTACTACTTAGTATACGATCAAAATACGGGGATACTCATACGTCAGAGCCCTCTAACAGTAACCGGACCTGACATTGTTTTTAGATCCAAACCATAGAAAAACTAATAACAAAATACCCCCGGGCTCAAAATAAACGTCTCCAATAAATACGCCAGACTTTACATTGCTGCGAGGTCCAAACCATACACAAACTAAGATATGCAATCAAAATGCCTTGGATCTCACAACTATACGTCAGAGCCCCCCTATCGGATTTAACGGATGTCGGACCGGACATTGCTGCGCGGCCCAATCCATTAGAGATACACCGGACCTAACATTGCTGAGGGTCGAAACCATAACAGATAAATAAACCAGACCTAAGATTGCTGTGAGATCCAAACCATATTAAAAATACTATTATATTTCGCAGTTTTGCGTCAAAGCGGTGTTCGGTCGGTTTGATCCGAAACTTGCAACATATACTTTTAAACATTCTATAAATACTATAGATAAAATATAATGTAGATAATATACTAACGACGCAACCGCTGTTTGCGTCCAAAACGACTGTCATGTGAAAAAGCTAAGCATCGTTATACCTAGTAATAATCAAATTAAAAGATAGAGTTTAATAATATCCTATACCGAATCGGTCCATAAAATAATAATAATATTACAAAGTTGTAAATTATAAAATGTACACTTACAAAACGTTAGTATAAAACCAGCTTTTGCCAGATAAAAAGAAAATCGACTACCTTGCCTATTATTTTTTAATGTAACTAATGCTCGTTTTGCAACTGCAACTAAACTTTCGTGCCAGTTGCACAAAAAGTCATTTTTGTTTAAGACAGCCTGATTTTGCAGCTTGCATAATTTCATAAATTGCTATTGCGCGGTTACTTTGGCAAGTTGCATTTTGATCTTTAGTTGCAAGTTGCAGTTGCAAAATGGTCCTAAATGTTCGAAAATATTTAAGTTCGGTGCATAATGGTTACGGTATTTTTATATGACATCGGAGGTAATATGATATTGATATTACTGTTACGTCATACGTGCGATTGCTTTTTTCGCTTCGACGCGTGCGTTCGACTCCAAATATATTATGCGTACAAAGTGACTTTGCAGGCGCCATTTATCTTTATATTGTGACAATTGTCATTTCAAAAGTTAGTCCTTATTTTAAAGGTGAACCATACTTTTGAAATTACAGTTGACCCATGTTAAAATAGCGCAAGAAAGTCATTTTGTACGGACTATACAGTGTTGTCTCGACATGCTTTGCTCAGGGCTTATGATTCTCTATTACAATGATATCATGCATTTTTGACGTCATTTTGAAACGTTCATTTTTGACGTTAAAAATTGCAATTGCGAGTGTATTTCGATTTGATAGCGAGTCAAAGCTCAGTATCGTTACGTTATTATAGATAGTATCCAGAACTACGGATGTGTAAATAGTACTATGTATTATGTGTTATGGCTCTCCCTAGCATATGCGATATTCCGACCGGAATATCGACCTGTTCGTACTGAATTCAATCGTTATTTATTTGATTTCACATAAAATGTTAGAATCGTAGATCTATTATTATGCGATTGACGATGTTTTTGAAGTAAATTGATTATCGCCATTTTGGCGCTGATAGCAGCAGTGAGCGTACTCGGAACATCTGTCAACACAAAAACTATTTGACTTGGTGTGAATTAATTCCCGGTACGCTCGGTGGTGCGCTTCGAATTGGCACAAAAAATAAGTGTCATTTTGTATGGCACTATGTATAATAGATATAAGTATGTATTATTATACATCTATGGTTCGAAAAGTGGCGCGGAATTTCGCATCTATTTCGGAGAACTTTCGGTCGAAACAATTTGACGCGAACGATAGGCGTCAATGATCTCAATATAATAAATTAACAGGTATCCGCAAAAGAAAAGTTCTATTTAACATACAAGTAGTATTCTTATTTATTTTTACAGTGGTAGTAGTGGCACTGATGTGATTATACAGTACGCGGCAGAAAGTAATGTACATATCGCCCTTTAGAAGGTAGGAGATAGCAGATTTCTAGAGCATTGTCTCTGTCATTGAGACCGACAAAAGGACGAAGTACATTACTTTTTGCCGCGTACCGCGTACGGTGATGGTAGAACCAAAGAGAAACAATTCACATTTTTAACTTTTTGAGAAAATAAGGTAAACGCATTTAGATATTATGTTGTTAATTCATTTTTTAAAAATAACGAGCAAACGCGTCACTTGATGTTAAGTGATTACCACAGCCCATAAAATATTTGCAGCATCAGAGGAACTGCCAATGTTTTGCCAGCTTCTGCACCTTTAATAATGTTGAAATGTGAATATACTAAAACATAGCACTTGGATGAAGGAATCGTGCTTTTTTGCGCCTTCATGTCAAAACCTTTATTCTGAGAAATGTGTTACTTGGGTTACTTGGTTCTAATATCACCAAATTTTCTATTATCAAGTATACTAAGTTCATGGCTAAAACATATAAAAAACTATTTATATGTTTTAAATTTCTTAGCTAAAAATATTATGTTAGCAATGTTTTATCCGAATTTTTGTTTGGTTTAGTCAGTTTAGGTTGTCATTTGTTTTGTATGAGTATATTTTACCGTTGTTGTTTTTAGTAAATTTTATTTTAGCTTCATTCACTGTCCGTTTGAAGCACGTGATATTAGATAGTGTGCTGCTATGTGCCCCGGGGTTGCCAGCTAATAAATTCTGTAATTTGACACTAAGCGATTGTCGCGCTATAGTTGCGACCTGTAATCTCCATAAAAACGTCTTAATTTGACAGCGACGTTTGATCAAACGTTACTGAACTTGTTAAGATTAAACATTGCGACTAAGTTGCTTAGTGTCAAGAAATTACAGTAGGGCTAGCTACGAAGTTTGACAGCTACAATGTGACGATCGCAATCACCTCTGATTGGCTGCAGTTTCTAATCTTTTCGCTATTGGCCAGAATGCACTGTTGCGGAATGTCGTAAATAATCGCTAATGTGATTCTCATAACTATCGTGTTAGTTACAAATAGCCCCGCGGGGCACATGAGCGACTTTTAGGGAAAGGTATGGCCCCGTGTCCCAAGTGTAAAGTTGAGTCCAAATTGTGATTCAAGTGTTCAAATGTGTTACCAAAGATGGAAACTGTCCATTCCAATAGACGCAAGTGTTAATGTTATCTGATGATGTTCCTCTACTTGTAAATTTCATTATTGGTATTTGTTATAATATGTTTTTATTCCCAAGACACGGTTTCTAGTCAATGATTCTTTACAAATAATCTGTAAATAAATGTTTTATTGTAGGTATTTAAAAGTAAATAGAATTAGTAAATGTAAGTAGGGCTTACGTTCGCACAATACCGAATGAGAACTACGAATAATATGGCCCCTTGGTTGTTTAAAAATTAAAATTATTTATTTACTTCGATCCAAATCAAATGGCGATATTTTTTGTTAATTAAAAATGAAAACACACAAGTATTGTATGTAACAAGCTGTGTTGTGTATTAATATTTATAAATTGATTGGCTTTATATGGAGACAGTGGAGACAGTAATCATGTGATATGTATTTTGGAAACCGCTAGTCAGCTGTGCCGCATACACGCTTATACTCACTAAATAAACATTTTTAATTTTTTACCTTGGTTTTATTTTACCGCCATTATTTGAAGCAATTAAAAGGTGTTAACTCCGTGCCTGAGCCTCGAGTCAATGTTGATAATTAATTTCTGATAATAGCCTGAGCAGATTAACAGATCGGATTGGATTGTTCCACAATCGCACTTGATCTAAACTAGATTCTTAAGGAATGCGTCCACTAGAGGCGGGCCGCAACGGTGATGCGAGTATTTTGTTTTTATCTATCAGGCCCGCGCGCCATGCCTCTAATCGACGCAATTTTATTTTATAAAATGTATAACAGGAGCATTTTTGCGTTACAATGCGGCCCGCCTGGGCAATCGACCAAGCAGTCGATAAGACTGGATTTTTGTCCATTGCCCAATAAACCGGAGTAACAGAATAGAGAATAGAATTAGACTAACTTATTATGGACTAGCGCATAACATTGTTACTAATTTTTTTGAACCCATTAACTTCCCTAGAAAAAAATGGGGAAATTATATTTTGACATGGTATCATTATCTGTCAAAAAAAACCTATTGCATGTCAAGATCGAGTACAGACATAAGAATTCCGATTTGGTTGGGTGTGTGAGTTGGGTGCTGACTGCCGACATAATTCAGCTTAGTTTCAGATTAAATTATTTATTATCACTTAGTGTGATTATTAATTTGACAAACATTTGTTAAATTAGAGAAAAGAGATCAGGTGCAGCTTAGCTGGAGGACCTACTTTTGTAAGAAATGTAATAGAAGTATTGGACTATTCAAGAAACCGTATTGTGTGTACTGGGCTTAAAATAAATGCTGTCCATGTGTTATCTGTGTCTGTGATGTTGTCACTGTATAGGCCTTAAAAGACTGACATCCAGGGCCACAAAAAAAAATTAAAAAAATTGAAGTTTAGAAATTACGTTCAGAATAAATTAATGATGGAAAGATGTTTGACGTTTTTGGCGTAAGCGTTCAAAATGGTGTATGGAATAAAAAATAACGGATAATGATATTTGAAAAATGAGGAAATTAAGTACAAAATGTATTAGGCTAAAAAAATGTAATAATGATACAATCAAACACTTTTTATACTGATTAATTACGTTAATTGAGTTAAAACTTATTGAATAATTATTTAATTTTTTTAACTAGTGATGCCCTTTTATCGGTATTTAGAGTTTCATTTCACCGAACTAGTTTATCGCGACACGCGAGTTGTAATCAAAACTGCGAATAGGTAAAATTCAGTAAAATTATAGATAAATTTAAAAGCTGCAAGGCATATTACGATATAATTATAGTCATGTTAGAACTTAGTAGTTTTGGGTATAGTTACTTACGACTACTAAACTTATTTTTTCCCATGTAAAAAATATATACCTATTTTAATAGTATTTAACGACTTTATTTAGTAGTTATTTTGAAATCTGGCGTTCAGGCTTGTCGAGTCGGGTCAAATCGAAATGCAATAATTCACATCTCCACCATCTCCAAAGTGTACCAATCCGCACATGGTCAGCGACATAAACTATAGCCAACCCCTTCTCACTCAGAGAGGAGACCCGTGCTCTGCAGTGAGCCGGCGAAGGGTTGATCATGATGAAGACACGTTTTATAAACTTATACCTGTGCCTACACTTTGTCAGTTTTTTTATTCCGTTATCGTCCGCATGGATTCAGTTTTATTAGTCCCGTGGGAACTCTTTGACTTTCTGAAATAAAAAGTTCAGAATCGGTTAAGAAGATGGAGACATACAGTGCGCGGCAGAAAGTAATGAACATCTACCTTCAGAAGGAGATAGCAGATTTGTAGAGCATTGCTCTGTCATTAAGACCGACAAAACGTCATATAGGTATGAGTAACCGAGACAACCCTCTACAAAGCTGAAATGTCATTCCAAAGGCCGATGTAAGTACATTACTTTCTGCCGCGTACTGTATCTACCTAACTACGGTCATACGCAGATATACATAAGATCACACTTTTTAAAATGGATTTCACTGTAATTTTGGAGATAAGATAAGTGACTACATATCCCTATATATATTTTTTACTAATTTTGACACAAAACAAATTAACCGGTAAATAAGGATTTACCGAAATTTTAATCTTAATAATACATCACTACAGACTACAGACATCACTAGACACGCAACGGTCGTTCTATTTCAAAAGTTTGGGCGCTTTGTTTCGGTTGCAAAATGTGAAGTTCACGAAGAAAAATCTTTAACAACGCCGCAATGACGGAAAAGTTAAAGGACTATCAAGTTCTCGACGTGTTTTGCGGCGGCACGCTGTACAAAGTGCGGCACAAGGTCACAAACAGCATATTTGCGTGGAAGGCTTACAATTGCTGCGCGTTCTCCGATGAACAAATACAAAACGTCGATAATGAAGTGAAAACATTGAGCAAAGTGTTATCTGGCAACTTCCTACGCTACTACGACACGATACTGCACGCCCCGACCAAAACACTTTATTTTGTTCTCGAGTACGTTTCTTGGCAGAGCATTCAGGAATTGATTGCACTATGCAAGGCCACTGATAAGCATTTCACCGAGGATTTCATCTGGTACACGCTGCTGGAGCTTGCGCGCACCTGCAAGACCGTGGAAGGGCTGAACTTTGTCACTTTGCAGAAATGTCTCTCACCAGAGGCGATATTCGTGGGCCCCAACGGCGAGCTGCGCGTCAACTGCTTCGAGCTCTGCGCGGAGGCTTCGGAGGCGACAGATCTCATTCAACAAATCGGAGAAGTCATACGCACCCTATGCTACCTGCCAGGAGCGTGTGACGACAAAATCAAGGAATTTCTCTACAGCGACGACCTCAAAGATGTGATAAGCTTTCTAACAGACGCCAGCACGGACAACTTGCGCGCAGACGTTGTGATCTACCACCCAACAGTGCTGGCCAACACAGGAACACTCTCAGGCCCCTATCGTTGCTCAGAGATACTCGCTTCAACAGAAAGTAAAATACTGACCTCTGAAGCGAACAAGTGTGATTCAGAGAAAGCTGTGGAGCAATGCAGGACTATAGAACCACTTCCTAGAAAACATGTTACTGTGGACAGCCCAATCTATTGCAATATCAGCCCCAAACTGGAACTAAACGAGTACATCGAAGAGAGCAACTCTCCCTGGCAGCCTGTGTCTCCAGTTATTGATGCATTGGCTTTAGAACTGCCTGGCTACGTGCCTCGAAGCAGGAAACCATACAGTGAAGCATTACAGAGATACAAGGGGCCTCAAAAAGTATCTGAGGACACTCTTAGTCATCAATGGATGTCTCGCCTCATAGCTCTGAGAGAAAGGGAGGAGTCTCTGAACAGGAGGGAAAGAAACTTGATTGCTAAAGAGATTGTCCACAGCCCAGCTGTGGAAGTTGTTTCTATAGATGACTCTACTGAGCAGAGCATCAAAATAAATGGCATAACTTTGCCCCAAGTGTTCAATCAAGAATCAAACAACTGGGTGTCGCGTCGGCGCCACAGGAGGACTAGTTCTGTGCGCACAAGGACCAGAAGAAAGAGCTATGCTTATGAAGAATTAGACAGCTCTCTGTCGGCCGACAACGGAGACAGCAGCATGATCATAACAGCTGCTAAAATCACTAAAGAGAACATGCCTCGTAGGAACATTTTCCCTGAAGTATCATCCAAGAAAGTGCATTTCACGTCAAGCAACCCATTCGCTGAGAGTGATGAAAGTGTTACACTAACATTTTATGAGTTAGAAAATGTTAACAGTGTGAATCAAGTGATCAAAACTGAGGACAAACCATTGAAAGACATCAGTAAGTTTAAATATTTAGACTTGGAAAAGTTGACTTCTGAAAAGAGGTCTGCAATGCAATGCAGCCAGTCCTCGCCTTCCAAACAAGCGAAAATCACAGGTAAAGTGTTCAATGATATTACAAATAAAAACTTGAGACAGACACCTTCTAAAACCAGCCTCTCTTCCAAAGGCTCAAGAAAATCTATGATATGTACAAGTAGTCATTGGGGCAATGATTTGAGACCAGGCGAGGATCATTGTAGTGAGCAAACCAGCTCAAATGGCAAACTGGCTTACACTCAAACTCCTAAGGCCCCTCCAGAACTTAAGAAATCAAAAAGGAAGTCTCTCTTGCCTTTTAAGACTCCTTTCAAGTTCAAGACTTCGACAAAAGTTTAAGTACTCTTGATTTACAAAAATCATGTTTAAATGTAATTGTTTACACACAAAAAGAGTTTATTTTCTACTTATCTATTTGATAACATAATTTTAAAATAATCGTGTCATATTATTTTTAATCAAATATATTACTTTGGTTGTGGTTTTTTTTGTACTTCCTTTTCTTAGTCTAGTGCTTCTAAAGTTTTGCATTTCCAACTAACTTGGAACAAATAAATTGTGGATTTTATAGTATGATTTTAAGTTTATTTTTTTGATTGTAAGTATATAAGAAAAAATACGGACACAACCCACCCTAACTGTAGATTAGTGAAAATATTGTTACAACAATATTATATTTGTATAGTATTATGACTTTATAAATCAAATGTTTATGAGATTAATAAATCTACTTTATAATTAATAGATATTAATTAAATATTTTTTAATGTAAAATTTCAATGAGATCTTGTGAGTTAACATTTTTTAGTCTTTAGTCTTCCAAGCTAATTTTTTTTTTACCAATTTAGTGTAAAAGTATGTCAGACTTTATAATAGCTATTCTTTAGTTTTAAGTTTATTTTTAAGTAATCTGTAATGTAATTTTTTGATATTGAAATAAATGTGCAATGTAATGAATTTCGGACTATAATAACAATAATGAATTAATTGTCATCAAGAAATCAAAAATATTGAATAAAAGGGTTTAATAAAAACAAAAGTAAATGGTTAAGGTTAACATCAGGCAGTTTTATTTCAACGTAACTAGTACAATTATGTATTTTATAGTAAATTAAGATTACTTATTGATTAGTTCATTTCTTCTTGTTTAAAGCCTTATCAGCGCCTTCTATGAATTTCTTGGGCAAGCCATACTTTTCTATTAGCAGTTTTGCAACAAGATGTGTCTGAAAAAAAGAAAAATTAAGTTGTTAAAAGAGAATTTGTGTGATAACTAAGCAAGAGGTCCCAGAATTACAGGTTTGGTCTTGGAAGTTTAATGACCTTAGGTAATTAGTGTTCATTTAAGGGGCTAGGTCTTCTCCTTCCAAAGTAAACTTAACATCTTTTAGTACCTAGTCTAGTAGTTATACTAAGGTTTATCAGTATGTCTGTATCAGCCTATTAAAATACTGGTGCTCTATCTTGAGATGTTAGTGGCGGTCTTGTCTTATGGAGGGGGTTTGGCAGGTAGCTACAATGTAAGTCAGCTTAGGAAAGAAGACCAAGTATTATTATCATTATTGTAAATCGATAGATGTCATAGGTCTCTACACTCTCTTGTAGGGACTTCGACACGCCAGTCTTGCGCCGCCTGAATCTAGCGTCTTCCTTTAACTTATTTGATCTTGTCTGGCTACCTAGTTGGAAGTATTCCAATGCTGCGATTTCCAGTGTGAGGACGCCATTTTAGCACATTGGGACTTGAATGTCTATCGGTTTTTCGAACTATGTGCCCTGCCCTGCCCATTGAAGTTACACTTGGAGTTTATCTATGTGATCAAATCAGAAATAAGCTGATCCATAGGCAAGAAGGCATAGAAGCTGAAGTGGCAATGGGCTTTCAAGTGCACTAATACTAAATTTTGTATTTTATTAATATTACCTCACTTGATTAAAGTTCCACCCCCAAAAAGATGCAAAAGTATACACAGTACGCGACAGGTCGACATGGTAATCTGGGTAGGGACATCCCGCACAACCCCTGCGCTATTCAATCGGGGGTATGAAGTGAGTTGTGGCCCTGCCATGTAATATTATAATATTCTACAAAATCAATGCCAAAGGTCAAGCTTACCTGGTCCCCCTGCAGCATGAGCTGGTCAGTTTTGGACGCGGCGCTGCGCGTGGTGCCGCACGCCGCGCCCGCGAGCAGCTGGCACGCGTGCGCGAGAGGTCGCAGGCTGAACCCAAACGACTCCAGGTTCGATACCAGCGTCACCTGAGTGAAGTAAAGCGACGGTCATTATGCCTGTGCACAGCCTTGTGCAAGCTGAATTGCAGTTTATTGCATTGTAACAAGAATCGCTATTTATTTAAACGTCCTTGCGGAATGATCCCTCTGTATCTGTGTTTTACTAGCAGCCACTCAATAATCTTATGTCTCAGAGACATGTTAAAGTCCAAATTAAAACCTGATCATCCTGACTCCAACAGTCTTGTGATGCCTGTTCTACATGCCTACAAAGCCGAGCAAAAGAAGGTTTTTTTTTAAAATCCAGATACAAGCTAGCCCTTGACTGCAATCTCACCTGATGGTAAGTGATGATGCAGTCTAAGATGATAGCAGGCTAACTTGGAAGGGATATGGCAGTTTTTATTAAACCCGTACCCCTTTGGTTTCTACACGGCATCGTACCGGAACGCTAAATCGCTTGGCGGCACGGCTTTGCCGGTAGGGTGGTAACTAGCCACGGCCGAAGCCTCCCACCAGACAGGTGGTGAGTAAAGCAAGCCTGCAACATTCGTACAGAAACGAAGGTCGATGTAGCATTCTAAAATATGATGATGTCATCATAAATTATTATTTAATATGGCGAATTCAGTAAGATATCAAAAATATTCTTACTAACTTAAATGTATAAAAATACATTAACTTGTTTACCTTCTTGTTTCCACTGCGAGTGACGACTTGCATCTTGATGGGTTCGAGCCTTGATTTAGTCAGCTTGACAGTGCCATCGCTGTAGCGCGTCTCTGTACTGGGCGTCATTCGGCCGAGCACGCACGTCGTAAGCTCCTCCCACTTCATGAGCTCCTGGTAAACGGGTTTAATACATGTACGATTCAAACTTAAATGCGTCTGCGTGAAGTTAGCTTTGCGATCTTGCGCATGGCCACTCGAGAACTAGGTAAATCACTTAACGGGCGGCGGTAGGTTCCACCTCAGCTTAAGCAAGCTTTAAACAAAGTAACTTCTCAACTTCGACTGTACAAACAAACAAGACGCGTATAGCGAGAGAGAGACGCATCAAGGAACTGGCGGGAATGTAGGAGCGAGACGTGCGCTGTTACCCTCCTCGCTACCTCAGGCGACCTCGGACACCCAAAATGTGTGTTCTGCGCAACGTCGTGCGCAAACTTCAAGGGCGCATTTATGTACGTTTGAATCGTACTGTACATTAGCTATATTAGGATTAGTTGTTAAGTTAAGCTAGTAGTAAGTGCTAACATAGGTTAAGTAATTTTTTTGTTGTTTTTGTACTAACACACAATTATGGGTTGATACGCCTGAAATAAAAGTTTATTTATTTTTATTTATATGTTTCCAACAATTTCCGCGTCGTATTCCTTCCTCATTCTACATTTGCTGAGGGTCGTATTCACTTTCTTTTAATCAAAATAATGGTAAGGATTTTCTTGGGATAATAATGCGGTAAGTTTTCAAATCCTTCCACATTTACAACGAGATATCTTTTAGGTTCACGACTAAATATTATTTTACTAGCTAATGCCCGCGACTTCGTACACGGGGATTTAGGTTTTTAAAAATCCCGTGGGAACTCTTTGGATTTTCCAGGGTATTAAGTAGCCTATGTCACTCTCCAGGTCTTAAACTATACCCATGCAAAAAATCATGTTGATCCGTTGCTCCGTTGATTGAAGGACAAACCAACAAGCAAACACACCTTCGCATTTATAATATAGGTAGTGCACTTGCTCTTCGAGGCACGGAAAACCATAAGGGCGGTTACGCACTCATCCGATCCGAGTCTGTGAAAATAACTAAAAACTAAACGGTTTTAGTTTTGAACTTTTTTTTACATTACATAAGATTATACCTGTGGCTGTTTCCCCGTGGCTGCGGCCAGCACGTGGTCGAGCGTGACGCAGCCGCGCGCCTGCGGATGCGTCAGCTTTTTGTCTGTGACGTGCTGCACGATCGTTTGTCGCACGTCCGCCGCCGACAGCGCGGTGCCTTTCCTGCAAAAGCCTTATTTTTTACCTGACAATGTTTATGTATTCTTTTTATTCAGATACAAGTTAGCTCTTGACTGCAATCTCATCTGGTGGTAAGTCATGGTGCTGTCTAAGATGGAAGCGATCTAACCTGGTATGGGTGTGGCAGTTTTTATTAAGCCCATACCCCTTTAAGTTTAAGTGTGCTTTAAGTTTCTTGAAATACGACTTGTATTGTATTGTTATAAGAACAAAGTTTTGAATAAACGGAGATGTGTATTCATAGACTGAATTCATAGTCGGTGTTTAACGCAACTTTTCTTTGGTTTCATGTCTAGACTCTAGTTTTTTTTTTTAAAGAATACTATAATATAATGACTAATATTCCCCTTTCCTCTCCAACTAAGCGTCAGGCTTGTGCTAGGAGTAGGTACGACAATAGTGCAACGGGCGGGGTTTGAACCGTCGACCTTTCGGTTTTCAGTCCACTCCTTTACCGGTTGAGCTATTGAGGCTCAAAGTTATACAGAGACTTTGAGTTTAGAGGTCAGTTTGTTTGTCTGTTCATCAGTTTTCTCATAATCCTCAAACAATTCATAAGTTACTAACTTTTGCCCGCTACGTCATCTGTTTCACATTTGTAATAATATATAGCCTACTAACTGACGTCCGCGACTTTGTCCGTTTGGATTATTTAGGTTATAAAAATCCCGATGGAATTCTTGGGTTTTCCAGAATACTGAATATTTATATATTTATTTTCCAGAATAAAGTAGCCTGTGTCACTCGCAATGTCTTCAATTATATCCATGCAAAGTCACGTCGATACATTACTCCGTTGGTGGCGTGTTTGGAAGATAAACCAACCAACAAACACACTTTCGCATTTATAATACTAAATAATGCCCGCGACGTCGTCCGTGTGGATTTAGGTTTAAAAAAATCCCTTGGGAACTCTTTGATTTTCCGGAATAAAAAGTTAGCCTATGTCCTTCCCCAAGATGCAAGCTATCGCTATACCAAATTTCGTCAAAATCGGTTGAACGGATGGGCTGTGAAAGGCTAGCAGACAGACAGACACACTTTCGCATTTATAATATTTATTAATTAAATTAAATATTAAAATTAAACAATATCCTCGGTATGCTTACAGCAACGCTAAATTGCATACCGAGTCAGAAGTTACATATAGGTACATAGTTTATTGAATACATATATTATACTAATATCAAAAACATCTAATTATTGGTGCTGATCAAAATAAACCAACGAACAAACACACATTCGCATTTATAATATGGGAAGTGACTGAGATGCAATGTAAGTATAATCTGCGCTTACCTGAGCGGCGCGAACAACTCCACAACGTTGGCAGTGATGCAGTACAGCTCCCTTATCTGTGGGGGCACGTACTCGTGCTCGTCCTTCTCCGGCTCGTCCTTGCTCTGCGGAGCACGCGCGCGGTGAGCACGCACCAGTGGATGCGCTGTGTTGACGGATACTAGCGCGTCCACACCTTTGTCTATTTCGCGGACTTCGACCAAGCCTTCCTTGAACAACATTAGGGTTAGCATAACTGAACTAGAGTGAGGGAACTCTCAGTTTGATCCTGAATCCACGATATGTCAAATATTAGGTTATGGTGACGTAAAATCAAAGAAAAATAAGGCTTCTTTATGGCTACCTACGTCAAATGCCTCACTTTTGACGTCTACCAGTGACGTCGAAGCGTCAACGTTTTGAAGTTTCCTAATCGTCGTGAACTGTGCCAACGTCGATAGAATTAGAGCATCGAAACATTTTAGCGTTAATGTAAAATGGACCTTAACGGCCTTGTTTTAAAGCTCAAGTTCTTAAGTTACCTGTTTCTAATGTACTTTTATTATTTTTCTCGCTAAGGTATTGCTATCGGCAAAAGTAGATATAGTTAGGTTAGTTAGGTGGGTTTATTGACGTTACCCTCTGCATGGCTTCAAGGAACTTCCCCATCTTCTTGTAGCTAGACTTCTTTACTTCTAGAGTCCTGTCGGCCGGGCAGAACGGCATCAGGTGGTTTCTGAAATTTGAAATTAGTTTTGTATCATCATCATCATCATCAACCAATAGACGTCCACTGCTGGATATAGGTCTCTTGTAGGGACTTCCACACGCCACGGTCTTGCGCCGCCTGAATCCAGCGGCTCCCTGCGACTCGTCTGATGTCGTCCGTCCAACTTGGTGGGGGGGTCTTCCAACGCTGCGTCTACCCCAACGTCTATCGGCTGTACAAACTATGTGCCCTGCCCATTGCCTCTTCAGCTTCGCAACCCGTTGAGCTATGTCGGTTACTCTAGTTCTCCTACGGATCTCCTCATTTCTGATTTGATCACGTAGAGAAACTCCAAGCATAGCTCTCTCCCTTGCCCGCTGAGTGACTCTGAGCTTTTTTATGAGACCTTAGTTTTGTATAGAAATCACTATTAACTTCATTTTTAGGGTGCACAAAAGTTCTTTTCCTTTCGTAAAGGAAGGTACTTTACAGTTTACACAAGGAAAAAGCGGCCAAGTGCGAGTCAGACTCGCACACGAAGGGTTTCGTACCATCGTACAAGAAGTAACACTTTTTAATTTCACACCTAGCCCACCCACTCGTGACCTTATGCAATGTGAAAGTTAATGACTGGACAGCGCCATCAATGATGTGATGATATTGTTACTTAACACCAGATAAAACTGTAGGTCGATTTCGGAAAACCAGCATCAATCATTATTACAATCTCAATTATTCTTATTCTGATTGGCTGAATTTGTGCGATTCTTGATGCAACAATGCATAGCAGCCAATAGTGAGCAAGCAACAAGCAATCAGAGGTGATTGCGATCGTGACATTGTAGCTGTCATTTTACCGCAATCGACTGGAGTCAAAGGCTAATTTGACATCGAATAAAAAAAAGCATCATATTTCATAGGTGAGTTTTTATCGACTCTTATTGAATTGAAATAAAGATCAATTTTCCGTAAGCAACTCACTTGTAAAGTAAGTTAGTTTTGAGCGGCAGCTCCACGTGCTTGGCTTGCGTCTTAAGGAAGGACAGCAGGCACCACCGAAGCAACCCGTCCATGTCACTGGGCACCTCATCTTCCGCCTCTGAACAATCTGTAAGAAGAATCATTGCAATCAAGGAAGGATATTTATTTTTAACCGACTTCAAATAACCCCTCCCAGGAGCAGTAGTGAACAATGTCTTATGTATTTTTTCAGTTATAAGTTAGCCCTTGACTGCAATCCCACCTGGTGGTAAGTGATGATACAATCTAAGATGAAAGCGGGCTAACCTGGAAGGGGTATGACAGTTATTTTTACTAAACCCACATGGCTCTCTACCTGTTCGGTGTGACGTGTGACGGTTCACGATATACAGCCTGCTGACAGACAGACAAACGGACCGACGGACAGCGGAAGCTTAGTAATAGAGTCCTGTTAGCACCGGGTATGGAACCATGATGATATCCAAATTAAATGAAGGTTTACCTGTGGCACCAGAATTATTCAACTCCTCAACCACTTCATCTTCAGGCTGAGTTTCAGGAATCTCTTCCGTTGATTCAGGTTCTATTGGCAAGTCAGGAATAGTCACAGGCTCATTTGCTACAGGCGTGGGGGGTTTCCTTACTAGGCTTGGCCACTCTTCCTTTACTGGCTGGATGTTTAACTATAACAATAATTAAGAAGTGTTTTGATTATGAGGAAGTCTGAAATCACAACTGAAATAGATAGATAATATACAATAATAATAATGTCACTATGTTCTAGACATGTGTCCGCTATAGCTTAACGTAACTGAAAACCACTGCCGTGCCTATAGCGTACCGTAGCGTTATTGTCGTAGCTAGCAACGGTTTTCAGTTATCATCTATGACGAACCACCTGACAACGCAACACTGCCAACTGGCAACTGACAATGCATTGTTTGGTTTTTTGGTAACTAGAAACGCAATAATTATGCCTTCTCTTTCTTTCTTTCACTGAAAGCTGAGAAGGAGCGTTTATTGGCTACCGGCTTAGTAACTAAGAACTTGGTAAACCAAAGCCGACCTTATCTCTATTACGCTAAGGCTTAACTGTACAAGTAATTGTCCATTACACTTTGATCTATCAATCTAAATACAGTTAGCCTTAGAGTAATAGAGATAAGGTCCTCTTTGGTTTATCAATCTTCATGAAATGTTTTTGGTTAACTGGACTGTGGCAAACTATTCGTGCAGGCGTCCACTATAGTTTGACCTATGTCAATGATCAAATTAAACTTTACTGCTATGAACTTAAGGTTGTGATTACTTCACGATATTCATGAAAGTAAAATTGGTTTTATTTTAGTGAATATGCGCGCGCTAGCTATACAGACGGTATTGATACGGCAGCTAGCTTAGTTACTACTACGGAAACCGCTGCGCGTTGCGCATATTAAATTAGTTGAAAAACAACTCTGATACCGATATTCGGCAACGGTTAACAATATCGGTATTGAAACGAAGTAACTGTTGATTAACCGTTGCCGTAAATAGCCAATAACGCCCATCTTTACTATGTTCGTTTCCAGTATGGCAACCTCGAACTGGAAGACGCAGCGTTGGAAGACCCCCACTAAGTGGACAAACGTGGCGTGTGGAAGTCCCTAAAAGAGACCTATGTCCAGCAGTGGAGGTCTATCGGTTGATGGTGATGATGATGAAGTTCAAATACAGTGCGAAAGAGGAGTTTTGGTACATTTTTTTAAAATTTAATATTTTTTAATTCAAGTTTAGTATTCAAATAGTTTTTATTAAAATACACACCTGTTTGAAATCAACAGCTATGTTGGCAGGCAAGTCAATGTATGAAGCTGGTCCTAGTTTGGGTCGTTCAATTTTTGAAAACTTCTCTTCTTTACACAACTGATCGCCGTAAACATGCAGTGTTTCTAAGCACACTCCCCTGTAATGATAATAATCATAATACAGTAAGCATTGAGTACTATACTGCTGTCCTATATCTAATAAAAAAGATGAACTGGGAGTCAGACTCACACATAAGATATAACACTTAAATTTTATGTGATGTAACCAAAAAATAAGACGTTGTTACTTGCCAAATTATATGATGAAGTCACTGGGAAGTACCCTATGGGTTTTGATTCCCTTACTCGAAACGAGACAGATTTATGTGAGAGATATAGCTGGCTCATTTTAATTCTATCTTAAGTTTAAGCTAAGTCAGAGTGCGCTCTATAGATCTCAGCCTTAGTTACTGTATTTTTAATAAATGCTTATGTCGAGGTTGTTGGTGCTTACAAAGCTTTGAAGGTCTTGGCTGCCTCTACCATTTTTTTATT
This sequence comes from Maniola hyperantus, assembly GCF_902806685.2. Lineage (NCBI taxonomy): Eukaryota > Metazoa > Arthropoda > Insecta > Lepidoptera > Nymphalidae > Maniola > Maniola hyperantus. The sequence goes on along the minus strand of NC_048557.2, from coordinate 2,002,156 downwards.
TGCTTTTTCTTTTTAAAAATAAAAAAGAAGGAAAGATAATATTAGCTATCCAGTGAAAGGAGCGAGTGACAGTATTATGTCAACAGTTTGGATAAGCAAGTGATAGAAAATAACTTGTAGGGAGTCAAGAAGAAACCTCTGGAAACACACCAAGAGCAAGTACCCAACAGGCTCCTCCCTCCCACATTTCGGCATATATAATCGCAAGATATGGGAGGTGGTTAGTTGGCCTTCCTCCATGTAGTAACAGAAAAGTTTTAACTGATGATTGGTGATTAAAAGTATTAAATACATACATAGGAGCCCTGACTAGATCAGCGGAGGACATCATGGCATGACCAATGACTCCCGCTGCAGCATTGTCACTGGTGCAGGCTGCTACCACTGCCCCTCTCTGGAACTGCGGAAAACTGCCTTCCGTCACGACACCTGGTGCATACAGCGGCACACCAGCTTGCATCTGAACATTGATACTAGTTTAAAAGAGATTATCTAGCAATGGATGGACAGGAAAAAGGAGTAATAATTTTTTTTTTCTTTTCTTTTTAGTGGTTGTGGTTAATGAAGTTGGTTTTTTTACGTAAATTTTTTACATAGGTATAATCAATTGAGCTATTTTTTATCCCAGAAAATCAAAAAGTTCTTACAGGATTAAAAAAAACCTAAATCCCCAGAGTTGGGGGCATCAGCTTGTATTATAAAATATGTCAAAGTGTGTCTGTCTGTCCCTTGTTACCTTTCACTCCTCAATGAATATTGCTAAAATTTGGCAGATATAGTTTTCATTCAAGAAACAGACATGGATACTTTTTATGAGTTCCCAATGGAATTTAAAATACCTTAAAATGCCTTGTTTATGCACTGTACAAGTGTGGGGTTTTAATTCCTTATCACTCTCTACGAAAAGAGGAGAGTCTGCTCTGCAGCTAAATAAATGTCACTTACTTTATTCAGAACCGGTGAGTGGATTGTAATGGTAGGAACTAAATCTGGAACTTTCCATAGCGCGCAAACAGTGGGCACGAGCCTATCGCTCACGTCTATCATCATGGGCACTCCATCCACTACATAAACAGCTACAGTGTCCCCCGAATGAAGCACCACTTTCATGCAACTAGTAGCAGACTTTGCAGGCACTAATTCCTTCACTTTCTCATCAGTTGCAACTGGAAACTCACTCTGTATCCGATGAGTCAGATATTTTCTACAACAAAGGAAGTTTAAATAGCAAGTTTAAACAAGAAATTAGGTAAAAATCCTATTATTTATACTTACGAGAAAGGTACTTACTTTTCCGTGTTTTTCAAGGTTTTGTTAGATTTTAACCTGTACGGTTTGGCGAACATGACTGCTAGATGATATTTGCTTACGTTAGAAATTAAAACTAATGATTTTACACTGTATTTAATAGGTAATTTCCATTCTTTCAGCGCGGCGGTATTTTTTTAAGAAACCAAACAGCTGTCTGTGACTTGTCATTGTCAATGTCATTAAAGTTAAATACCTACTGACAAAATATTTTGCGTTCAAAAACATATTTTTGGCGCAACTTAAAGCCAACAACAGATGAACTATGATGATTTAGAAGTTAAAATTATTTTTTCATATTTTGCAGGCAGGGAAGCATTGGGCTGCACAGGGAAATTATTGAAAATTTTCATTCTAATAAAGCTAAACATTAGCAGGATTTTAAAAATTGCGGTTGTTTCGTTGTTCATGATTGCTATTTCAAATAGTCAGGCGTTCCTAAATAATTTCGTACCATACATTTCGCAATCATATGCTCCGTCCTCTCGCTGAATTTCGTTTTATCGATAATGTTTGCGTTTTTCCTAACATGATCGTGACATAATCAGGCCACACGATTTGTGGTTGGGGGGTATGCGCCAGGCGGTGCAAGGCGGCAGCGGTTTAAAAAGATGGAATCTACAATGGAATGTGCTATCAAAAAGCTCTAACGGGTTGATAAGATGGTATCAACTTCTATGTATTGGTATCAACCTGAATACCTGAGGAATAATGATCAAATACTAACTGCTCCTCCGGTATATCTACATTTTTACCTCGCGTACCTATACTACATGAAAATCGACTGTATACCTACAGTCGATTTTCATGTCGATTTTCTTATAGTTTTTCAGTTTTCTTTTCACAAACACAAAATATTAGAACATTTATTGCGGCGGCGTTTTCTGGAAACTGTCTTTTGGACTTACTGCCATCTCGATTACCACGGCAGCAGTACCTAGGTACCTATGGGATTTAGGAAATGACGATGCAATGATTTTAAATTGCCTACGTCTGCTTCGCCACTACCTTCGACCTTGGTGGTTCGAGCAAAATAATTAATTCTGAAGTAAACAATCCCACGCTGAGCGCCTCCCCCGCGAAAATACCAGGAACTGCAGTACTGCATCATATTTTTATCTAATTGCTCATTTGCCAATGCATAAACTGCGTTTTAATTAAAATAATTAATAACATAACTACCTATATGATAATTCATATCATGCCTAGGTATTCAGTATATAGTTATACCTATAACCTAGAACCTATACTTACGACGTACCTTTGTAACTCTACGTAGGCAGAAGTCACCTTATGTAGGTAGTGTCTTAGTACCCAAGTACCAATCTACCTTATCGTAATAAAATAACTATAACAAGAAAAAGAAAGGTTTATAGAATATTGATAAAGGTACCCTCAATCTTTCCTGAAGTTTCATATATTATTACCTTCCATAATTTTTTTTCGGAAAAGCCGTGAAAGTTTCAAGGCTTACGATATTGCCCCTGCCGGGAATCGAATCTGGGACTTCCCACTAATAAGAACATGGCGCTGACCACTACGGCAGGGATGTAGTCACTAGTCATACAAAATGTATACAAAAATCTACATTTTCAGTGTAATTTACCTGATATTTGCTTTTTAAACTGCCCCACTGGCCCCTTTCGTATATAGAGCGAAAATCACGGCGAAAATTCACAAGACAAGCAAAGCCAAAGCCCTAATAAGAAATTCTAGAGCTTTAGTTCACGGGGGTCAAGTGGCAACGTCAGTTAAAGACCCCCCGGCTAAACGCGGGTTTCATTTCTTTTCAAACTTTAAAGGAAGTCTTCAAAGTTTGAAAGCGCTGAAAATTAGAAATGGTACTTATTTATTTTTAGGTGTAGTAAAAGGGAACCCTTTTAGGCTTAAAGAAGAAAATACAAAAACTTTCTGTGCTGGTATATCATCGAGGTTCTATGACACACTTTGGACTTCCATACTCTAATCTGATTAGCCCGCTAGTGTCGCTACCATTATTTATCACTTACCACTAGGTGAGATCACAGTCAAGGGTTAACTGATCATCAAATAAAAAGTAGGTACCGACTAAAAAATATTGTAGATCGGTACTGCGTGATTGTAATCCATAACATTACAAATGCGAAAGGCTACTTTTTATCCCGGAAAATCAAAGTGTTCCCACGGGATTTTGAAAACCTAAATCCACGCGGACGAAGTCGCGGGCATCAGCTAGTATAATATAAATAAATAGCTGTATTTTTATGTACTCAACCGAAATATCTGTGAACAATAAATTAAATTAAAAAAAAATCCAAGCCTCAGCGAACAAAACGTGAACGGTAAAATTATACAACTACGACTATAAAAATTAAAATACGAATCTTTCAACTTTAAATAAAAGCTCCCGTTTTATTTATTTAGCCCGCAATGCAGCGGGAATAATTATAGGATTTAAAAGTGTTTTCATTTAAATACAAGTACTAACAAGAATTTTGTGGTCTCGCTATTTTTCAACAAAGTCTAAGCTTATGCTAAAATTAGAACAAAGACGACCAAGTCGAAAGGTGCCTATATTCTATAGACCACTGCAATTATTTTATGTTATACCTAGAAAGTGCGTAATCAGCCCGATGGATGTCCACAGCTGAACATGGGTCTCTTTTAAGGAATTCCACACGCCAAGGTCTTGCGCTGCTTGGATCCAGCTTCTCCCTGCAACTCGTTTGATGTCATCTGTCCAGCTATGGTTAGAGGATCTTCCAAAGCTGCGGTTACCGGTGCGAGGTCGCCCTACTTAGCACCTTAGAACCCCAACGTCCAACCAGGTCCAGTCATCAGGGTTGACACCGGAATTTCTGCCAGAGATTTTGGGCACCTACGAAGAATGATGATGATGTTAATGTTTGTTTCAAGTCTCTATTTTGCCCTTCAATCTGAATAACTTGTATAGTCCGCGACAGGTTGAGATTGCAATAGGGGTATGAGGCGGAGGGACGCCCCGCACATCCGCACGTCACCTGCGCTCGCCCGCACCGGGCGCGGAGGCTGTGTGGGTGTGCGAGTTGTTCCCTCCCCGGTGGCCATTTCAACCTGTCGCGTAGTACATGTAGTTACATTGATTTGTGTTTAATAATATTATCATTTAAATTAATATGTGAGCGAACAATTCCGACTGGTACATTAATATCAACATTCAGTATGTGAATTGGCAGTGCATTAACTATTGATGGAGCTCAGGCCGACTGCAATGCGGGACTCCGAGAGGCTGCGGCAGTTTACGTAGGGCTGTCACCTGCACATATTTGACTTTTCTCATGATTTATCTCATCTCACCACAGCGCTGCACTCCACAGCGCACGGCACCACACCGCAACACACCATACCGTAGCGCATCGCAGCGCACCGCACCGTAGTGCACCGCATCGTACCGCACCGCAGCGCACCGCATCGTACCGCACCGCAGCGCACCGCACCACACCGCATCGCACCGCACCACGCTGCACCGCACCGCGCCGCACGGTTATTATGTAATACATTTATGGTTTGTTGCTATACCGTAGCGGCAATAAAAATACACATTTCTATTACTGTTAACGACATCCAGCCCGCTGACAGACAAACGAACGGACAGAGTACGAGCAACGGAGGCTTATTAATAGGGTCCCGTGTCCCTTCGGGTACGGAACCCTAAAAATGGCATCTCCATACAATTTTGGCTGATTTATGCAAAGTTAACGTTAACTTTGAACTAGATTATACTGTATTTTAATTTCTGAGGTAGTGGTAACCCTACCCGCGATGTTCAAGTTGCCTCTATCAATTATTGTGTCCGCGGGAATATTGCTCATGCGGGATTAGATCGTGAACTGGAACTGAGATGGATTACTGGACCATATCACATGATATCTTCAATCTAGATAGACACATCCTGCTGAACGTGCTGCCTGCTGAGAACTTTTTATTCTTGTTGTTTTTAGGTTTCCGTACCTCAAAAGGAAAAAATGAACTCTTATAGGATCACTTTGTTATCTGTCGGTCCGTCTGTCGTCGTATACCAAGAAAACCTATAGGGTACTTCCTGTTGACCTAGAATCATGAAATTTAGTAGGTAGGTAGGTCTTATAGAACAAAAGTAAGTAAAGGAATAAATCCGAAAACTGTGAATCTGTAGTTACATCACAAAAAAAAATAAACAAATAATGAATCAATTAATGCATGGAATTAGTATACCTATTTCCAATTTTCAAAGTAAGATAAATATACCTACTTATCATATGGAAGGGCTTAACCTGTACATTCTAAAACAGATTTTTATTTATTTTTAGAATAGAATAGAATAGAATAGAATGTTTTTTTATTCATGTAAACTTTTTAAAAGTGCTTATGAATAGTCAGGTTTAATTTACCACTGGTTCGGAATGCCGTTCCTACCGAGAAGAACCAGAAAGAAACTCGGCGGTTGCTCTTTTTAATTTTTCAATTTACAATGTTATTATACCGTACTATACAAGCCATTGCAGCCCCGTGCATTACTGGAGCGAGTCAAATCCAAGCTTTTTTTATCGTTTACATAGTCTGCGACTGTATAATATGCTTTTTTTAGAAGCATACTTTTAACACATTTTTTAAACTTGTGTAAAGGCAAGTCTAAAATTGCTTGTGGAATTTTATTATAAAATATTACACTCATTCCCACAAATGACTTTCGCACCTTTATGCTTAATTATTTTTTGATTTATCGTGCGAAATTCAAAAAATACGACTGTAGTACCTACGGAACCCTCGATGTGCGAGTCTGACTCGCACTTGGCTGGTTGGTTTTTTTTTACTGTAGGATCCTCAATAATTAGGTAGGTACTCACAATACCTATTGTGGGTATCATCGTCATAATCAACCCATCGCCGGCCCACTACTTATGCCAGATCTGTTCTTAGAATGAGAAGGATTTAGGCCATACGCGCTGGCCCAGTGCAGATTGGCAAACTTCAACATACTTATTTGAGAAAATTATGAAGAGCTCTCAGGCTTTTTTACGATGTTTTCCCTCACCGTTAAAGCAACTCATATGCACATAACTCCGAAGCCCGGGATCGAAACCCCGACATCCTTATTAGGAGGCAGACAACCTCCTTGGCGCAGTGGTAAGCGCTGTGATCTTGTTAGTGGGAGGTCTTGGGTCCGATTCCCGGCAGGGGCTTGGAATTTTATAATTTCTAAATTTCTGGTCTGGTGGGAGACTTCGGCCGTGGCTAGTTACCATCTTACCGGCAAACCATGCCGACAAGCGATTTAGCGTTCCGGTACGATGCCGTGTAGAAACCAAAGGGGTATGGGTTTAATAAAAACTGCCATACCCCTTCCAGGTTAGCTCGCATCTATCTTAGATTGCATCATCAATTTATCACTTACCACCAGGTGAGATTGCAGTCAAGGGCTAACTTGTGTCTGAATAAAAAAGGACATCTTAACCATTAGGCTATCACGGTTTTTTTTTTTTTTTTATACAGCAGGGGGAAATCCTCATGGACACCCGTAGGTAGAGCCGGACTCTTACCGGCTAAAAAACCCCTGCTGTCTTCTTGTTGACCGTGTACCCGCCTTTCAGCCTACAACACAGCAACATTCTTGTCTTTTACTCTTTTCCTCTCCTTTTCTCTTCTTTTTCCTTTTCCTTCATTATTATTTCAGCAAAGTCTGTTATAGCTGTCCAGTTTTCCTCATTTTCTAGCATTTTTTCTATTAGATTGTCTACTGTTAAGTCTCCCATTCTACTGACAATCTCTCTTCTCTCTTTTTCCCAGTTTGCACATGCAAATATTGTGTGCATCGCATCATCAACTTCGCTGCAGTAAAAACATCTAGCATCTTGTCTTTTACCAATGCGTACGAGGAAGTCCATGAATACCCCGTCCCCTGCTAGAAGCTGCGTCAGTCGGTAAGACAGTCGGCCATGTTGTCTATTTGTCCATTTTTCCAGGCTATCACGTTTGTGTTGTGGGTATAGTGTATAGGTATGGGTTGAAAGTTGAAACAATTATTATACGTGGGTCTGCGGTAGGGGTGTGTCACTTGTGTCAGTCTACACTTCCGTTGCGCCCTCGACTCGACCACACCTGTTGGAATTAAGCTACGGCCAGATTTGCGAACAGTTGCTATTTTTTTCGAACTTTTTTTTGTGGCTTAGTATTTAATGTGACTAATTTTATCACAACTATGTACACGTTGTTAGGTATATCATAACATATTGCATGCCGGGTGACAGCTGAAAATCAGCGTCCTGCATCTTATGTGTGTTAACGCATATGATGCAGGACATTATGCTGAGCTGTACACCCATTTGGGGTGGTGTCACAGATGAAAATGTTACATTTGTACTTTGTTTTTATCTGTGACACCAACAACAAATAAATGCATTTTCTTTCTTTTCTTTCTTCTTTCTTTCTTTCATGTTAATAGGCAGAATTTGGCTGTACCATTTTGTTTTTGTACATCTCCACTATTTACCCAGATTTGCAATAAAGAAATTTGTATTTGTATTTGTATTTGCGATCATAAGAATTTAGTGTATTTTGAAAATGGATGTCCATTCAAAAATTCTAATTTCATTATACTTAGGCCACACCGTGGGACGCTTATTCCACGTCATGATTGTACACTTTTGATTGTCAATAATTGTTGAATTAGTAACATAATATGTATATGACATGCAGGATGAACAGTGTGGGTGACAACACTGTGCACTGTGGGACGCCAGCATTGATGGGCTTAAGTTCAGAAAAAAAATCGTCGACAACGCTTTTGATGTTGCGTCCACAAAGAAAGCTGGCGATCCAATTACACAGCTTCACGGTTAGTCCGTAGGGTCTTAGTTTCGATAGAAGTGCCCCCATGCCAAACGATTTGTCGATGGTCTGGCTGCAGCCTTATGCAGTTTGCACGTTATGCAAGCCATTACAATGATTGCTTGCAACAAAAAGCCGTTAACGCCAATATACTTTAAAAACACGTGAAATGGAATATAGTTGTAGTTATAATAACAGCTATTTCGTCATTTATTGTCGCTATTAAATAAAGGATTAACGGATTGCCGATTACGATCCGGATAGGCTAACCCACATTGAGGATTTACCTAAATATTAGATAATGTGCCTACATAATGTAAGTTTTACTTTTATTTTTACCAGTTTACGGTAGGTAGACCTTTACGTTAGGTACTTAAGCTTTTATGTAATTTATTTTCTTTATGGCCTACTCGTAGACAGTGGCGTGCACAGGGTTTGAAGCCAGGGTAGGCATTAGTTAGGGGAACCTGTTTACTGGCAGGTCATAATGTAAATTTGCATTGAGCTATTACAACTGGGGTAAGCAGTGCATTTATGCCTCTATGACCTGCACCCCACTGCTCGTAGAGTAGGTTTATCTAGGTAAGGTATACTTCGTTCGGTTACATTTAGAAGTAAGTAATCAATTTTTATAACTTTAACCTAGACTTGAAGGAAATTTCGGTTTTGGCAGATCGAGATGGCAATCGGGGTCTGTGCGGGTCTGCGGGGCGTTGCCAACCCGAATGCCATCTTGACCTGTCGTGGACTATTACGAGATTGGCTAGGATTTCCGGTATTTTCAACAATTGCTCATTTTTTATAATTTTATTAAGTAAGTACCTACCTACCGTCTGTACTGTAGGTACATACCGATGAGGATGCTTTTAGTTCATAACAATTAAAAGTTGATACAATGAGATAATAATTACTTTAAACAGTACAAAAGAAGTACCTAAAGTAACCAACGTCGATGCGCAGCGATTACGAAATTCCCAAAAAAAAAAAACAACTTAAAAATGCATCACTTCGTTGAGCGAAAGTTATCTTTTAAAACAAAAGAGATATATGCACTATCGCACATTTGGGTAATTAATTAATTATTATGTGAACATGCATGTTATTCAACACGCTACGCCACAATCGGTATTGTCTCAAGATGACCGACTGCAACATAGCGAGGTTTTGTTTTGTGCAGCTTCCGCTCCCACGCGGGTGACTGGAGAGCACAAAATAATTATAATCTTTTCGAATACGAGCATACATTTAAGTAAGTAGACCGTACTGCAAAGATTTTTGATTGGCAGAACGTATAGGTACTTTTAAACGTCAACCTTAAACTGGGATAAAGTTTATTTTTATTTGTTAAAAAAAACCACTCATCTGCGACCACCCTAAAGACCTCACATGCGATGATGCGCTATGTGTGTTCGAGTATTAGATTACATGGTTACAATCTGTCAAATTTTACTGAAATCGACCACTGAATGTCGTCTCCTGATTTAATTATCTCCAAGTTGCATAAGCGAGTTGGTGGGAAATCTTTGAGAGAACATTATGGGGGAACTCTCAGGCATGGAGGTTTCCTTACGATGTTTTCCTTCACCGTTGAAGCAAGTGATATTTAATTACTTAAAACTCATTTAGAGGTACGCTCCAGGATCGACCCTCCGACCGCCGATTAGGAGGCGGACGTCTTAACCACTAGGCACTAGGCTATCACAGCTTCGTAAACAAAGCAACATAACGATAATTATAGGATTGGTAAAAAAAGTCAAAGCAATTTCAGAAAAAAGTACAGGAAAACCTTTAAAATACTGCAGTCATTTATATTTTTGTGAAGTGTTTTATCTTTATGCAACTACGTTTACAATGGGCGTAAAAGCGAAAAGTGAATCTTACTCTCTTTTAATGAATGCCGCTCATCAGGTAAATTCATTATGTCATATTTTGATAAACGTTGCGTTTTCTCTTTTCATTCACACGCATCCTGTACTTTGTTGGTGAATGGCGAAAGGAGGCTGTGAACACGTATCTTGTACTTTTGGTCAAGTATTTGAAAATTACGAATTATATGGTTCCAAGTATAAGTTAATGGCTCCATCACTCAGCGACCCTTTACCGATCTTGGCTACTATGTCTTCTCTAGTGGAGATAATCTCTGGAAAAATCCTATTCAGAGTGTTCAGGGCCAAATGTGTTTTATCTTTTCAGTAAGTTTCAGGAGTTTCCGTTTAACTCAAACCGCATTTGCGATTTTTGCATTGGCTAAAAATTAGAACATTCAAATACTGTGGATAGATTAAGCTAAGTGCAATGTGCATGCTCGCGACAAGATTCGCGTTGATTTAAGTTTTATTTAATCCCGCATTCTTTGACTTCCTCGGACAAATTTTAATATGTCCTCTGCTCAAAGATACTGTAGACTAACCCCTTTTCCATAATGCAAGCTTGAATGCAAGTATTTCTGTGTCAAAATGGTTGAGCAGGAAAAGGAAAAAAACACACTTTCGCATTTAAAATGTTAAGCAAATCAAAACATAGACCAATAACAAAATATCACGAAGCGTGAAATCAGTAAAAACAGAAAAATACAGCAATCAGCAATTTGGATTGGATTTCAACGATTGAACCGGCAAACGCCATAAACTGCGTGACTTATGGAAATGGCATCCACGATCCACTGCATTTACTGCATTTGCATGAACGATATTGTTTTTCCTTTTGGAACGAGTAAAAGCGGAGGCTCGGATTCCAATATTTTGCCGGCTTTTTATGTCGTCTGTGCTTTGTACTTGTGTACTGGGTATGTTAACCCGCCTTTATCGGGCTAGAAAAGTGTCACATAAACATTGACAAGGGTCAATATTACCCGGACCCGGGTATGGTTCTCCCTTCTTTAATATTCCAGTTGGTCATGGTTGACCTGATATATGACTTACAATTTTTATATTGTACTTAGTTAATTTTAAACATAAAATATGAAATGAGAAACTATCACAGTTTTTTTCTTAGTCTAAATTATAAAAGGACATACCTAATGTAAAATTAAATTATTCAGTACCCCTATATTCAATGTACTCTGTGTTATCCAGATTTGGGCTGGGCTTTCATACTCATTAAACAGTCAGTCAGGACTTTCTTCTTAAACTTACTTGTTACCTGTTTCTAGATAACTAGATGATACCCGCGGCTTCATTCGCGTGGTTTTATAGTTTTGAAAATTTCGTGGGAATTCTTTGAATTTCGGTAAAAATCAGTAAAAAGAAAAACTTGGTCGTCCTGTTTGAGATAATTTTAAGTGAGAAAATATGTCATTAAACGTAAAACAAAGGATTTTAGAAAAAATAACAATATATTTAAAATATAAACAATTTAGTTTACAGCCAGTTCCAACACTAAAGAATCACGTAAATCTGTCGATTGTCGATCCTTGGTGGGCGGCATGATTGAAAGACAAACAAACACACTTTCGTACATGAGTAGTGAATTAATGGTTTTGATAGTGCCGGGTCATTTTGTCCCAACACAATGACGCCGGGTTAAGTATAGTGTATTTTGCTTTGGCTGTATGCAGTCTGGCTGCTGGCCGTGCCTTCATACTCTGTCTGATCACTGATGCCTTCATTTCATATTGCACGCAGTCGCGGCGCGGTGCACACACGTTTCAGCGATCTACGTTCCTCTGCTCGGGGCCGGCAAAATAACAACCGTATCGTAATAATTTACGCAAATCTCAAAGTTTCAAATTAATTAGTGAGTGAGAGTTTTTGTGACGTTAAAGCACTGTAGTGGAACACCAGTTATGACTTGTGAGTGGAGAGAAGACGAGCTGAATTAATATTTTGGTAAGATTTTTTTTTCACTTTTATGACGGTATTCGCGTTTTTTCGTTGAGAGCTATTGTTTTTTACGGCTGTATAAATTAAAGTACCTAGATAGTTATTATATAGTATTTTTACCGGATGAATGCATATCATTTTTACCGAATATTTTCATATTATTGTGCCGCAGTTCATAGGTACCTATGTATAACTTATGAACAAACTACCAGTTAAGTAGATAATTAATTTCTCTACATGTGTAGTAGATAGTACCTAATTGGTAAGTATCCAAAAGAAAATGAGAAGAAAAGTATTCAAATAACTTTAACAAAAGATTACTTATCTGATCTGCTTTGCCGAATCGGAATTCTCAGAAATAATAATTATTGTAATGACTGAGGTAAATTCCAAATGCTCACGGATTGTTCTCGACAACATTGTTGATAGCATTGCTTAACGGAACCATTGTTCTTATTACTATGGGTTCTTGTAGGACTACCTGCACCAACGTAGGTCTCTACTAGCCTTCATTATGACCTACGTAACAAATTCATACTTGTAAATTTTTGATCAATTTTTGGAAATGTTACACTATTTTGTAAGTGCAGAATAGGTATATTATACATAGAAATATACATTTCTAAAAATTGCATTTTCCATGAAAAATCCAGATTTACAATTTAGAAGTAAGTACAGATTTTGAAGTAAATAGGTAGGTAATAGGCTACTTGACAATTTTTTTAAGTTGGTCTTAAATGGTTAATATTTGTCCTATTATATCAAAAAAATTAACACTATATTTTTTTGCGCCCTAAAAACCGTAAAACTTTAATTTAAAATTAAAGTTTTACGGTTTTTAGGGCGCAAAAAAATATAGTGTTAATTTTTTTGATATAATAGGACAAATATTAACCATTTAAGACCAACTTAAAAAAATTGTCAAGTAGCCTATTATGTTCTTATCTAGGTATATGTATTAATCTATTGCTTGACTAAGTAGGTAGGTACAATATTTTAAGTTCAGTTATTATTGTAATACAACAAATTTACATACTAATTAGTAATTACATATATAAAGTCATATAAAGTAGACATATCTCATATTTTAATTATTTATTTGGTAATACGTAGTAGGTGGGTACAATTTAATATTCCATACATACCTTCTACAATTACAAAGGGTGTTGAAAACCTTATTTTTGAATACTTATGTTTAGTTATAGAACAAAAACTGTATCGGACTTTAATCAATGCCACAGTCACAAAAAGTTTAATAAACTTGTAAGTAGGTAGGTATATGTATAAAAGGTATATGTTTTATATCCAGGAAATTATAAATATCGACCGTTATGTTTAACTGAGGTTGGTTAATTGGTGTAGTATTCTTTACTCGGTAACTAATTTATTAAATGAGTAGGTACCTATGTTATTTAAACTATACTAGGTCAAATCCAATAATTTTGGTACCTAGGTACTTTGAAAGTACCTATCCATCCAATCTTTCAAAAATCTTTGTTCATTAGTAGAAAATTGAAAAGTTGCGTTAAACACCGACTATGAATTCAGTCTATGAATACACATCTCCGTTTATTCAAAACTTTGTTCTTATAACAATACAATACAAGTCGTATTTCAAGAAACTTAAAGCACACTTAAACTTAAAGGGGTATGGGTTTAATAAAAACTGCCATACCACTTCCAGGTTAGCCCGCTATCATCTTAGACTGCGTCATCACTTACTACCAGGTGAGATTGCAGTCAAGGGCTAACTTGTATCTGAATAAAAAAATAAAAAATAAAAAAAAACATCCCCGATGGTCGGGGCCCGATCTAATACCAGCTATACACGGACCTAGCAGTTTTTACCATCCGCCCGAATGCCATCTCCTTATGTGGCAGCCCGCAGCAAGCCTGGGTAAGCGCAAGCAAAAACATGACAAAATAAATGGCCTCCTCGTTGTTATAACATCCTAGTGTTTTGAACCCGGAACCTTTGGTGACATTCCGATGTTGGCATGGATTAAATCCCCTATCTATCCATGCAGGGTTTGAAACTTCTGTTATGTTGCCCACATTGTGACTGAAGTTAGCAAGGGGTGGCCCATGCCAGTTAAATTATCTTATCTATATAAAAGCGAAATACCACTCCTAATCACAAAATTTCAGGAACTATATAAAGCCTCTAAACTTGAAATTTGGAATATCCTTCTAGGGCGTAGGCATCAGCTAAGAAAGGGGTTTTGAGAAATCAAAAAATCCACTCTTTAGGTGGTTTGAACTTTGGAAGATTGTAGGAACCTTTTGGCGATAGGTCGTTTTCAATGGGAAAATTTCTTAATTTCATGAGAAGGAAATTGTACGCGGATGAAGTCGAGGGCAACCGCTAGTTATCTATACATGTTGCCCGTTAGACGCCTCTAGTTTTTATAGGTTCTCAAGTTTTCTCCCGAGGATTATAATGCATGTGCATTATCGAGAAACTACGCAGAGGAATTTTGTACTAGTGTTAATTGACGTTGAATTATGATCTTTATTTATGAAGCGCATCGAGACTCGCTCGTACGTTTGTGTATTTGATATATCCGACTGAAAATGATCGCATTTTATATCTATCAATATTATTTTACACGACTGCCCAAAAAAAGGAGATCAGGCCTCAGGGTACATGTATGAATGTGATTTTTTTTATTCCATCATAACTTCTAAATGCCTAAACAAATTAGGGAAGTTTAGTGAATGTATGTTTTTCCGTTATTTGCTTTGTGCAGTTTAGTCGTGCAATTGAAAGAAATCTAGATAAATGGCTAGACCAATTTTAACAAATTTCAAAAATATTGTAGGACCGGAATCTTTTAAATGCAACACAGGTGTACGAGGTGTACCTAACCTTCATCGGTATTGCGAAATTAGTTTTGACAAAAAAAACTAGATCACACAATCACATTTATTAATTAAAGCTAGATTTTGCAGTTAGTTGGTATTGCGAAAACACTGTTATGTGCATATCGAATAGCTTAGTCGAATAGATACATTTTTATAGTCCAAAGCTTTGTATCCCTTTCTCATACTGACTAAAGTAGCACAAGTTGATATCTTACATGGATTTAAGGATTCCAGACCAGTCAGTCAGTCACCTTTTCTAAATGTATAAAAGGATTGACTGACTGACTGATCTATCAACGCACAGCTCAAACTACTGGACGGATCGGGCTGAAATTTGGCATGCAGATAGCTACTATGACGTAGGCTTCCGCTAAGACAGGATTTTTGAAAATTCAACCCGTAAGGATCATAAGGATGTGAAATAGGGGTTTGAAAATTGTGTAGTCCACGCGTACGAAGTCGCGAGCATAAGCTAGTCCTTTCATATATTTAGATTTACTTCTTGTCATTACTGCTACATATTCTGGCAGCAAAAAGTGTGCACTGGTTGATTATCAATCTCGTTATGATTTTTGCAGGTCACTCGCGAAACCTGTTTCATTTCAAGGCGTATGAGCTGGGAATTATTTTACGGTATTTTCTGATTCTTAATTTGGTCTTTAAGCATAATGGCTCATTTTATGCGCAAAGGATCAGCGTGCTGGACTGCATTTTCGCGCTGGACAGCCTGACCAGCGCGAAAATGCAGCCAGTAGGTATTCTTGGAACCATTCCACGCGGGCATGATTTGTACAGTAATTAAATAAGCCTAGCTTTAAATTTCTTGTAACATTTTCAATAAAAAAATTACGTACCTATAGCTAGAAAAATTTCTGGAAATACCAGAATGTCTGGAGATTGATTATGGAATTTCAACAAATATCTGAAAAGAGAATTTCCCAGATATATTTTATTGTCATGCAGGTACGTCGTCAGTCCTAACAGCAGTTAAATGTGGCAAAACCTTTCGTCTAATGTACCCGCACAGTGGACCCGTTAGCCGTTAGGTAGGTATTTATATTTTATCTCGAGCTGTGAGCTGTGACATCATTTACATCAGTGTGTTATGTATTGTTATGTAACATCGACGAACGACCTTGGCTCGTGGGAACCACCGTTTATCTTTAATCGTTTTGTGAACTGCAATCGGTATATTTATCTTTGTTTCTAAAACGTCTTCATATTGTGCCCGACCTAGCAGTCAGTTATTCGTCACGGACATGACTTTGATAATTGCCTTATTCCTTCCATTCTTTGAATCCTGCACATTAATACTATTATTATAGTAACTTAGAATTTTATCTTATCGTGTCAAAGACGTATTCCCGTTTTTTTTACAATTCAAAAGTCCTTAAAGGTCCTTGATCAACTTTCTCTTAAAGTGCCTCTTCTCAAGAAGGTCGCCGTGTTTGCATGCGTAGAATATGGATGGCCAATCTTTGATAGTGAAGCGTCAAGCGGCATAAGAAGAAAAAGACGTTCTTGATGAATTTGAATAAATCAGCCATCATCCAATAGACGTCCACTACTGGACATAGGTCTCTTCCACACGCCACGGTCTTGCGCCGCCTGAATCCAGCGATTTCTTGCGACTCGTTTGATGTCCTCTGTCCACCTAGTGGGGGGTCTTCCAATGCTGCGCTTTCCGGTGCGAGGTCGCCATTCGAGCCAGTGCTCGAATGGCGACCTCGAACTCTCGAAGCCTCAACATCTATCGGTTTTTCGAACTATGTGCCCTGCCCATTACCGTTTTGCTTTGCAACCCGTTGAAATATGTCGGATGTCAGTTACTCTGGTTCTTCTACGAATCTCCTCATTTCTGATTTAGATAGAGAAACTCCAAGCATAATAAAAATCAGTAAGGAAGCTCAAAGCTCTTCGTCGATGTAGAAAATGTTGTATAATACTCGTATATATTCGGCGAGCGTCGCAGGCGCAGCGCAGCGCACGCGCCGCAGGAAGTCATTATTAAGCGCGGTTCCGCACCACCTGTCACCCATCGACGTTTCGGCCTGTTGCCAAACAAAAACTACCGCCATACCATTATATCATTCTATAATATGCGCGAGCATATCTCAATAGATTTTACGAGTCTTCTGCATCATTGAATACACAGTTTTTGTGGCAGTCAGTATTTTTAGGGTTCCGCACCTCAAAAGGAAAAAAAGCACCCTTATAGGATCACTTCGTTGTCTGTCTGTCCGTCTGTCTTTCCGTCTGTTGTGTCTGTCAAGAAAACCTATAGGGTACTTCCCGTTGACCTACAATCTTAAAATTTGGTAGGAAAGTAGGTCTTATAGCACAATAATTGATAAATCCAAAAACTGTGAATTGGTAGTTACGTCACAAAAAAAATTTAAAATGTGTTCATTTTCAACTTTTAAAGTAAGATAACTTTACCAAATGGGGTATCATATGAAACGGTTTTATCTGTATATTATTCTAAAACACATTTTTATTTATCTTTATGCATAGTAAATTTATCGTGTAAAATGACGAAAAATTAGAACTGTGGTACGGAACCCTCGGTGCGCGAGTGTGACTCGCACTTGGCCGGTTGTTTGCTTTTTATCTCAATGTTTAGTTTTTAATAAATTTCGGTTTCGACTGACTGTGTCTAGTCTCCTCCAGTCCAGTGTTCCGTGTCTCATGGTGACTAGTGTTTAAACATGTCCAACGTACCATAACGTTATAAAATCTATAAAAATCTATAAAAATCTAAAAAAATCTATAAAAAGTCAGTTCTTTAGTAAAACATAGCCATGATAAATTAGAGTTCACTGCCTTAATTACTTAATGGTTTCTCTTTAGTAGAGTCCCGTCTCTCCTTAATTGCATTATTTACCTATACTTGTATTTCTACATTAGATAAGTAGGTACCTACCTAATTACTTATTTAACTTATCAGATATTTATTTTAATTCTTTATCATAAGGTACGTGTAGGTATTTTGGTTTTATTCTTACTTCAATTGCTAATCGTGGTATGTAATGTACCCGTTTTTCTGCAATACACGGAATAAGCTTAAAATCATTAATTTCTAATTTTTGTTTTATAAAGAGATAAGATGGTCAAAAAGTACCTACTATTAGAATGAAAACCACTTTGATATACTTTAGAAGGCTTTTATTCACTGTTCACATGGTAATTCTTAGTTATAACTTTATAAGAGCACAAGACCAAACTCCTATTTCTACGCGCCATTTCAGAGTGACGTTTCGCATAGATTCGCTACTCCGCAGACCAAACGCCACAGATTAATACAGTCACCTTGTTTTGCCGTCTAACACTACCTACGTAACAGAAAGCTGCAAAAGTTTAAGTAGATAAGTAAATGTAATTAAACAAAAGTAATTAAACGTGATATCAGAAATGTCGATAAATCAGAAATAACGATAAATCAGAAATGTCGATAAATCTATGATACTAAAAGATGAGATCTTTAAAAAGGGCTGAAGTGAGAGCGAAAGTTGAAAGCTTTGAACCAGTGTTCTAAAGATCTGTTGTATGATATGATACCTACAAATGATTCAGTGTGACTCCCACCACAGACACAGAATAGCGCGATTCAAGATTCAAGATTCTTTATTTGCAGAAACATATTTTACAATGAGTTGTCCAGAGAAATGTTTCACCTTACATAATCAGGCATGCAACATTAGTAACAATTTAATGTTTATTTTTTTTTAATTCAAAATTTTATTTACTGTCATAATTTCGACAAGACGTGCAATTTCTGTCTCTTAGATTTCAACTTCCAACTTAGATCGATACCGAGCTTTTCCTGTCTGTAGGTTGGTTAGCTAACTGGTCGGACGGAGTTTGTTTTGATTTGTTGTTACCCTCGATTTGTCCACTTTTCCCATTGAATTATGATTTTTATCACAGAATTACAAGTGGCCTGTCTCCAGCTTTCTCAATCTATCAAGATTAAAGTATAGTTGTTTAGGCTTCTAAAAGACTGTCTGTGGATTAGCGGGAATTTATCGGCAGCAGACTTATTAGACCATGTTGGACAGTGTGTAGACGCGTATTTCCTACGACTTCTCAGAACTACTGAAAAAAGCTTGCAGCAGTAGATACATTGTCCTACTTGATCACATTTGGGTCAGCTCTCTTCCGTCCGTCACAATACGTCGCGGATGAAAAACTGGTCGCCGTTGACTGCTCCAGAAAATGCGGCTGGAATAGAAAAATTGACGCGTTGGTGACAGATTTGATATAGGTACTTCCTGGTTTTGACGCTCATTTACTGACTTGCCTCGATTTTTCTCTAGAGGCCTGTGTTAAAATGTTTGTAGAAATCCGATCCGACAGACTCTGTCCCTGGTGGAATGTTGTACATATATTTTTTGAGATTAGCGCATTAAAAACTGGTACAGTACGAAGAATATAATGTACATCGACCTATAGGATGAGCTTTCGACTTTGTAGAGCGTTGTCTCTGTCACTCTTACCTATGTGACGTTTTGTCGGTCTCAACAACAGAGACGATCCTCTACAAAACCGCTATCTCTTTCTAAAGGTCGATGTACATTTTCTGCCACGTACTGTAGATAGAAAGATAGATACGGTGCATATGGTAAGGACAAATAGATATGGTAGGGATAGGAGTTTAGTTTACATCAAAAAGACTTGTAAAACTGCAACAATTTCATGCTAAAATCTTTTGCCCCGAGTGTCACAGGTCCCAATACATTCAAGTAAGTAAACTAGCAATAAAACCAGGTGAATAGATTCAGACATTTTTATTTTAAAAGTTCTTACACTTTGGAAAGAAATGGGTAGAAAATAGGAATAAGAAAAAAACCATTCGCTTTGGAATAAATTATGACTTCCACGTAGGCGAAGATAAAAAAGCAAAAACTCTTTATCGAAGAGAAGAGTGCTATGGGAGGTCTGAATATAAACATGAGAATTAAGGATGTTCGAAGTCGTTGTGGAGGGCATAGTAAAGTGTTATTTCTATCGCATTCAATTGTTGTTACAATCACACTACGATCAAAGGAATAGGGCAGCCAGACTATAAATAAACCGTGATGGGACCATAGGAGATGCTGGTGCGATGATCTTGGTATCTAGGAAATGCTTATTTTAGAGAAATCATAAGCTGGATTACTGATTATGTTATTCATGCCGTTTTCATTCGTTCCTTGGTCTTTTTAGGGTTCCGTACCTCAAAAGGAAAAACGGAACCCTTATAGGATCACTTTGTTGTCTGTCTGTCTGTCTGTCTGTCTGTATGTCAAGAAACCTACAGGGTACTTCCCGTTGACCTAGAATCATGAAATTTGGCAGGTAGGTAGATCTTAAAGCTGACATTTGGGGAAAAATCTGAAAACCGTTAATTTAGGTTTAGATCACACAAAAAAAATTAAATTGTGGTCATGAACTAATAATTAGTATTTTCAACTTTGGAAGCTTGGACGATTTAACCTAAGGACGCGCCTCGCATGATTATTCCCCTCTGTCAATAGTAATGGATTTTTAATCCACTGCGTTTATAAACACTGTTTGCGGAATCGATTTTGTCATTGTCAGAATCGTTTTCGATGTGTGACGACGTCTTACACGCTGGGTGAAAAATGCCTGTTTGTGCCGTTAGTGAGTGCAAGAACAAATCAAACACATCAAATTTACAAAAAGATGGAATTTCATTTCATAAGTAAGTATTTTTGGTGTAATAAACGCTTTCTATAAATTAAATTACATAAATTATTATAATAAAATAACAATCGAGAACTTTACCGATTCAGTAATTGAGTACGTAATAATTCGGTAGAAACGAGTCACACTCCTCACGAGACTATATTTTGTTTTTTCTAAACAATTGCAACCCTCGATGTATACAAATTAGGTTAAAATTTGAATACGCGTGAACAGCATGAAATTACGTAGTAGTACGATAGTGATTGCGGTTCGATTATCGATATCGATGAAAACATTTTCTTTATTATTAACGACTAAATTACCGTCTTCAAGTCAAGTAAAGAATAGTTATTATTAATTACCACAATTTTTTCGCTACCTATACTTGTAATAAAACTGGTCGATTTCTGTGATTTCACGTACTTAATACATTTAAAAAAAAAAATTAAAGCAACGCAATTTTAGTGATAGGCGCGAAATGTATAAAATTTATGTATTAAATCGCCAAGAATGTACATAACATTAACCTAATGGTAAATAATGACGTGTTAAAAATAGAAGAGGCCACCGTGTGTGTTTACTAATTTATTTTTAACCGACTTCAAAAAAAGGAGGAGGTTCTCAATTCGTCGGAATCTTTTTTTTTTTTTTTTTTTTTTTTTTTTTTTTTATTTTTTATGTATGTTCCCCGATTACTCAAAAACGCCTGGACCGATTTTGAAAATTCTTTTTTTGTTTGAAAGGGTATACTTCAAAGTTGGTCCCATTTCAATTTGGTGAAGATCTGATGAACATCTTCGAAGATAGATACTGGAACTCCTCAACGGATAAGAGTAAATTGTTCGCGATCAGTGTAATAGCTTAGTAAACAGTAGATTTTTAACCAGTCATAGCATAATTCCATGGGGCCACTAAAAATTGTGAAATAAAATTTTTTTACAAAAAAAATAAAAACCGACTTCGTTACATAAACACTAAAAATTGAAAAATAATTTAATTTATTACCGAATATATTATGTATACAAGAGTTAATATAGTTCCATAATAATATTTTTTGGGGTCGGTGCCAATGAGGTGCCATTGTGGAGTCCCATAAAAATATGAAGTCCAGACGATTCGCGCAGCTAAAGCTAATTGGCACCGGCACCAAAAAGTATTATTATGGAACTATATTAACTCTTGTATACATAATATATTCGGTAATAAATTAAATTATTTTTCAATTTTCATAGTATCATATCTGTCTTATGGAATTTTGCTGTGGGGTAAAAGCGGCAGGTATTGAGAAAATTTTTGCATTGCTAATTTGTAAGGGCAATACGTGTTATATTTAATAACTTACATTTAATTTTTTTGGACAAAGAGTACACCATATTGGAATTACCATGTAAACCCAATGTGCAATAAATAAATGATTGATTGGAAAGAAAAAAACATTTTATTGATTGATATACCTACTAATTATGTTTGGTAGGCTTTTGCGCGGTCAGGTTTATTTTGTATTATATAATAATATAAGTCATTAATAAGCACATTTTCACTATCGAAATTTTAAATGAAAATTTCGCTATATAAAAAAATACAAAAGATTAAAAATGATATAAAATAAGTAAAAAAGTATGTGCATATTTTTTAAATAAATATTTTTCTTATTTTTACGTTGCATTCTTAGTTTTTGGGATAATTACCTATTAAGTGAGGTGAATGTATGCAAGAATACGCTACGCTGACCAAACACTGGTTTTAAGTAATTAAATACGAGTAATAAATTCTTACTTCTACTTTTGTTTCTGAAAAACTATCGATATATTTTAAAATATCGATACGGTAGCATCGCAAATCAATTTGACTGTCTTACACTCGTAATGTCTTTGTATGTTGATGTATATAACTTATTAGTGTGCGTAAAATGTAGTAGTGTTGAAGATTTAGATATGTGTGTGTTAATAATGACACAAAACTTTGTTGAGTGAGTGTGTCAAGTTGTCTATGTAGTGTTTCCTCGTCCCGCACCAAAAGTGTCAGAAATTTTTATTCGTAATTTTAGGCGCGTTACAATCGTCCAAGTTTGGAAGTGAGTGACTATATCAAGTGGGGTATCATATGAAAGGTCTTCACCTGTACATTCTAAAACAGCTTTTTATTTATTTTTATGCATCATAGTTTTTGAATTATCAATCAATTATCAGTCAATGGGTTTCCTAAATACAGCAAGTAGATACTTTGACTAGGAACTTTTTAAAAGTGATTTTATGAAAGTCTAAAGTTAAAGCAAATCTCGTACAATGCAATCGCAATAAAATGTGTAAGCAATGTAAAGAAAACCAAAATTATAGTGCTTGTGGCACAATAATAGTCCTTCAATCTGAATTATAAACGATTGTTCTGTAATATTTTGAAGGAAAACAGCCCTTATATCCTATGCAATACGTGTCAGGGTGTAAGTAAGCTCTTGAGAGTGCAGTCGCTAGGCAAGGTAGGTATGCAGCTTTCTTTGCGCTGCACTCGGCGTTAAATATTTCAAAGTTGCCAGTTGTGTACTTTTGTTTTAATGAACTCCTAGACCAAAAAGCTCGCATTGCTCACGGCTGCCAGTTTTCATGCACTCGTTACACTTTTTAAATAACTCACACTTCTATTAAAGTGTCTCCTTCACATGTTTCATCATCATCATCATCATCATCAACAATCGACAGACGTCCACTACTGGACGTAGGTCTGTTGTAGGGACTTCCACCGCTGGGGTCTTCCAACGCTGCGTCTTCCGGTGCGAGGTCGCCATTCCAACACCTTGAGATCCCAACGTAATTTGTAGTTTAGGTTGTACCTAGATATTTTCTTAGTGAATCCTAGCTCTGCAGTTCCTATTTCAAATCTCGTGTCTTTCGTATCTTGATCTACTGAAAGACAACAAAAATCTATTTTAAATTGCTTTTTCTTCCTCTTATAGTACTTATATTCGATATTATGAACCAATGTTTGCTATCACTACCCATATTATAAATGTAAAAAAGTGTGTTTGTTTGTGGGTTTGTCCTTCAATCACGTCGCAATGGAGCAACGGATTGACGTGGTTTTTTGCATGGGCATAGTCAAAGACCTGGAGAGTGACATAGGCTACTTTTTATCCTGGAAAATTAAAGATTCCCACTGTATTTTCAAAAACCTAAATCCACTTAGACGAAGTCGCGGGCATCAGCTAGTTTTTAAATAATATTTAGTCATGGACTTTACTAACTGGATTTTGGACTAATTATTGGACTTAAGTGGTGTTTGCTGAACCTATCAGTTATTTGTTCAAAGTAAGTATTTAAAGTAAATACCTTCCTTTCTCTTTTATTTTAGAGCGCACCTAAATATTTGTGGTTTGCTGATAACCCACTTGACCTTGTTAAGTTTTTTTACTTTTAAGACGCGATAAGGTGTTTTAGGGTTCCGTATCCGAATGCCCGAAGGATGCTAACGGCAGGTAAGCCTTCGCTTTCCGACTGTCAGTCTGTCAGCGGGCTGTATCTCATTAACCATAATATGTAGAGAGTTGAAATTATCATCACAGAGTGTGTATTTTTCTTCATGGTTGGAGTTCTTGTTCATGCTTCTGATTGAAAATGGATTAGCATTATATAATTGTAATTTACGAGAAAAATAGAAATATACCTATGGAGTGTGTATGAAAGAGTGTATGTTCTTCTGAAGTAATCGCAGTCACCAAGATCTACTTAGATAAGATCTAGGTAATAGAGTAAGAAAACGAAAAGACAAACTTCGCTTATCTAGTTCAAGACCTCAGAGTCCATACTCTAACAATAGAAAAAGTAGTTAAGTATACTTACTAAAGAAATGGCTTTGAGCTGTTGTTCTTTTAGGGTCGCAATTACTATTGAAAAGAAAGAATAGCTATCTGGTATACAACTACTGGGCGATGGAGAGAGCTATGCTTGGAGTTTCTCTACGTGATCAAATCAGAAATGAGGAAACCCGTAGGAGAACTAGAGTAACCGACATAGCTCATCGGGTTGCGAAGCTGAAGTGGCAATGGTCATGGCATATAGTTCGTAAAACCGATAGACGTTGGGGTCCCAAGGTGCTGGAATGGCGACCTCGCACTGGTAGACACAGCGTTGGAAGACCCCCCACATAGGTGGACGGACGACATCAGACGAGTCGCAGGGAGCCGCTGGATTCAGGCGGCGCAAGACCGTGGCGTGTGGAAGTCCCTACAAGAGACCTATGTCCAGCAGTGGACGTCTATCGGTTGATGATGATGTGTATTTTTCTATGGCTGCTATAGCAACAGATTAAAAAAAAGTGATAATATTTCTTTTACGATGGAACGGAACCCTTTGTGTGCGAGTCCGAATCGAATTTGACCGGTTTTTTTTTTAGCTTTTAGTAAACGAGAAGGTTTTATTGTAATTTTAATGTCACTTTTGTGTTTTTACAACTGCCGTAAAATGAGATCAATTCATTTTTTTATTTAATCTTTTATTTTTGTTCAACTAAAGACTGACCCTTTTCGTAGGTTATCTGCCCATAATCCATAACAACAGATCTACAAAACAATTTAACTTGGGCATAGAGGTTTAATGGGTTTATTCGTTTTGGCTTATCTCAAAACGTCGTAAGAAGTAAGAAGTACTTAAATAGTAGTTTTCTTTGCTTGAGGAGATTTTATGCTTGTGGCCGAATGGGTTTTAATCTTGAATTATATATTTTAGCTTTGGCTTCACAATCCTCTGTTGAACCAATATCGAAAGTAGATGTCATGGGTAATCAACGGCATTCTCTCCAACGCGTAACGTCGAGATTTGGCCTCCTAGAATCACAGCCTTAAGAAATCTTATCTCTTTTCCAGGCCCTTCAATTTTTTTTGTAAGATAGTGTCTCTCTGTCTTTTTTTAATAGAGATAGCGAGCAAACGAGCAGGCGGGTCGGGTCACCTGATGTTAAGTGATTACCGCCGCCCAAGAACATTTGCAGGACCGTCGATGCGTCTGTGAGGTAAGTTGGTACCTCATATAGACAGTAGGAACTTCTTTTTGCTACACAAATCACAATGTCTGGTATAGTTAGGCATTCACTATAAAGCAAAATTAAATTTTTAAAAAAATTGCTATTTTTTTTATGACATACCAAGGGTCAGTAGTCAGTACCACCGGGCCCGAGTTAGGAAAACAGGAAACTCGACAGTTACTTTCAAAAGGCCACATGTTACGACTTACTGTGTGTAAGGCAGCATGTTACAACTTACAATATAAATACGAATATTTCAGTATGTATAACAAATTATTATAGGCGACTGAAAAATATCTAACATGAAATTCTTAGGTACTTATAATCTGAAGGAGCACTCTTGGTACTCGATAGTCTTACTATTTAGAAGTCTATAATGATAGAGCAACAATGGACTCACACTGTCTACCACAACACAAGATAATTTGGCTCTACGTAGTGTTTTTGTTATATGTAGTGTTTTGGGTTTATTAATCTAAATATATAAAAGGAAAAGGTGACTGACTGACTGACTGACTGATTTATCAACGTACAGCTCAAACTACTGGACGGATTAGGCTGAAATTCGGTATGCTGATAGCTATTATGACGTAGGCATCCGCTAAGAAAGGATTTTTGAAAATTCAACCTCTAAGGGGGTGAAATAGGGGTTTGAAATTTGTGTAGTCCACGCGGACGAAGTCGCGAGCATAAGCTAGTCTTCACTAAGCCAAGATAAACATTGATACGATGAACCGGTACAAGTAGTATATTTTGTTTAGGTTAATAGGCTGTTGCGACCGCGACCGCGGCTAAATCTCTCCCACCACAAACACAATATCCGTGTAATCCATATTGTCTCATGTCTGCGCGCTCTCGATTTACAGTTGAATTCATTAAGCCCCTTTTACAATAGCTATTAGCGACGCGAAGGAGAAATGAAAGGAAAAGGCAACCCAAACCCATCTTACCCTAGTGTAAGTTACGAGGCAACAGAGGCAAAGTTGGAATATCGCTTATCTGGAGAGTTACCTAATGCAGTTTAACACACTCATCCCCCTAATTAGGTACATCGATATTTGAAAATATGATCTGACTATTAGAAGTCCGAACCTTGTGAAGTTTTCTAATGAACATAACTTAGGGCCGGTTGTTTCAAACCATTGGTCTTCGTAAGATCCGTTCGTTAAAATTTAACGGACGTAGACGAACTTTAACATCTGTTAATTTAAGTGCGTTGCTTCATTGTACAAAAAACTGTTCGTCATTGTTATTTTGGTTGCGAAACTAACCCTAAAAATTAACTTACTTCTCCGTATCCTTTTCTTATTTCATTTTAAGTATATTAAATTATATACATAGTTATTAATATTGCTACTTCGCATTTTAAACACTTTTTCTTTCTTACAAAATCTTCAAAAAAACTATCATTAAAAGCTTTGAATTAAATTGATTCCATTATAATTTGTAAATAAAATATTCCGTTTGTAAGAAGTATGAAGTTACGAACTGATTTGACGATCACCAATGGCGCCAGCACTGGTTAACGTAAACGTAACTTTTTAACGAACGTTAGCGCTAATAGATGCTGAATCAACGCTTTTTCTTTACTTACGTTCGTTAGCGCCATATTTAAAAGGTTACGTGTCCGTCAAAGTTTGTTGAAACAACCGGCCCTAAAGTACATATATCTCGTAGTTCCTTTATCAATTTTAAGAGTCGAAGTTAGCGTTAATTTATCAATTTAAATAAGAAATTTTCAAATGGTCAATAACCTTTTATCATTAAATGAAAAATACATAAAATTAATTGATCAAAGTTCACAAGAGTTGTTCATTTTGTCATTATCTAAAATCTATATTCAACGCGTATTTTAGGGCGTAAGTTTTTTCGTTAAAGAATTCATTAATTATCTCAAACCAAGCTGTACTCACATGTTTAGTCGACGTTAGCCCGACTAGTTTCGAACCCATCTGGGGTGCTTTGAGTACAGACGGCTGTAATATAATATGTATAATATGGAAATTACTCACGATAGTTTAAACGCTAAAATTCATTAACGATTTTTAAAATTTTTCTTTAACATATACCTACCTACTCTTTCAATTGATATTTTATCTAATTCGTACTGCTATTTTTGAATTTTACTCTCTTAAAATAGCCTTAAAGCTACTTAAGTAATTATTAGTATATCTTATTTTGCTTAGTTCTCGCTATTTAGTTTAATTTAGTTGTCCATTTAATATTGCAGTTTATAGGCTGGGTTGCGCGAAGCATTCGTGGTTTATATCTGTGGTTTATACGCTCGTAAAACATTTCTAGGGAATCTTGGTATCGGGTTTACTTGCAGGATAATGACCGAGTGCTGGCCGCCTGGGCTTTTATGCTCTCCTAGTAAATTGTTAGTCACCGAGCATTTAATTCTTGGGAATCAAGGGACTCAATTTTAGTTATTTTTATTGTTTAAACTTAAAAAGTTAGGTGTAAGTTTTCAAGCCCTTATATAGATTTTACTGTCAGTTTTACTTTATCACTGAAGTAACTGAATGATATTTATCATTCATGCAGGACTGATGCAGAACCTGTGAGCTCGTCGGAGTTTAAGACCGACTAAATTAAAATTACCTTCTCAAAACACTCTCATGGCGATGGAATACCTAATTAAAGATGCAAAAATTACATTGAATAAAACATTCATATTTAGGAGTTAGGTACTGAAGTAGATAGGTACCCTTTTGAAATGACATACTTTCTAACCTCCAGTATAAAACTGATAGGCATTCAAAGCCCCACAAAGAACTTCAAAGTACTCTAAACTTCGCAACTTGCCAACCACCCACGATCGCCTACCCACTCGATACACCCCATTGTCTCCTTTTACAAAGAAAATTAACTTTAAAACTCGACAAATGATCACCCGTATAACAACCGCAGAAGGTTCAAAATACACCTTGAGATTTACTGACAACCAAAAGCTGTTCGCCCATTAGCATGTGCCGCAAAACCCGCATTTCATCATGTCATTTTAATTTTGAAAACTGACAAATTTAAAGTAAACATGACTGTTTTTCCTCACTAAATAAGCGTTAAGCCTGTCGCAGTGTATAAACTTTTTTCTATGTTATTTACATAACCAAAAAAGTAAGTTGAATGCTTTTATAACATTGTGCCCCAGTAAACTATCATTAGAGGTGTAGAAAAATGTACTTAAGTATAGGTGACGCAAGAAGAGTAAATGTGCGGAGTAGAATTATTTAAACCAACATCCTTTAATCAACCACTGGGCGAAGGTGGACTTTGATTTGTTTTTGACATGATTTGTATAGTAATTAGATAATGCTAGCTTTAAGTTTTATTGTAATACTAAATAGCTGCTGCCCGCGACTACGTCCGCGTAGATTTAGGTTATTAAAAATCACGTGGGCACTCTTTGATTTTCCGGAATAAAAATAGCTTATCACTTTACCTATATCCATGCAAAAATCACGTTGATCTGTTGCATCCCTCGCGCCTTTCAACCCGCCTTCTCCACTCCACTCCTGTCCCGCTGACAAGTTAGGTACATAGGTTCGCCAGCATAGGTTTAATCCTAACCTTCAGGAGGATTTTGATTATGTGGAAGTAGATTTAAAAGTTGCGAGGTGTTTTCAACGCTTCGGTATGTGCGGGGTGAGGTGGTAATGTAAGATCAGTATTATAAAGTCATGTATTGTATTTGGTGGCGATCAATTGAACAGCGTAACAGATTTGTTTATTGTCTATGTAATTTCGAAATGTAATTGAAACACCTAATGGACTACCATTTTTGCATTCACGTATGTTAAGCAACTTGATCATAGATTACCTACATGTTTTGCAATTGAAAACTTAAAGTTAAATTTTATTACTCATTGACATTAAGAAGGTACCTACGTGTTTCATCGTCGTTTCAAACGATAGCCGATGGACGTCCACAGCTCCACATAGGTTTCTAGCACGGACCCTTGTATGACACTTATGTCCAGTCCAGCAGCTCACAACTATTACTCGCTTGAGGTCGTTTGTCTATTGGAGGTCTTCCAAGTCCCAACATGCAGGTACAGTGCGACATGGCAATCTTGGCGCGTGACGAAAATCGGAACTAACGTTGCCACCAAGCGTCCCAAGTTTGTTCTTAGTTTGAATATTCTAAGCCTTTGTGCTCGGTGTGGCACTACTGAAAGCCACAAAAAAAATAAGAAGAAGATATTCTAAGCATTTGTTCTCCAACAGCGCCCCCCTGTCAATGTCATTCAAGTGCCAAGAGAGCCTTGTCGCATTGTACGCAGCTAGTTCGTTACTCGATAGGATGCAATTGTACAGACGAAAACCAAAGGATGTTTTCAGAAATTTGATTAGGTAGGTACTTCGTAAGGTAGGCGTATGTGATTCAAAATTTTTTGAAAAATTTAGATTTATTCATAATGTACAAATCCTACTGATGCATTTAATCAGGTAGTTTTCCACTTTCCCTCAAGTTACCCATTAAGTTCTAGCTGATGTCATCATTATACTATAATTAGAAATAATTAATTATTCTAAGAGTAAAAAGTAGAGTCGGTAAACAATGGGCTTGAGTAAGTAAACAGAAAACTCTTAAAAGCCTTTACTTAAATTACTCGATTAGGTATTTGGCCTACCTACTTGTTTTGTTGATCAATATTGAGTGCGTGTTTACGCATTGCCTACTTTCTTTTGTCGATTGTAATTATTAAGCGTTTAGGTAGTTCATCATATTTCACAGCTGGTCATACCTACGTCCACCAGATAAGGCTGGTTATGCCTGAGAGTTCCCCATAATGTTTTCAAAGGTGTGTGAACTCCAAATCCTTTTCAGTCTGAGAGGAGAGCCGTGCCAAGATGGGTTAAAGTGATAATGATGATGAACTAAGTCCTGGATGTTAACTCCTAAGTGAGGGACTTGTGACTTCGAGGAAAAGAAATGGTCCAAATTCAGACCACCAATTTTTTTAAAATAACATTAGCCATGTTAATTGACTTATATTCCCCTTTGCCCTCCAACTAAGCGAAAAGCTTGTTCTAGGAGTGGGTACGACAATAGTGCAACGACTGGGGTTGGAACCGGCAACCTTTCGGAATTCAGTCCGCTCCGCCACACGAGTAGATAATATATAGACCAGTCACCAGAGGTCAGCCAGCAGGCTAAGCCGTCGGTCCCAGCTTAACCTGCTGACTAAAATCTGATAATAATCATAAAATCTAAGACTTGAAAATGAAAATAGGTAGATACCTACTCTTAGTCAAGTCGAGGAAGGACATGGAATCCCACCGCATTTCCATCTCGAGAAAACCCCTACCTTTATGCGAAGGAATCACAACCCTCAGCAATCAGCAATGTGGAATACGATGCAAGTTTCGGACCGACAATGGTACTGATTCTGAGCACACCTAAATTTTAGAGTGTTCGCGTCCTCTTCTTACTAATGTAATATGAAAAAGACAGATACAGTTTGACAGTTTTAAATTTAATTTAGAGCTGTCAAACCGCGTGACCTTAGCTGCTATTCGCGAGCCTATTGCTTAAATTTGTAGCGTGCACTAAAATTTAGAGACTTTAAATGTAAAATTCATGTTCTGTCCTTTTTTAGAAATATTTAAAAGAAAAGGATGCAGATATTCTAAATTCAGTTTAGAGAAAGACAACAGAATCGGCTATGCTGCGGGAGCAATGACCTCGCGAACGAAGTCTGTAAACACCTCGTAGCTCGTAATAATGCACATCTCATGCATCTCTACCATTTATTTACGTTGCATATCATAATTTCATAGTCCTCGAGTCATACCTGCGTCAATAAAACATATCATATCATTATAGCCTATTTTAGCAGTATCAATTTAGAGGAGAGACTAGTTTATATGAGGACCTAGGGCCTACTAAATATATTATAAGTACCTACAGGTTTTCTGACTAATAGAGCGTCTTACATCCTATCTAAGTGTTTTTAATAATTTCTTTGAACCGGCTGTGTGTTTACTAACCGGCCGGCAAAAATGCAAGAACGAGTAATTAAGATATTATTAAGGTAAGGTATGATATGAATCACTTTCTTACTATTGTTATCGTCATCACCAGTTAGATAAAAAAATTGAAAAAAACTATTTTTGTGAATGGGTGATGCCATTGCATTTATTTTAATGAGGGGAAACAAGTTCTCGCGTGTCCACTTAGAGAAGATCTAACAACAATAAATCTTTTTTATTGGTCTGTGAAATATTTGGTTACGTAACTAAACTATCCTTAATGAATTTGGTGATTTATTTCGTAGATTATTGAATTTGATTAAAAATAATTGTTATTACTTATTAGATAGATTATATTTTTATCGATAAACATTTAATTAACTAGGGAATATTTGCTCAGTAGTTAATGACCTACACGTTTATAATAGCACCATGATATTTAATTGAAGATCTGGCGAATAAAATGGTATAGTTACAAATTACCTGAGTACTTATTTTTCTTTAATCTGGTCGTTTTTTGCCCACTGAATACAGATTTGCATTCTGAACTCAAGCAAAACGGCCTGAAACTGTGCTAAACTAATTGTGCCCTTTCATGATTTCGATCACTGAATACAAACTTGAACTCATTTCCAAGCAAAACGGCCTAAAACTGCTAAAATTGGGTCCAAAATTTGGTCTGGTAGGTATGTTTCAAGAGCTTTCATCCAGTTTTTGCCTCTCCTGTAAAATTTTACACCGCATTGTTCCCCAGCTCTTCAATCAGGCTAAAGACGGTTAAACGAGCGGGCTGACAACCGAAAGGTCGCCGGTTCAAAGTTCAAACCCCACCCGTCGTTGCACTATTGTCCTTTTTTTAAAATCTTTATTTTTAGCCGTTGCTTTATCAATGCACTATTGTCGTACCTATAACTCCTAGCACATGCTTTACGCTTCTTTGGAGGATAAAGGGGAATACCTATACTATTATTATACATGTCTACATGACTAATATGCTTTTTTCGTGGCTTTTTTAAATACAATTCCTTTTTTTTGTTTTTTGTGCATTTGTCATTTGATATTCATTTGTCATACGTGTCACAGGGTTAATGTGAGGTTAATGTGAACAAAAAATATGTGCCAATTAAAAGGAGCGCTTTGGGGTGCGCCGGGTTCATTACACGTTTCATAATGATACTATACTATTCCATACGAACATGTCCTTTGTATTTGTTGTGCCAGGCTGTCAAGAGCCCACCAGGCAGGGAAGCATTGAGTGCTCTCGGGGCCCGCATCCGTCAATTAAGCCCTACCCTGCGAATATTGTCGATAATTAGGGAGCTTTTGTCTTGCTTTTGATTTGTACTGTCATGATTGTTTTCGTGAAATAGTGACATGGTGACAGAATTTGAACGATGGTTGATAATAGTGCTAATGATGATTAGTATTGATATTTCTCGGTTATTTTATACGACCTCCCTGGCGCAGTGGTAAGCACTGCGGTCTTATTAGTGGGAGGTCCCGGGTTCGATTCCTGGCAGGAATTTGGAAAGCCGTATCGCCAAGCGATTTAGCGCTCCGGTACGATGCCGTGTAGAAACCAATGGAACATGGGTCAGCCCGCTTTCATCTTAGACTGTATCATCACTTACCACCAGGTGAGATCTGAATAAAATAAAATAAATTCTGCGTAGGTGAAAAGATATCTATATTTTTATATTTCTGCATCGTCACATTGCGAAGTCTCAGTTTTTCCCACCGCGTTACACACACCTAAATAATACTGTCTTCAGGTATTTGGTAATTTAGGTATATCAGCGAAGGTAAAAAGTAAGCATTATGTGACTTTAGTACCTAGTAAGCAAATATTTAAAAAAAACATAGAATTATAGCTGACGTACCTATACTTGAAAAGCAAAATAGGAATAATTATTAAGCATAACAATATTAATGTCGTCATATAAATCGTTTACGATTCGATAAAAGCAATATGTTTTACACAGATGTGTACACAATTACACATTTCAAGTGAAATAAACGATTATTTTCTTATATTATTATGTAAATATTTACTCGACTCGATACAATTTGGTGTCAAGAGCAATCGGACCAATTGTATAAATATAACTATATAGGGCTACATTACACTACAAGAGAAATATTTATGTTTGCCACGCAATCTGTAGAGGCTATTTTGCGACGTTAATTGTAAACCTTGATCCTTGATACCATCTTAACTTAAGGTCACTTGTAGTAATGTAAGTAGGTAGCAAATTATGATAAGCACTTAAGGGCTCGTTCAGGGAAAACCGCAATGACCCAGGGTCTCACCGCGGTATTTTGACAGCTACAGTGTGACGATCTCAATCATCTTTGATTGGTTGACAGTTGACACTCTCTCGCTATTTGCTACAAACATTGTTGCAGCAAAATTTTAATAAATACCTAGCCAATCACCACTTATTGGATTATAATAATGATTGATACAACTTTTCCAGCTAGTCCTAAGAAAACGTGAAACAGGCATGTCATGAATAGTACGCGACCGGTCGAGATGGCAAGCGTGAAGCGGGGTATGACGCGGGGGGACTCCCCGAACACCCACTATCTTTGTCTAATTCTTTGAATAATTGTCTATCCCTTTTAAATCTACCTACAATAATTTATGTGAAATTGAAGTGTGAGAAAGAAATAGACCGTTATTTTATGGATAAATTACAGAATAAGGTATGGTTTGGTAAAATAAATTCAATTCAATTTGTTTTGCTAATTAATGCATATAAACTGGTTTACATGGCCAATTAAATTTCAGACGTAATTAGCTCAGGCTGTACCTGTGTTATTATCATCACTTATTAGTTTTTTTTAAACACAGGAAGTGTGTACAGCTCTACATAAAAACACTATAAATAAAATGGCGTAATACCTAGTTTCGCTTTATTTTTAATCTGTAAGTAAAATGAGGTTTCTCTGCAAATATTGTTTTTCTTATCCAGTTTCACTTTTATTAGTTCTTTCCATGCAAGCATAATAAATTGTCCATAGATACTTACTGTAGTAGGTATAAAAAGTAATATTTAACCCATATCGGTACAACCGTATTCAAATGGTAATTCAAATAAAAGGTACACGGCACCTCTCGTTATCTTCACTCAATTATGACTTTGGCTGCGCTCAACGCGCTGCTGAAGGAGTCCCCTCGCTGTGACATATTTGCTGACAAATGGGCTGACCTCATGGGTCAGATTTTGCACTTTTGTGAAAATTTATAATTTTGCTTTTTAAAATTTATAATTTTAACAATTTTTGTATGTATGTTTATGTTAGTTTGTACTCGTAGTTTAATTAGTGTAATTGGCTTTATGACCGTTCTAATTAAATAATAAATAAATAAATAATAATAATAATAATGACCTATCAACGATACGACAACGCACCTTGAACGCTTGGCAGAGTGAATACCCTGAAACCAGGAAAGGCCAAATTACCAAATTGGTCTTGCCAGACTACCAGGGTACCTACCGTCCTATAGGGAAGGGTCGGCGTATCGTGCCTACTGGAAGACACAAGACCGGTCACGATGGAACTGAATGCTTCTGCTGACTGCTCCTCTTATACCGAGCAAATAGTTGAGCATGTCCAGAGAAAAATAGAAGCCGGTACAAACTTTCTTTTCATTTAAAAATACCTATACTTACTCTACTAATACTATACAGCCGAGTCAGCTCAAGAGCTTAAGCGCCGTAAATACTCAGTCATTAGTAAGAACTATGTATTTGCGGCGCTTGCGTTTGAGACTCTGGGCCCATGGTCATCGGACACGAAAGCTTTTATAAACGTCGTGTCCCAAAAGCTGATCCACGCGTCTGGTGACCCAAGAGCTGGTGCTTATTTCGCTCAACGGTTGAGCCTTGCCGTTCAGCGAGGTAATAGCGCCAGTGTTTTGGGCACAATGCCCATAAATGACCATTTGGACGGCGTATATTTTTTGTAAATATAATTTTTTTAGTGATAAGTTTTTCTGTATGTATACCTATACTATATATAGTTTTTTTTTTTTTGTTGTATTGACCTGTAAACTTTTGTGGGTACATTTATTGATAATAATAATTAACTCATGTACTAGGTAGTGGTAGTCAAGATAAGTACGCCTATACTTAAAATTAAAAAATCTTTCAATTCATTTTATTTTACCCTGCGGCTATATTTTGTAACCTAAAAAAGTTTAATATCGACTTCATAAAAAGGCCGTCTGAGTGCGTGTAGTTTGAAACCGAATAAACAACTTCCTTTTGCGGTTAATTTCGTGAGTGGTTTATGGAGCGGATTTGTAAACGGGAAGTGCTGGTCGCGCCACTGATACATCGCGGTAAGGCGACGAACAGACGGAGACCGGTAACCGGTTGCACTCCGGCCCGGGTCTACAAATGTAACTGTCTTATAAGTCCCGCAAATTGCTACTGCGCTGGAACCATGTCTCATTAACATCGAAATTACGTCATTTTGACGTCACTAAAATGGCGGCCACGCGCATTAGCAATTTGCGGGACTTATACATAGGTAGGTACGTGACATTTACGTACAAGTTTTGTATGAAAATATCAAAACAACCTTAATGGAGTGATCTAGCGGGGAGATGCCCCATACAGCATACTCTACCTACAACATAATATGCAATAGGTGCAGGAAGGGAAAAGAAAGAAGCGAGGCAGCACCAAATAGCAGCTTGTATCTAACCGGACCGGAATGCAACCGGAATCTATCTGATTAGAGCCTAAAACCCGATGTAACGCCGCAATATCAATCATCGCTAGATCAAAGTTATCCAAGACGTCGGAGCGTGCGCCTTTTTAATGAATCCCGGTTAGAAAGCCCCATCGTAAACACTGACTCGTCCACGGGATTCGTAGATATAAATGCTATGGGTGGTCCGATTTATTTGCTCGCGAGTAATATTGGCTGCGAACGATATTGTAATCTATAAGATATTTTTAACCGACTTCAAAAAAAGGAGGAGGTTCTCAATTCGTCGGAATCTTTTTTTTTTATGTATGTTCCCCGATTACTCGAAGACGCCTGGACCGATTTTAAAAATTCTTTTTTTGTTTGAAAGGGTATACTTCAAAGTTGGTCCCATTTAAATTTGGTGAAGATCTGATGAACATCTTCGAAGATAGATACTGGAACTCCTCAACGGATAAGAGTAAATTGCTCGCGATCAGTGTAATAGCTTAGTAAACAGTAGATTTTTAACCAGTCATAGCATAATTCCATGGGACCACTAAAAATTGTGAAATAAATTTTTTTTACAAAAAAAATAAAAACCGACTTCGATCCACAAACACTAAAAATTGAAAAATAATTTAATTAATTACCGAATATATTATGTATACAAGAGTTAACATAGTTCCATAATAATATTTTTTGGGGTCGGTGCCAATGAGGTGCCATTGTGGAGTCTCATAAAAATATGAAGTCTAGACGATTCGCGCAGCTAAAGCTAATTGGCACCGGCACCAAAAAATATTATTATGGAACTATATTAACTCTTGTATACATAATATATTCGGTAATTAATTAAATTATTTTTCAATTTTTAGTGTTTGTGGATCGAAGTCGGTTTTTTTTTTTGGTAGTAAAACATCTACTACTGGGATTAGTATTAGTTTCTGCAGCATAATGTACTTGTTCAGTATTTCAACAATTTCTCATTTTTGTATTCCTATCGCTACTCACTTCATGATCATCTATTTGGCTTGATTTGGGATGTTTGTTTCAAATCAATTAGGTAAAGAAAACGAGTTTTTTTTTAAACTGATGAATTTAAGAGGGATTTATTCGTAGGTGGCCTCCATGGGTCTAAACAAACGTAGTTGAAGTTGAATACCTATGTACACAGTACTTGGCAGAATGTACGAGTATATCGGCCTTTAGAATGACATTTCGGCTTTGTAGAGCGTTGTCTCTGTCACTCATACCTTTATGACGTGTTGTTGGTCTCAACAACAGAGACAATGCTCTACACTTAGAATAATTCATCTAAGCCTTAGATTCTAAGGCTCTACAAATCCGCTATCTCCTAAAGGTCGATGTACATTACTTTCTGCCGCGTACTGTACCTTATTTTGGATAAGAACTCAAAGGTGTAGAATCCTGTTTGGTGAAATAAAAAGAACAAAGGAGCATTATCTTTGGCGCAATGCGGATGCACGAGATCACAGACTGTGGAGGAGACGGGCAGGGAGGCGGCACGTTAGCTCATTCGGTCGGACTGTACGTCCCCCTACTGACTGCAGGCTGCTGCGGCGGTTACGCATGTCTAGACAATGCTGTTCTAATGCCTGGCTGACTAAGTGAACACGGTACATTGGGTAATAAATTACACGCGGATAAAACTAAATACATTGTAGTCGAAAAGTCCCTTAGTCCCTCGAGTAAATGTTTAAATGAAATTCGCCGAGATTTTATCGTGTCTAACAGAACATGTTGTCATTCTGTGAACGTACGTCTGTCTACGTAAAATATTTCTACATCCTAGGGATGTAGAAATATTTTACGTAGGTATCTTTTCTCGTTGAAAAACTTAACATGAGGGATGATTTATGGCAACACGTGGGGGGTGCAGGCCGTGCCACGTACGAGGCGCGGACGAGGCATGGATTCAAAACATCACTAACATTTCATATAAAGCAGTTCATGCTTCACCGTGTGGCGTCCGTGCACTGACACGGCACGGTGAAGCATAAACTGCTTAAGGTCTGTGAAGAAAGAAGGAAGAAAAATTAAGAAGATAAGAGTGTACGCGGCCGAAAGTAATGCACATCTACCTTTAGAATGACATTTCAGCTTTGTAGAGCGTTGTTTCTGTCACTCATACCTATATGACGTTTTGTCGGTCTCAACAACAGAGACAGTGCTCTACAAATCTGCTATATCCTTCTAAAGGTCGATGTACATTACTTTAGGACGCGTACTGTACCTAGTGTAATTTACTTAAAAGGTTACACTAGTATCCTAGTATCACTTAAAAACCTTTTGAATATTTGTAAAGACCTCTCGTTTAGAATAACGTTTAAAATGCACATATTTAATGGGAATGCTAACAGGGATAGCTCGTAAAGCATCCTTAGCTGTCAGTGTCCGGTCGCCGGCGCATCCCACTGCTGCACCGGCGCGCGGCGTCAACCTGGCTATCTTTAACCTAGCCCAGCCCGATTTAGCCTCTTTCACCTCGCCCATAGACTAAAGGACTCGCATACTCGCAAATAAACATATTCAAAGTGAAGCCAGTAGGTAGGCCCACTTTCTGCTTGGTTGTCTACTCGATTTGAATATTGTTGACTAAAATAGGTACTTAAGAAGCTATCTACACAGTTTCAGCAAGGTCAACTTTAGTCAATTAGATAGATTTAGATGATCACAATCACTACCTCGCACATGGCGCACCTGACAGCGCAGAGTTGCCAGACCCTCTATCTCGTCTATCTGCCCTAGGTGGATAGACAAACGGGCCAAGAGAGCCGTTTGTTTCAGGCGGGCAATCGGGGAGGGAGCGCGCCGCGCGCTCAGTCCCCGTGCTAACCCAGTGCATGCGAGCGCGGGTGACGTGCGGGTGTGCGAGGTGTCCCCTCAACTCATACCCCGAATGCCATCTCGATATGTCGCGGACTATACAAGAAACGGTAGTAGCAGTAGGCGACCAATCACAAGTTTGGTACTGTGATAACGGGGGTGGCAGATAACACTACGTAATATATCTGCCTTGCAACCTTATTTTTTATAATCGGCATCTCCTGGCCAACGTCATTTTCTTGCACCCTCGTCGCTTACATTAGCCTTCTTTCGTTATCTACTGTTCTTTAGTCTGAGACAGCATGCTCATTATAACGCCATTAGGAATTGAATTTCTATGAAAAGCCCTCCTCAAGTTTTACGGACGCTTCATCTGAAAAGATTTCCT
This sequence comes from Maniola hyperantus, assembly GCF_902806685.2. Classification (NCBI taxonomy): domain Eukaryota; kingdom Metazoa; phylum Arthropoda; class Insecta; order Lepidoptera; family Nymphalidae; genus Maniola; species Maniola hyperantus. Next base: position 1,962,718 of record NC_048557.2, on the reverse strand, counting down.
CAAAGAGAATCGGATGTTTTTCAGTAGAAAATACTGGAGCGTTTAAAATTAAACAGAATTCTGAAAGCGTGTTCGCTGTTCCTATTTGCTTTTCACTTTAATACATCGTTTTAATTTCCTAAATGGGTAATGAATTTTTCATTTTGCACAGTATTTATATGCCTTTCCGACGTCGAGTACGGTTTAAAGAGCAAGCATGGATGGCCTTTTCGTTTTAGGAAGAGTCGCTATTAGCTAATTACCTTCTTTAAAAGTACCGGACCACTGGGTCTAAAAAATATACCTACAGTTTGCAAAGATGTGGACCACGGGTGAATGGTTGAGATTCTACTAATTTTTTTTTTTGTATTGGGTAAAATTCCCATTTTGGATGTGTTACAGCGACAGATTACATTCACGAATTGCACATTCTTTTTCATGAAATGTCAGAACTAACTTGGTAAGTTATAGATCTTACATATATCAATAAGCATGGTGAATAGGGCTTTACACTAGACACTAGACATAGGTCTTTTGGACGGCTTTTAGACAAAGTACAGTCTTTTCCCAGGTCGTTTCCCGGTTCCCAGTAAATCGCTCAAATCGTCCGTCCATCTGGTAAAGAGTCTCCTAACGCAGCGCTGCATTTTAAGTTGCTTGATCCCTAACAGCACATCGAGACTCTGTTTAATGTTTATCACAGATGAGAGCTTTATGTCTTCTTCTATTTGTGTAGCTAAATCTGCTGTGTGCATGATGCAGGTAATTAATTAAAACTTCAGTAAATTGATCCTGAATTAGTTTAACAGCTGTTTGGCGCAGTGCGGCGCATATGAGATTATAATGAAAATCATTTCGAACACATCCCAGCTAAAATAACCAAACGGAATCAGAGTCAATCTAGCTTAATAACTTATGAGTTTTGTGGAGAGGTTTCCACTGTTGTAAGGATTGCTTTTTTTCTTGGCTTTTTGCGTCTACTACAGTACGCGACAGAAAATAATGTATATCGCCTTTAGAATGAGGTTTCGGCTTTGTAGAGCGTTGTCTCTGTCACTCATACCATATGTGTCGTTTTGTCGGTCTTATCGACAGAGACAATGGAGAACAGAACATAACACATGGTATCAAAACGCGATCTCTCTACTATCTAGCATAGTATCACCTTGTTAGGGTGCCATCTTTGAATTTAAGATATCGCACACAGTTTGGGAAAATTTTGGAACATGTGAATCGGAAACACATTTTATGATTTTTTGAATTTGAAACTACAAATTTTCGGAATTTAGTCTTCCACAAACTGTTGGGCTATGGAGGCTATGTAATAAATTTTCTAAGTACCTAAACAATTTCTTGGAGAGTAGGTGAAGGAAATACTTGATTGAAACATTATAATTAATGATGAAGATAATTATATGGACTGATATCATCCTCGTATCTCGTTACGCTTGGGCGATATATCTTAATTCCTAATTGATGCAACTGCAAGTGAATGAAGTGATCTGAATTGCTTTTGACACTATATTTGTTGTGAACATTGTGATAAATTGTATGGCAAAATATAGGCCTCAACAATCTTGTACCTACCATATGATATCATCTAGCTAATCAATAGAATCAGTCTTGTTATGCATTTTTTTTTATTTCTCCTTTGATTTCATCTTTCAAGCAATTTGTTAGGTAGGTTTTCTGATAGGCATCTCTTCTACATCTATTTCAACATCATGATTTTCAACCAAGTGGGACTAGAGTCCCTTGTAAATAAATAAGGCTGTTTTATTTATTTGCTATTCCACCTGGCCTGAATTTGTGGGAAATATCAGGGTTAGCTCACTTCCATCTTAGAATATTGTTCCCAAGTTACAAGGGCTCTGAAAATAAAATGCTGTATAGCACGCAGAAGAATATCTAAATGTATGTACGTACTTACTTATCTTTTATTTTTCTACAGTAAAATCGAAACGTAATCTTTGCGTAGGTGGACTTTCAAGCTTGAAAATAATAAGTTAACAAGATAAGCTCAACAAAAAATCAAAAACTTGCTCAGCACGCATGAATGAATCAAAGAAAAGATAGTATTATACATCGACGGATAGGATATGTCCGGCTAGCCAGCATTCGGTATGATTCACACGTGGTTTCCTAAGTGGGCTCGAGTTTCAGTCTGTAGTGGACTCATAACAACCGAGACTAGTTTTGAGAGAGCGTGAGAACGTGCGGGTATATACGTTTGAGGTAGATAGGTATATCGTGGTGTATGGATAGGGGTTTATAAACAAATATGACTTTTTGTCCTTCCCACGGAGTTGGCGAGAAATGGTCATTATGGAAGAAGTTTGTCAATATTTAACGTTTGGATTTCGTATAAAACTTTAAACCCGTGAAGATGGTGTAGGGTTCCTAATTCCTATGTGTTAAAAGAATCTTTATATATATAAAAGGAAAAGGTGACTGACTGACTGACTGACTGAATGACTGACTGACTGACTGACTGATCTATCAACGCACAGCTCAAACTACTGGACGGATCGGGCTGAAATTTGGCATGCAGATAGCTATTATGACGTAGGCATCCGCTAAGAAAGGATTTTTGAAAATTCAACTCCTAAGGGGGTGAAATAGGGTTTTGAAATTTTGTAGTCCACGCGGACGAAGTCGCGAGCATAAGCTAGTTTCTTATAAGACTTAATTATATGTATGCCTAGCCATTTCTCATGTTAGTTGGGGTCGGCTCTCCTAACCGTATTTCTCCACGTTGTTCTATTTTGGTTCGTCATTGGTTCTTACAAGACTTAATTGATTAAGACATAGTACATCGTGTTTTTATTGTGATCGCTCAACAGATGTGTCGTTTAAAAAGAAGCTTGTATAATATGATGGAACTACAGAAATCAAAAAAACTAGTACCTACCTATAAAATATGGGATAATAATTATTTTCTTTAATGCCGAAACTTTCTGTGACTCTAATTTCTTTAGGTTTGTTGTGTGTCTAACAAAAAATAACCGAGTGTGATTAGCCCTCTATTTAAGCTTACTGTCCTAATGGATCGTATAAAAGTCATATAAGGGATACTAAATTACAAATACTCTTTTAAAAGCCACATTTCGTTAATGGAAAGTCCATCAATTAAGTTTGTTTCTTTATCACTTCGTAATTAAAGTATCATAAAGGAGTTAGTGGAGGTACTTAAAGTATCCCTAAAAACAATAAAAAGACAAAAAGACTTATTTCATGTCTGTCACCATGACACATGACTAACGAAATAATCTTCCAGCCATAAATTAACCATTTGAAACGATGTAATATTACGCATCATATAAATTTCAATTAAATTAAGGCACTTTCACACGCGTTTCTAAGTGTTATTGATTGTGATGTCCCGATCATAGCGTCTGGTCCCCTTATTATTTTCAACTTTGAGGGAGACTTGCGCGATGCGGAGGTCTCCCCTCCCTCTCTAGCGCTTAGAAAGTTTTTAGAGGGTGAGAGGGAGGGTGGACCGCAATTGATTCATTTGCTGCGGATGCTGGGTGGGGTTTATGCAGTTCGTTTTTTATTCAACTTTTATTTTGGTGGTTCATATAGACACACAGCTTACATTCTAAAACATACAATTATTATTAAAGTAAGATATTTCACATCACATATATGCGATATCATCATCAACGCATCACTGGCCCATTACTGAGCCCGGGTCAGTGCCTCAGAATGAAAAAGTTTTACCACACTGCCCAAGTTCCAATTGGAAGAATTCACCTATATACATACTTACAGTTTGAGAACATTATGGAGAACTCTCAGACATGCAGGTTTCCTCATTTAATTGTTAAAACACACAACTCCTAAAAGTTACAGGAATCGAACCCCGGACCTCTCGAATAGGAGGCTGACGCCACTCTTCGGATATCATAGAAAGTTAATGAACGTAAGAATGAAGGTAGGAAGGTTTGTGGGTCTAAAAATTAGATCTACAAACATACTACTTCTAGGAATACTAAACTACTAGGAAAACCTAAAATAGGGTCAGCTAAGACTAGTCAATAGTGAAATGGCTCTATTCTACTACCTAACTGAACTAAGTTTTTGTTTGTTACATGTGAGTTAAGTTTCATTTACTTCGTTTTCGTGTACTGTGTAACAAACAGGAGCAAAAGGAACTAAACTTTGAAGTCGTTCGCTGAACTTGACCTTCTCTTGGCTGCGTCTTGCATCACTGCGTGAGTTAAACGTGTACCTATTCATCTTTACTATAAAGCATAACGTATGTAAATCATCTAGAGCTATGATGTAGATCTAATATGTTAATTCAGTGCTTTAAATAAATATTATTTGACGCATAAAAATTTTTGTACAATGTCTGATTGATTTGGAAATTAATTGCTAAATTTTGTTTTTAAGTTTTCAATTTCATTCAATTACAAGCTAGTGTAACTGAACCTTCAAGTCATTCTCTGAACTTGACTTTCTGTAGGCTCCATTTTGGATAACGGTATTAGATATGGGTAGGAAATTATACATTTTTATGCGTTTTCGTTCCGTGCTTTAAATTGTCGTGATTCAATTAAATATTCTGTTGTTTAATAACAGCAAACATATTTTACTATAATCTATATTATTGTATTTAACCGGTACGAAAACGTTACTTAGAAAGGTTGTTTTTAAGTTTTCAATTTCATTCAAACAAGCTAGAGCAACGTGGGCTGAACTTTGAAGTCGTTCACTGAACTTGACCTTCGCTTGATCGCCTCTTGCATGAGACCGTCCACTTTCCCGTGCAGTACTAGCGTTCGTCGCCCGTAAGTGCTAACTGAGTAGATGCTGTAGTGTATACGCGCCGCGTCGCCGTCGATGACGTACCGGTACCGCTCCGGTCACTACACGGTCACGATACGCTCTGTTCAAATTGCTTTTACTAGATTTTCGAAAATTTCAAGTTAAAAATTAAAATGGTTTTTATTTTTTTATGTATTGGATTGGTTGGGCTTATTATTGTTTTGTGCATTGCACTTTAATTTTTTTGTATCTGAGGTAGGTTTTCTGTGAATAGAAGATTTTTAAAATTTGACTTTTGTACCAACTGATACGGCAGTATTACGAGAACGAATATAATTTTTCAGATATTTAAAACGCCTAGAAAATATCACTACTGTTGACTGTAATCAACAATTTTTTTGGAACAATTACATTATGACTCCTTGCCGAGACACCTTACCTTCTCATCTAATTGTACCTGCTGTGTACCTACTATCATTCTATATTATGAAGTACTAATTACCAATTAAAATCAAGACATTTCTAGGTATTTCTGTTTTTCTGTGTAACAAATTACCAGTCCTTAGGGCGGAAGTGGCCGGGCGCCGCGCCGGGTATAAAGTAATATTTTTACTTTTCCGTGTAGTTCAGTGTTCAGGGGATAACCACAAATAGACTGATTGGAAGATACTTCAGACGTACAACTAATTGTTACAATGTGTTGAAAGTAAAGATATTCACTTGTTGAAAGTTGGAACATTTAGTTGAGTGCTACGAATTTATTAACGGCTAGAAAATGAAGATGTTATGACGTTTGGGAATAAGGTAAGATTAAAACATAATAGTAATATGTATAAAAGACAACATTATAGGAAACTATAGCCTCAATAGCGCAACGGTTAAGGAGCGGACTGAATTCCGAAAGGTCGGAGATTCAAACCCCACCCTTGCACTATTGTTCCCCTTCAACGCTTAGTTGAAGGGGAAAGGGGAACATATTTATATTCTTAAAACAAAACTATGGAATACCTACGAGTAAAAACTGCGTTATTCCTTCCGAGTTACTTCACTCACTTCCATCTATACTATAGGTAGGTTAGGCACTCCGTCATCATTTACCACTAGGTAAGATTACTGCTAAAATATATTTTTTGTATTTGATTTAAAAAAGAAGAAAAAGAGCTGCTTTAATATATTTACTGGTTTAGTCTAACGAGTAAAACGGTGTTTAAAATAATTATTAAAATTATTATTATGATACCGCGCGTTCATAATAAGTTAAAATTACTTCATCATTAATTAAATTGTCATTAATAAATTAAAATGTCAAGTATTCTCCTTTAAAATTGTTACTGTGCGGTACCTACCTTGTTTCGATTTACATTTTCTTTAGTTTTATTCTCAGATAATTAATTAATTATTATATTTTTACCTCGTTAAAAACATTTTTATGAAAAAAGGTACCTACTACTATCATTATAACATTATCGTCGTATTACTCACTAGAGGATGCTCGCGACTTCGTCCGTGTGGATTAAGATTTAAAAAAATCCAGTTTGAACTCTTTGATTTTCCGGGATAAAAGTTGCCTATGTCAATTTCCGGGGCGCAAGCTACCTCTGTATCAAATTTCATAAAAGTCGGTTAAACGAATGAGCCTTTAAGAATCCCGAGGGAACTCTTTAATTTTCTGGGATAAATGTCCGTCTCCGGGATGTAAGCCAACTCTGTACCTAATTTCATCAAAATCGCTTAAACTGTTGGGCCGTGAAAAGCTAGTAGACAGACAGACACACTTTCGCATTTATAATTTTGATGATATTATGTATTTCTGAGGGTCGAGACCCCTGTCCATTAATTAACTGTAGGAGTTTTCTTGGAATAATAATGGCAATATTCGTAATTTTTCCTCACTAGCTAAACCTACTTAATATTGGTAGGTACCTTCAAAAAAAGAGTGAATATAGGCACCTTCTAAGTTCTAGAACTACCTAGGTAGGCACGCTCCACCTTAGGCTGTATCTTCTACTGTTTGCTGTGATTGCATTCAAGCGGAAGCCTATATGATAGCCTATTTAATCTATCCAGTAAAAAAAAACTTTTTTTTTAAATTTATTCATTATAATACATTAACACGTAAGATAACAATTTATATCTCGCCATCATTTTTACATCAGTTTGTTGGCGAGTTTGCGCTCATAACGGGTTAACTGTTATTTATATTATATATAAAATTTTCTTGTATAATTAGTATTTTCAGACCCAATATTTTACCAATTTGTGTCTAATCATCAATTTATTTAAAACTTACATAAGGGTTATCGAGTCAACCGGGGACCCAAGAGCTGGCAGCTACCTTGGTGAAAGAATTAGTTTGGCCATCCAAAGGGGTAATGCTGCCATGCCAGCATCTTCCGTACAATGCCTCGCTGCGGTGGTCTCGAAGAGGTTTTAGATTTAATTTAATTTTTTTTTTTTTTTTTTTTTTTTTTTTAATACAATTTTAATTTAGTTTTAATTTAATGTTTTTTTACAATTAATTTAGATTTAAGTTTATTGAATAGAATTATTAATTGTCTGTTAAACTTACATAACAAATCAAATATTACGTCATACTACAGCAAACATTTGTTACAACAACAGTTGCGCACGAGATAAGCCGGTCGCTCTCATTCGCCGAGCAAACGGAAGAAAACTCATTTTCTCAGACAACTGATAACACCTTATCAGAAAACTAATAAGAAAATTACAAAACAGCGCTTTAAGTGCTGAGGTAGTTTTGTCAAAAAATTATTGCAGTTTTTACGTCACGAGATTATTAGGATTTTATTAGCAGAAACTGTTGTGCTACTAATAAGATTCAATAGGTATCGATATTGTAATATTATAGGTACAGTACGCGACAGGTTGAGATGGCAATCGGGTGGGGACGCCCCGCACACCCGCACACCCGCACACTGCACAGGCCCCGCGCTAAACCGGCGCGGGATAGCGCAAATATTGTTGTTACAAACATTTTTCAAAGTAAGATAACTATACCAAGTGGGGTATCATAATATGTAAGAGACCATAAAATGTATCAGCGTATCATAATAATATGTACCTGTATTTATAATATTATTTGGATTTTATTTATTTTTATGCATAATATTTTTTGATTTCTCGTGCAAAATGTCGAAAAAATACGAATGTATTACGGAACCCTTGGTGCGCGAGTCTGACTCGCACTTGGCCGGAGTTTTTTATTCTATACCGCCCATTAAATCAAATCAATCTACATATCGCTAAGTTTATTAGAAACGTTGTTATTTCCACTATTTTGGAGGATAACTATCAAAAACTACTTTTTGCAGGGGCTTACTTTTTTTACTTTTCTCTCTGGTGGGAGGCTTCGGCCGTGGCTAGTTACCACCCTACCGGCAAAGCCGTGCCGCCAAGCGATTTAGCGTTCCGGTACGATGCCGTGTAGAAACCAAAGGGGTATGGGTTTAATAAAAACTGCCATACCCCTTCCAGGTTAGCCCGCTATCATCTTAGACTGCATCATCACTTGATGATGCAGTCTAAGATGATTGAGATTGCAGTCAAGGGCTAACTTGTATCTGAATAAAAAATAATAAAAATAAAAAAACCGCTTTTCAGGACGGTAGAAGGGGTGTGCACTAGACATGTGTCCGCTTTAGCTTAACTTAACTGAAAACCGCTGCCGTGCCTATAGCGTACCATAGCGTTATTGTCGTAGCTAGCAACGGTTTTCAGTTATCATCTATGACGAACCACCTGACAACGCAACACTGCCAACTGGCAACCGACAATGCATTGTTTGGTTTTTGGGTAACTAGAAACGCAATAATTATGCCTTCTCTTTCTTTCTTTCACTGAAAGCTGAGAAGGAGCGGTTATTGGCTACCGGCTTAGTAACTAAGAACTTGGTAAACCAAAGCCGACCTTATCTCTATTACGCTAAGGTTTAACTGTACAAGTACTTGTCCATTACACTTTGATCTATCATTCTAAATACAGTTAGCCTTAGAGTAATAGAGATAAGGTCCTCTTTGGTTTATCAATCTTTATGAAATGTTTTTGGTTAACTGGACTGTGGCAAACTATTCGTGCAGGCGTCCACTATAGTTTGACCTATGTCAATGATCAAATTAAAGTTTACTGCTATGAACTTAAGGTTGTGATTACTTCACGATATTCATGAAAGTAAAATTGGTTTTATTTTAGTGAATATGCGCGCGCTAGCTATACAGACGGTATTGATACGGCAGCTAGCTTAGTTACTACTACGGAAACCGCTGCGCGTTGCGCATATTAAATTAGTTGAAACACAACTCTGATACCGATATTTGGCAACGGTTAACAATATCGGTATTGAAACTAAGTAACTGTTGATTAACCGTTGCCGTAAATAGCCAATAACGCCCATCTTTAGTGTGCACTGTGCACGCTTATTCAATACAATCGTTACATTAGTTACGTAAGTGCGCATAAACCTCAAGGCTAGCTACGTTGACATTTCGAGCACGCCCTCGGCCTGGCACTGAAAACTGAAGCCCATACATCACAGCCATTACTACTCCAATACAGCTGAACAATGCTACCATTGACAGCTGTTTGATTAATGTATGTGTTTTTGAAAACATTGCTATTGTACTTCACAGTAATATAAGTCCCGCAAATTGCTAATGCGCGCGGCCGCCATTTTAGTGACGTCAGCACTAGACTGAAATTTCGAGCTGATGGTAGGTATATATTTATTTCGGCTGACGTCAAAATGACGTTATTTCGATGTTAATTAGACATGGTTCCAGCGCAATAGCAATTTGCGGGACTTATACCACTGAGTAGGTAGGATATGATATTATTATTTATTACATACAGAGGTGCGACGAAGCCGTCTGGACAGAAAAATCGCTGACTTGGGTAACGATTTGCACTAATCGAGTCATATAGGATCCTGGAAGACCAACTCATTATTAACCTGAAAAGCCCAACCATTAAGTGATTAATGGAAGGGTACACGACTTTCAGCGATGAGTAAATATAAAGCAGAGAGAGAGAGAGAGAGTAATAAGTATTTTTAAATTTTTATTTCAGTAATTTATTAGTGATTTATGACTTTATAATCTCGTAAATAACAATTAAGTGGTATTTGAAAGCCGCTTAGTGGCACGCGAACCGATTCGATTAACATATTATGACGTCACGTCAGCGCACGCGCATGGTTATTTAATATTCAAATTTTTTATATTCCTAATTATCACGTGATATTTCTGACAGCCCTATTACTGTACTGGGGGTACTAGTGCTAGAATTCATTATTAAAGAGAATACAAGAAAAGAAAATTTAAAGAAAAATATGATTTTTATTTATTTTTACCATGAACGTCACGCTGTGGGCACGGAAGGTAAATAATGACGTCACAATCCGTAAACGACAATTTTTGAGAGTAATAAATAAAAATAGAGTAGGTAATTTCTGCGGAAAAATATTTTTATGTTAAAAAATTAAAAAATATTTGTCGTTTACGCCATGTGACGTCATTAATCGCTTTCCGTACAGCGCAGCGTGACGTTAAAAATTAATTACTTATTTTAAAAATGAATCAAAATCATGACATTTTTTTAAATTCTTAAACTACCGCTACAGAAAAAAAACACGTTATTTTATTACTACAGTCCAAGAATGAAAATCTATTGAACGGAATATTATATTATTTTTACTTGTGTCGGTTCTGTGTCAGAAAACTGCTCTTTTTTGGTTACAATAGTTTAATTACTTCTACGTAATACGTTACATAAACTTTTGACTAAATCGTGTATTTAGTTTACAGTATGACCTACTTATAATACCTACCTAAGTATACTTCATATAATAATTGAACTCAATGCCCATTTAAATGGGCTTTAACGAACTCTTTTTATTCGTTTGTAATGAAGTTATTAGTTCTATTACCGGAACGAAATGTTAATTTTAACGAATAATTTACGAATAGTTTCTTACCAAAGAATGGATACTTTTACATGTAAACTGACTTCAAGGTTTTTAAATATTTAGTTAAAAAAAGCGTTTTTTATCTATTTATTTTTGTATGAAATGAGAATATCAAATATCAAGGTAATACGCACTTCAGGGTTGTGCTTCAGAGCCCTGCTTCTTATTATGTTAAAACTAAATGGTGCCCGCAACGTTGTCCGCGTGGATTTTAGGTTTTTCAAATCTCCCTTCGAACTCTTCGATTTTGCGGGTTAAATGTTTCCGGCCGAATTTCATGACTGAAATTCGGCATAATATAATTTAACCCGCAAAACCCGCGGCGGCTACTAAGGCAGAAAGGGCCAAGAGGCGCAAATATGAGAATATAGAAAATAGTTTCATATTTGTGCCTTTTGGGGTGGAGACCATGGGTTCGTGGGGCGAGGATGCTAGATCCTTTTTTAAGGACCTTTCATCCCGTCTCGCGCAATCCACGGGGGACCGGAGGGCTGGCAGTTACCTCGGTCAGCATATTAGTCTGGCCATTCAACGAGGTAACGCTGCCAGCGTTCTGGGCACCCTGCCTCGTTGCGGTGGTTTAGATGATATTTTCGATCTGTAATTTTTATGTTCTAGAATAAGTTTGGTAATTTTGTTTATTGTATTTTCATTTGAATCTAAAAATAAATATAACCCTGGATTAACACATAGGCTACTTTTTATCCCGGAAAATCAAAGAGTTCCCGCGGGATTTTGAAAAATGTAAATCCACGTGGACGAAGTCGCGGGCATCAGCTAGTTTCTAATAAGTAGAGTCACGGTTAAAATATTTTAGATACTTGATATAAAGGTGTTATAATAAAGGTAGAAAGTTAAATAACCTTGCCTTTCAAACGAGCCCGATATCGTGATATGAGTTGTCCGGATTAGTTGTTAGTGCACGCGTTTCAACTATTGTTTATGAACCAGTAGCAGTTTATGTCATAATCGTGCAATGTTGTGCGATTAATAGATCAAGGGCGTGGCTGATACAGTGTTTGGTAAAGTTTAGGTACGGGTGTTTGATCCCAGAGTAACACTCAGTTGTTTCAAAATATTCAACTCCCTTATTGGATCACCTTATGGTAGAAAATTAGACGCGCTTGCGTAAAATGAAGCGATAAGTAAGCGTAAAATAGCTTGTAGTCATCGAACTTTTAGTACCCATAGATCTATGTTCTCTGAAACTGTCAAAATTAGTATGAATCTAGACATCAAGCATTGTAAACAAAAACAAATTGCAGTCCGCAAAATTTTTTGATCGATTGTTTTTTTAGAGGTTACCTAATTATTGTCATGATGACTCGAGAAACACAGACCTTGGGAGGGTGTTCTATATCGTAGCCACTAGCCATTACTCATACGTAATATAAGAAAAGCATGTGATAAGGGTTCCGTACCATCGTACAAGAAATAACACTTTTTTTAAAAAAAATTCATGGTGGTTATTTTGATATTTTTTTAGTATATGTTGTTATAGCGGCAATAGAAATACATATTCTGTGAAAATTTTAACTCTCTAGGTACCTATTACGGTTCACGAGATACAGCACGCTGAGAGACAGACAGACGGACGAACGGATGGACAGTGGAATCTTAGTAATAGGGTCCTGTTGGCACCCTTCGGGTACGGCACCCTTAAAATATGTTTTAACTTTTAAATAATATTTTGATTGCTGATATAGCATACTTATAATAATTAATAGTTTATGCTCGCGACTTTGTCCGCGTGGACTAAAAAAAATTCAAACCCCTAGTTTACCACCTTAGGGGTTGAATTTTCAAAAATCCTTTCTTAGCGGATGTGTACGTCATAATAGCTATTTGCATGCCGAATTCAGCCCGATTCGTCCAGTAGTTTGAGCTGTGCGTTGATAGATCAGTCAGTCAATCAGTCACCTTTTTCTTTTTGTATACCAACTAGCTGATGTCCGCGACTTCGTCCGCGTGGAATTAGGTTTTTAAAAATCCCTTGGGAACTCTTTGATTTTTCGGGATAAAAAGTAGCCTATGTCACTCTCCAGTTCTTTATCTATATCCATGAAAAAAATCACGCCAATCCGTTGCACCGTTGCGACGTGATTGAAGGACAAACCAACAAACAAATACACTTTCGTATTTATAATAAGGGTATAAGATTATGTCAGTAGGTGCGCGTTCAATTCCAAACAACTAGATAAGTCAAAATTTCTGTAAACGATAACGTAACAAGCATAAATGAAGCAATAATTTAGTAATTACCACGTAATAAAGTGAAGGCTTGCACAGTGTGCGTGCCTGAATGCTAATATTTGTCTATTTGAACTTGTATACACTGGAAGTGGGGCGTACAATCATATTATTTGCGAAACATAGCCATCACAATTCTAAACTTGACAATGTTGTCATAATAGCTTACCTAGCTCAATGAGATTGCGGTGAAATTATATATTAAACTCATAAACTCAACTTATATTAGAATGTGACTTTTATTCTTTTAGAACTTTTAATTTAAAGCTGAAAAAGATTTGAAAATATCGTATTTATTTCGTTGTAAAGTAAACCTTGGTCAATTATAGAAGTAAGAAATAGCGTTGACCCGAGTAGTCCTCCTTGTGTAACACCTTATGAAATTCAAATCGGGTTGCTTTGTGTACTACCTATGAGATACCAGCAGATGCGGCTATTAATCGCAGTGAAATCTCTTATTTTTTTTAGCACTAAGTCTCCATGGCCCCAGGGTCTCCATGGCAAACGGAACAAAAATGTAACTCTCGATAAGAGAGGCATACTTGCGCTGCTTGCCGTTTTCAGCTGTTTTTGCTGCGGCTCCCGGACTTGATGCTGTCTCCCTGATATGACACCGGGGCCAATGTGTCAACGCAATTTTAATTTTTTTACGTAACACGTTCAGAAACAAGATATGGCGAGACTCTATGCACCAAAATTGGTCAATTTGTAAAGAGTTGTTATTGAGGATATTTTATCATCCACTCCAGTGACAAGTTTTTACTACTAAGTATACTTGACACTGGTTTGAAGGCTTTATAGACGCTGTGGTATAGTCGTAAATGGAAAACAATATTCCCTCATTACATACTTAGTCTTACGTCCAAACTATCAAGTTCGTACATAATTCGTAGCTGATAGATTTACGATGCAAACGTACGAACCGTAGAAGGCGTGGCGCATGCATCGCATGCATGGCAAAACTGCAAGTGTCCACCATGTTTTATTCATACTGGATGGAGTAAAATAGTAGACTTGTCTAGATATAGACATTTTTACGACTAGTTACTAACGGTGTAAACTGTAAAGTTCTACTTTGTATGTGGGATCAAAGTATGTAGTTTATTTGATGTTACTAGCCGTAGATAATAGGTATCTATATCTTAATTATTTAGCATAGACGTAGCAGAAATGTCATCATGTTCATGATCAACCCATCGCCGGCAGTTCGGCTACAGTCCACGAAGGCGGCCAAGTGCGGATTGGCAGATTTCATACACCTTTGAGAACATTAGAAGTACTCTCAAGCATGCAGGTTCCCTCACTGTTTTCCTTCACCGTTCAAGCAAGGGATATTTAATTATTTAAACGCACATAACTTTTAGAAGTTAGAGATGCGTGCCCATTGTCCCAAGTTTGTTCCAAGTAGTGTCCCAAGGTCCAACGCAAATTGCTTGGGGTTGTTAGTGATGATGATCCGGTTGTAGGTAAGGAAGAAGGCTGCTAAAGCCTTAATAAGACTAGACTTGAATCAATTTAGAAGAACTTGACCAAAAAAAAACCACTCCTAAACTGTCGCAGTGTTGGAAGACCCCACACTAGGTGAACGGACGACATCAGACGAGTCGCAGGGAGCCGCTGGATTCAGGCGGCGCAAGACCGTGGCGTGTGGAAGTCTCTACAAGAGACCTATGTCCAGCTGTAGACTTCTATCGGTTGAGGATGGTGATGATGATGAAACTGTCTAATACAAATCGTTAAAAATAGAGCCGATAACTGAGATTATGGATCGATAAGAAAATCCAATTATAATGGGCAATCGTAAAGTTGCCATAACTTTATGCTATAGTAGGTACTATTAGCAATTAGATTCGTGGATTTAACAATTAAATAGAAAACGGAGGTAGGCGCAAACCATGAAATTTGTTTTTATGAAAGTCGTAATATTACCGTAACCATTGAACCGAATGTATTTAACTGTTTAGGAAGTGTTCTCTAACTAAACAATTATATCGAGCGCCAGTAATAGTTACCTACTTGACAAGTGAATCATTGTTTGCGTCTTGCTTGCGTAAATCTTTTATCATCTCGAATAAACAGCGCTAAGAAAATATTTGGCTTTCTCTACAGTAGTTTCAGAGTTAATAGTTGACAATATTGAGATTTTGTACCTACCTATTAGTTCAATTATTCACAAATCTACTTTTCTAAGAATATAATCATTAATCAGCAACTAAACTAGACAAACAAATAAATGTAAGATACATTTAATTCAATTGTGATTTAGGCTACGATTTATTTGTGAAAATAAAATGTATTTATTTGTGAAAATAATTTATTTCTCACCCTGGACGGCTTTATTATTAAAACAAGAGGAAAAATTACTATCTACCTACTAATATTGAAATTTGAATGACGCTATGTAAGGTGGTAATAGCTGTGATACTATGACAGAACCAGAAGTCCCTGATCGAGCTGTAACATCCCATGATAATTATTTAATGAAACTACTCAGAGAATTTGCAATTTAATTATTCTTTTCTTACGTAATCTTGTATGGAGAGATGACTGATTTGAGTTGTACAGTGTGTGATTATGTGTATTTGATCAAGTATTTTGTTTTAGAGAGAATGTTTTATTCTTAAAAAACGGGTTTGTTCCAACACTGATCACGATACATTACAATCAATAAAATAAAAACAAATTTTAACACACGTTTTTTTCGCAGTGTTTTTAACATTTCTTTTAAACAACCCTAATTTAACGTCATCTTTTCATTAATTAAGATATTCTTTGAAAGTTCTATAGTATACCACTTTTTCTACTCATACATGACATAGCTGGTCCTTAATGCTTCTCGTCATGTACCTTAATACAGGCACGATACAGGTTTACTAATATTTCTGAGTGGTCTCACAGTCAACGTTTCATCGGTGTGCTGTGTCATAAAGATCTACCATCACATACCTATACACAGTGGCGTAGCTAGGTAACCAAGGTCCCTGGGGCAAATCAGAAATGGGGCCCCACTGCTATCTAAACTGGTTAGGTTTTATCAAATAAAAATATTAAATACAAATACATTCACAGAAAGAATTTAGGGGAATTCCTTAGTAACTTTCGAATTATCATATTTATTTTGAAAATGGGAGAAATTTTCAAAACTTTAGTTTGATCGAGATTTTCTGGTAAGGATTCGAGGGCCCCCTGAGCTTTAGAGCCCCGGGGCACTGCCCCGCCTAGCCCCTAGGTAGCTACGCCACTGCGTATACATTGGTAGAGAAAAACAAAGGCACCATTTCTTTTGTCACGTGACTCATGGCTGGTACACCTACATCGGTACTCCCTTTTCTGGTCCCTATGTTTATTTTCAGTTTGACACTTGTAAGAGTACTTGTCTCTTATTACACCGCACCCTTCGCTGGGGTCTTGAGTGTTGACTGTAGGTACAGTCAGCAACAAAGCTAGGTTTGCAAAGGTCCATAGTCACTTGTACTGGCGGGTGCTATCCTAGCTTTGTTGCTGACTGTACTAGGTAGGACGTAGGTACCTACCTGCTTCACTTCAAATACCTCTATTATGACACCTCATAACAAATTCATACTTATAAAATTCAGAGTTAATTACAGTAAAAAATTAACGTTGGGATTTTAAGCATAATAATAATATGGTGATCCATTACATATTTTTTTAAGTTTTGCGTTTATTTTTAACTGAGTCATATAATATTGTACTTGGGTACTTATTTTTTTTTTTAAATTACCAACATAAAGAATGTTTAAGAAATCCAATTTAGACACAGCAAAAAACCACGAAGGTTTTAAAAGGAATTAAAATGTTTGAACTGCATTGTCTCTCGTAGATTTATTGTTATGGAAACTTACGAAGCTGATTATAAAATTGTCTTTATGCAGATACGTACGTCTTTATGCTCATACGTATTTCATCATCGTCGTCATCTGATACCTAGATGATACTGTTTTAAAAAGAGTCTTGACAATTTTATTTTAAGTAGACACTTAACAAAAACAGCTAAGTAAGTTGAAAAATCTAAACCCTTGACTTTTTTTAGGCTGTACAAGCTAAGAATGCTCCATTATGAAATACTATATAGCTAACAGTATTTTATTCAATAACCTTTTGAGATGTGCTTTTGAATCCTGAAATGAACCTACCAAGTACCAAACTAATTTATTAGGTAATTGAACCTTTTGAAACAGTCATTATGTGTTGCTATGGATGAACACATATTGAAACAGTTTACACAAAGTCGTTTCGTTGGCTAATGATCGGAACCCGGTGTCGGCATCAACTGCGAGTGCTTATTGCTCAGCGATATCGTCGTTGTAAGTAATTACTTAATTATAATTACAGTCATACAGTCTATGAATGTCTACATGACAATAATTTTTTTTTAATAATAATAAA
This sequence comes from Maniola hyperantus, assembly GCF_902806685.2. Taxonomy (NCBI): domain Eukaryota; kingdom Metazoa; phylum Arthropoda; class Insecta; order Lepidoptera; family Nymphalidae; genus Maniola; species Maniola hyperantus. The sequence goes on along the minus strand of NC_048557.2, from coordinate 1,945,326 downwards.
TAAAATAATTTCTAATTATTTAACGATGTTACCCTTAAAAAGCTGAGCTGATCTTTTTTGGTACAAAAAAGGAAATAAACTGATATTGCAATTTGCTAGATAGTAGATAAGATTTACTGACTTTAACGATGCACTGATATTGTATTCGTGACACACAAGGTTGCGTGGAAACCTGTAATAGCTTGCCATGAAACTTCGATGAAAGAAAATGGAAAAACTTTGCACGAACCACATGTAATTTCATGTGCAATTTCCTTTATGTCAGCCAATGATATTGTAAGCTCACGTTTTTATTTTAGCGTGTTATAACCTAGTAATATAAAAACAAGGTCCTTTTAGTACCTAGACAATTTTTATCAATTTACTCATTAAAGTCTCACTGGTAAATATAGAATTATCTCTACACATATTATAAATGTAAAAGTGTGTTTGTTGGGCTGTCCTTCAATCAAGTCGCAACGGAGCAACGGATTGACGTGATTTTTTGCGAGTGAAATCTGCCAATCCGTGGCAATAGTCGTTAGAGATAAAATATCAATATGTCGAAATGCGGCTTTATTAAATTAAAGTTTTTCTAAAACACTACAACTCTTGAGGGAATTCAAAATGTTATGTAATAAAACTTCATAATTTATAGCATAGCTAAAGCCCTAGGTCCAACTGAATCGTGAACCCGTCGAAAGTGAAAACTCCTTAGAATAGTGACATTGGAATGACCCGAGCGGCTATAGTTTCCTCATGCCATAAATTATGCACATTACACCATGAACACGGCCCGAGACCCGCGGCTCCTGAGTAGGCCTGAATTATTCAATAGACAAATAAGACAAAAAAGCGTATCATAATGGCGCTTTGATATAAATCTTATCGATATTCGAATTAGGCAGAAATATCTATTTAAATCTAATTTGAATAATAAGCTCGATAAAAAGACGCTGATATTTTGCGTAGTCCAACATCCATACAAGATCGACCTAAGAGCGATTACGCACTACACTTCTGTCATCCGAGTTCTATCCGTCATCCGTGAGAATACCAGCGATTATCTACGACATACGTCATAAGCACCCATACAAAACAAAAAATAACTTATTTTCTCGGACTCTGATCGGATGTAGCGCGCTGTGCCTAACCACTCTAATGGTTAGCCATTAGAGTGGTTAGGCCGTCCGCCTCCTAATCGGAGGTCGGGGGTTCGATCCCGGGCATGCACCTCTAACGATTGGGAGTTATGTGCGTTTTAAGTAATTAGGTATCACTTGTTTTAACGGTGAAGGAAAACATCGCGAGGAAACCTGCATGCCTGAGAGTTCCCATAATGTTATTTATGAAAGGTGTGTGAAGTCTGCCAATCCGCATTTGTCCAGAGTGGTAGATTCTTGGCCTTCTCTCTAAGAGGAGACCCATGCTCTGTAGTGAGCCGGCGATGGGTTGATCATGATGACGTAACAAACGTTTATGGAAATAATATGAATGAGCAAATCCTTGATGCGGTCGATACAGGAAGAGCGATGGCAGAGAAAGCGGGCACTATCTCCCATCGATCGCATAATCATACACATCGGCCGGCCGAGCTCCGGTCAGATCGGGTCAAGATGTTAGCTTATTTAGATGAAGCTTTACCTAGCCACCGAGTGCCGTAGACGTTCGCCTGTCTACTTCTTTTATTAATTTATAGAGACTGCATTTCTAAAGGCTCCAGTAAATGGTGCAAGTTTTACAGATTGCGCCAAGATATGTTTGTATGAAAATTCATAAAAATCGGCATGCCAGTACCTACCGCATGCACGGGGCAAACGTGATTATACCTACGTCAAGTGGTCCTGCACACTTTAACCAAGTGCATTGAGCTAATGTATATTAAGCATACGAGTACCTACTAATAGTTCTTTACAATCTTTTTAGCCATAGGTTATTAATTTATTATTATTAAGCCAGTCTAGCTTACAAAATGAGTGCAGAAATCTTCAGAGAAAAAAATCCTCTTTTAATTTAACTAATCAATTTCATTATTTGTTGCAGTTTCTGGTTGCTTGGACGATGTTTTGACTATTGGTGAGTTACAGTTTACATACTTATCTATAGGTCGAGATGGCTATAAGGGACGGTGCGCGCGCGCGTGGGTGATGCGCGGGTGTGCCGGGCGTCCCCCCGCCTTATGCCCCGATTGCCATCTCGACCTGTCGCGTACTATAGATGCTACCGAGAAAACTTTAGTAAATTTGGTACTAGATAAATAGACCTTGTGGAAAAATTTAATAAGACTATTTCCTTTATGAATCCTGCAATAGCTATTTCAAAATGCAATTAACAAGCTGGCGTTGCTAAAAGTAGTCATATTATTTATTATGCCGTAATTTTTCCGTGGGACCTGGGAAATAGACGGCTTCCTTTGCATTTTCGAAAAATATTTTTCGCACAAATCGTAGGCCAAAATGTGGATCGATGATTTGGGCTAGTTTCAACTAACTGACTAAAAATGAAATGTTGTGGTGATGCAGAAGAGTGGCATTTGCATAATCGTGAATTCCTTTACTAATCCATCATCATCATCAACCGATAGACGTCCACTGCTGGACGTAGGTCTCTTTTAGGGACTTCCACACGCCACGGTCTTGCGCTGCCTGAATCTAGCGGCTCCCTGCGACTCGCCTGATGTCGTCCGTCCACCTAGTGGGGGGTCTTCCAACGCTGCGTCTTCCGGTGCGAGGTCGCCATTCCAGCACCTTGGGACCCCAACGTCTATCGGTTCTACGAACTATGTACCCTGCCCATTGCCACTTCGGCTTCGCAACCCGTTGAGTTGTCGGTTACTCTAGTTCACCTACGGATATCCTCATTTCTGATTTGATCACGTAGAGAAACTCCAAGCATAGCTCTCTCCATCGCCCCCTGAGTGACTCTGAGCTTTCTATGAGGCCCATAGTTAGCGACCAAACCGGTTACTAATCCAGAACTTCTTAATTCAGGGAGAATATCAGAGGGTGTAAAACTGGGTTACACATTCAGTTCAGTGGTCCAGTTATGTAAATGATCTGACATCACACGCATAAGAAGTGCCATCTGTAATGGCTATATGGCGATATGGTGTTATTGTATTGTGTTCTCAGATCACGCGTAACCTACTGACTCCACGACAACACTGTTATGGTGCAGTGGGAATGGTGGTAGAGGACGCAGAAAGATCACTTCAATGCTGATGTGAATATATTAGCATATCTATAGCTATGTACCTAACGGGATTGTCCCGGGTGGGCTAAATTTTGTACAAATTGAGGATGATTCACTTTTTTTTAAACTGTATAATATAGGCATTGGGCTTACGCTTGACTGCAACCACACCAAATGATAGGTGATGATGCAGCCTAAGATGGAGCGCGTCTGCCTAAAGATTCTGTTCTTCCTACTAAGACCTACCTACCTACCAAATTTCATGACTCTAGGTCAACGGGAAGCACCCTATAGGTTTTCTTGACAGACACGACGGACAGACGGATAGACAGACAGACAACAAAGGAACCCTAAAAAGGACATTTTGTTGTACTTAAATCACTACCCCTATTATAAATGCGAAAGTGTGTTTGTTTGTTGGTTTGTTGGTTTATTGGTTTGTTCGTTTGTTGGTTTGTCCTTCAATCACGTCGCAACGGAGCAACGGATCGACGTGATTTTTGCATGGGTATAGTTTGAAACCTGCAGAGTGACATAGGCTACTTTTTATCCCGGAAAATCAAAGAGTTCCCACTGGATTTTTAAAAACCTAAATCCACGCGTACGAAGTCGCGGGGTATCAGCTAGTAAATTATAAAATATTAATTAAATAAATAAACCAACTAACGAATTTGCATATTGAAGTAAGCGATATTTTGCTAGTATTTAGTAAGATAGGTGTTACTCTAGTAACCTACTCTAGTTGCATATAGATTCACCTACTCATATTATGCATATGTATATAATATGTATTTTAATTTATAACTGCATGTCATGATACAATGTTGTAATTTAGAATTGCAATTTTCGCCACTACGAAAAATACTTAACAATAATAATATGTACATAATTTAATTAATTAGTTCAGTTTGCTCAGTATGTGTTGAAATATAATGGCAGATTTAGGTGACTGACAAATAGACTCATTAATATAATGTTCTGTCAATAAAACATTACAGTGCAACAAGATTATAAAATTCAAAACCTCTGCCAGGAATCGAACCCGGGACCTCCCACTAATAAGACAACAGCGCTTACCACTGCGCCAGAGAGGTCGTCAAAAAGAATAGCTTTTGCCTCCTCCTTTTTGAGTTTGTTTAAAAATACTTGCTGACTAGTTAGGGGATATTTTGTAAGCACGTAACTAGCAATGAGTCAAGTTTTCGCGCAACTTATAAGGGTACTTTTATGTAACCTACCTCACATAATCTTTCACTGAAATGTATCATTGTGACACATATATTGGACTTTAATTCAAGGGAATAGAGTTTATATTTGTGTTAGTAAGTAATGAGTTACTTTCTACACGCCGTCTGAATGAGTTATCAGTTAATCTGGCTCGTCAGAATGGGTCTGTATACCACTTTTGGTATACAAGGTAGCTCATGTCTAGGGTTGGTAACAACTAACAAACGACATTTTTTATTGGACCTACAATTTATTTATAGCTTCCTATGACTCAATAATATAATTATTGTCAAAACGTGTTGAAAATATAGTGTTGGACGTAATCAATAATTTTTTAAAAGAAGGTAGGTACTATTTTTTGTTCTTAGGTAAATGTATAACTTTTTAAATGTTTATTTGATTAAAAAATATTAGTTAGTAAGTAGTTTTGGGTAAATTGTGGGCTTTTTAAAACTTGTTGAAAATTATGTTTTGTCAAAACATGCTTAGATTACTAAATACTACATACAGCATACTATAATTATTTTATTACCATCATAGCCCTCATCATAATATAATTTAGGTAAGTTCTTATACAGCTGTAACTGTCAACCCCAATATACATATTATCATCCCTACTTTAGTTATATTTAATTAATAGGTCACAAAAGGAAAAGCAGTCGATTAAATGTTTTTCCTATTTTATTTTCATTCCTCTGGTCAAGACAATCGCATCCCTCTTTTTAACCGACTTCAAAAAAAGGAGGAGGTTCTCAATTCGTCGGAATCTTTTTTTTTTTTTTAAATTATTATTTTTTATGTATGTTCCCAGATTACTCGAAGACGCCTGGACCGATTTTGAAAATTCTTTTTTTGTTTGAAAGGGTATACTTCAAAGTTGGTCCCATTTAAATTTGGTGAAGATCTGATGAACATCTTCGAAGATAGATAGTGGAACTCCTCAACGGATAAGAGTAAATTGCTCGCGATCAGTGTAATAGCTTAGTAAACAGTAGATTTTTAACCAGTCATAGCATAATTCCATGGGTCCACTAAAAATTGTGAAATAAATTTTTTTTACAAAAAAAATAAAAACCGACTTCGATACACTTAAAATTGAAAAATAATTTAATTTATTACCGAATATATTATGTATACAAGAGTTAATATAGTTCCATAATAATATTTTTTGGAGTCGGTGCCAATGAGGTGCCATTGTGGAGTCTCATAAAAATATGAAGTCTAGACGATTCGCGCAGCTAAAGCTAATTGGCACCGGCACCAAAAAGTATTATTATGGAACTATATTAACTCTTGTATACATAATATATTCGGTAATAAATTAAATTATTTTTCAATTTTTAGTGTTTGTGTATCGAAGTCGGTTTTTATTTTTTTTGTAATTTTTTTTAATCAAATACGAAAAATCGATCCTCTCTCCTGTTGAAGTGTTGGCTAGTTGACGCGTGGCGATTCATCACTGTGACGTGATCGTAGGAAAAAAATAGGTACGATTGGTTTTCATACTATTCAATGAACATTTCAAGTCCGTGGTAGAGATGAGGGAAGCTTTGGCAGCCCTACCATGACCATAGCGGTGTACCTACTTAAAAGGGATCGACGCACTGTTTATGAGCTTACCTTGATCACTGCGCTCATTTGACTATTGATAGTGATAATAAGCAGCACTTTGTACCGTCATCATCATCATCACTAACCCATCGCCGGCTCACTACTGAGCACGGGTCTCCTTTCAGAATGATAAGGGCTTGGCCATAGTCTACTACGCTGGCAAAGTGCGGATTGGCAGACTTCACACACCTTTGAGAACATTATGTACCTAAAACTGTCAGGCATGCAGGTTTCCTCACGAAGTTTTCTTTCACCGTTAAAGCTAGTGATACTTATTTTTATTTATTTATTCGGATACAAGTTAGCCCTTGACTGCAATCTCACCTGGTGGTAAGTGATGATGCAGTCTATGATGGCAGCGGGCTAACCTGGAAGGGGTATGGCAGTTTTTTATTAAACCCATGCCCCTTTGGTTTCTACACGACATCGTACCGGAATGCTAAATCGATTGGCGGCACGGCTTTGCCGGTAGGGTGGTAACTACCCACGGCCGAAGCCTCCCACCAGGCCAGACCAAAAATATAGAAATTGTAAATTCCAAACCCCTGCCAGGAATCGAACCCGGGACCTCCCACTAATTAGACCACAGTGCTTTACCACTGCACTAGGGAGGTCGTCAAAATAACTCCGAAAATTTAGTGGTCCGGGATCGAATCTTAGACCCTCCGACTAGGAGGCCGAAGTTTAAACCACAAGGCTATTACCACTGTACTTTGTACTTGCCTGCCTGTAATCATTGGTACATTCTACTCACACACTAAAACTATGTCAAACCGTTAGCTTTAGTCCATTTCTTTTATAATGAAGTCAGACAGGTGGAAATGTTCATAGTTGTTATCTCTAATTGAAGCTCGCTCCGATATGCAAATATTTTGATCTACCATAATTAAATAATTATAGATGAGTAATTAAAGACAGAATAAACCTAATAAGTAGGGCATAGAACGGCTTGTAATTTTTTAACGGAGTAGGTTACCTAACCTATTTTATTTTCTTAGAGATACGTTTGTTTTGTTGCATGTGTGCTACTTTTTTGGCCTAACTCAAAATGTGTTTTGAGTTAGGATTGTGTTTTTATGGACAACTCACGTTTGACTAAAAAAATGACTAAGTATGCCAAAATTGTTTTTCACAAAAGACCTAAAGGTTCCTAAGAGAGTTTCACCGTATCTTTTGTTTTTTGGATTTCTGTATAATGTTTTCAGAGGTTTGTGAAGTCTGCGGATATTTCTATATGGTTTGAATTTCCCCATAGGTACTGTTCCAATTATAACACACTGTATAATATTTTCAGAGGTATGTGAAGTCTGCCAATCCGCACTTGGCCAGCGTGGTGGACTATGGCCTAAGCCTTGTCATTCTGAGAAGAAACCCATGCTCAGTAGTGGTCCGGCAATGGGTTGAGATGATAATGATGGTGTGTTAAATATTAATAAACATGTGTGAATGCTACCGAAAATCTTAACTTCACACTATCACGCCATAACAAATCAAATAGGGCCAAAATCAATATGTACATATTCTCTAAAACAATCTAATCTTCAAGATGGTCAATGGCTGACGCAATGGTTCCGCTTTCCGGCCGCCTGCGCCTAAAGTGTGCGCAATCAAATTTGATTGCACACACTTTCCCACTGCGCACGCGCCGCCGCGCCACGCGCCCAAGTGATTACCATGTTAGATTTATCGCAGATACCGTGTTAATTGCTTATGTTTATATGCAAATTGTTTGTACAAAGTACAAAGTACTCTTAAATGTGGACTTTGGATATATGGCTCTTAGTCTAATTTCCTATAATCAACAACATCGCCGTCTTCGAAGTGAAATTTGTGCGGTCATTATACAAAAACCCTCTTTCTAAAGACGCTTTCGCTAATTTTGGGTAGCTATATAATATAGGCTCTCGCTGCCCAATAAATCGTCCAACCACTTGCGTCTATAGCGATCTAAAAGGCTGTTTTCTGCAATCCTCCCTTCCAACACTAACCTTGGGAACGATTCTCGACTCTCCAGAATCTTTACTTGCTTCTAGCGGCTCACTGTGACTCTTTTGATATCTAAGTGTTTAGTCTATACCAATACTGTGCTTTATAGCGCGAGGGTCAATATTATAACATCATGAAATCCTAACGTTTATCGTTTATCGGTGAACCGATCTATGTGACCAACATATTTTATTAGGTAATTATTGTCACGCGTACATTTTTTCATCACACGTGGAATGACTGCTTTCTTTATGATACCTTTAGCACAAATACCACAATTCATACAAGTCTGCTATTTAAGTACTTAATTAAATAAAACATACCCGAATTTTATTTATAGTGTGTACTTAAGTCTGTTTCGTATTAAACAAGATGTAATAAACATACGTTTCCAATTAGCGCAAATCATAAGATTAACTGGCGACATTGCGATCGTAAAGTTCAGGTAATTAACACCTCCGGAGTGCCTTTGATTACACCTCTACACTCGACGTCTACACCGACGCCGTGTTGACGGCTTGTTCAGATAGTTTATAGCTCCAATTACCACAGTTCCGATGCTATTTGTGTGGCTTGGAAGCTTAAAAGCTTGGCTTATTTATGTTAGAGCTTAAAAATTGTACAACATGGTATTATTATTCCCAAATATATATACCTAAGCCGCTGCGGGAGCCGCTGGATACAGGCGGCGCAAGACCGTGGCGTGTGGAAGTCCCTACAAGAGACCTATGTCCAGCAGTGGACGTCTATTGGTTGATGATGATGATGACGATGATATATACCTAATATAGTCAGCTGTTGCTTCCGACTTCATCCACATAGTGTACCTACAAGAATAGTGAGAATGTATTTTTTGTTACTATGTCCCTTGCAATTAATAGTTTTGAGATAAAAGTACCTTTTTAACCTAAGTATCATTTTGATTCAAGCTGTTAATCTTGTGCCATATCATCAGCGATTAAGTCGTGAAAATGCAACTTATAGACATACAGTCTACTCGTCGGCAAGATGAGTAAGTTATCACGCAAAAAGTAACACAAGAAACGGATGGTGGTCTTGACAAACAAAAGTAGCCGGTAACTCGCCGGCTTTTCTCTGTTGCGAAAAGACCGCAATTAACTAAACCAAACCATTGGTATGTACCTAGTCTTCTTAAAATGAGAATGGGTACGGCAGTGAGATAATTGCGATTAGTGACGCAATAAGTGGGTTTTTAGGACACTCCCTTCGATTGAGTGATCAATCTCAAAAGTTAAAGCTTACGTGTCATCCCAAATATGGGGATTTGATAAAATAAAGAATGGTAGAGTGACGCAAATGTTCTGGTAATGTGTAAAAAAGTGCAATATGGGGGAAACTGGAAACGAAAGCGACGCTAAATGCGTAACGAGTGGGGCCGGTTGGAGAGCGACGCTGAATGCTAAGGAGTCTTCTAAACACACGGATATGCAAGGCACCTTGCGCCAGTTGAAAAAACAACAAAGTAAAGGTTTTTTTTAAATTTATAGACTAGCGTTTGGCTGCAATCAGACCTGGTGGCAAGTGATGATGCAGCCTAAGATGGAGCGCGCTTGCTAAGAAGATGGCCTATTCCAAGAGCCCAATAGCTCAACGGGTACAGGAGTGGACAGAAAACCGAAAGGTCGACGGTTCAAACCCCGCCCGTTGCACTATTGTCGTACCTACTCCTAGCACAAGCTTTACGCTTAGTTGGAGAGGAAAGGGTTAGTCATTTAAGATGGCTAATATTCTTTATTTAAAAAAAAATCTCTCCACTCTTCTGTATGTGAAAATATGTTGATATATTAGTTACCTACTTTTGTTTTCATCAGGGAAACCTAATTCCCGATTCTTTTGAGTTCGTTACAAAATACGAATAAGTCAGTCTTTATTCTTAGCAGTCGTAAGTAGATAGTTGGCTAAGACGTACCTAATGCCCCCACTTCTCATATCTATGTTTATGACCTTTTCAATTTCTATTTAATAGAATGCAAAGCTTGTTTTTTTGCTTTTCAGTTACCAGTTACTATTAGCAGTAGGTATTAGCAGTCGGGTTTTGTAGCTTTTTAATTACTTACTTTTTAGGGTTCCGTACCTCAAAAGGAAAACGGAACCCTTATAGGATCACTTTGTTGTCTGTCTGTCTGTCTGTCTGTCAAGAAACCTACAGGGTACTTCCCGTTGACCTAGAATCATGAAATTTGGCAGGTAGGTAGATCTTATAGCTGACATTTGGGGAAAAATCTGAAAACCGTGAATTTAAAAGTCGAAAAAATACGACTGTAGTACGGAACCCTCATTGCGCGAGGCTGACTCGCACTTGGCCGGTTTTTTTTATTAGATGGTAACCCTACCTAAAAATTATTATAAGTATTCATTGCATGCGTAGGTATGTCCTACTTCACGCCTGTCTTCAGCTGTGACATCACGCCTGTTTCACCTGTTTACACTGAAGAAAAGAATTTTGAAACCTATTTATATTTTGTTGGTTAGCTCATTTGAGGTTTGAGGTAGGTATTCGAAACAAGATTAAGGCCGTGCCTATCACCGGTCTAAACAAAAAGCAATTATAAAATTAAAACGATATGCCAATTAATTTTCAATTAAAATTAACATTGAGTGTTATTAATCAATGATAACCTTGTAGATTAACTTTAACTTTATTAATGCCCGTTAAGTACTGGTTAAGTACCGCGCAAAACATTATTGAACAATACCACTTAATTTAAGTACATGTCAATTAATAAAAGTCACACTGTACTGCAGCGTACATTAAATTGAATTCGATCAATTAGTTACGTATTAATAAAACTTCAGCGAGGTCAGACAAGTTGTCTGGTTAAGTATATTTAATCTGTTAACTAGGGCTGCTAGTAGTTATATCATCATCATCAACCAATAGACGTCCACTGCTGGACATAGGTCTCTTGTAGGGACTTCCACACGTCACGGTCTTGCGGCTTCTGGATCCAGCGGCTCCCTGCGACACGTATGATGTCCGTCCACGTAGTGGGGGGTCTTCCAACGCTGCGTCTTCCGGTGCGAGGTCGCCATTCCAGCACGTTGGGACCCCAACGTCTATCGGATGTATGAACTATGTGCCCTGCCCATTGCCACTTCAGCTTCGCAACCCGTTGAGCTATGTCGGTAACGCTAGTTCTCCTACGGATCTCCTCATTTCTGATTTGATCACGTAGAGAAACTCCAAGCATAGCTCTCTCCATCGCCCAGTAGTTGTATACCAGATAGCTATTCTTTCTTTTCAATAGTAATTGCGACCCTAAAAGAACAACAGCTCAAAGCCATTTCTTTAGTAAGTACTTAACTACTTTTTCTATTGTTAGAGTATGGACTCTGAGGTCTTGAACTAGATAAGCGAAGTTTGTCTTTTCGTTTTCTTACTCTATTACCTAGATGTTATCTAAGTAGATCTTGGTGACTGCGATTACTTCAGAAGAACACACACTCTCTCATACACACTCGATAGGTATATTTTTATTGTTCTCGTAAATTACAATTATACCCCTACAACTGTCATACCCCTTCCAGGTTTAGCCCGCTATCATCTTAGACTGCATCGTCACTTACCACCAGGTGAGATTGCAGTTAAGGGCTAACTTGTATCTGAATAAAAATAATATATATATATATATTATTTTTATTATATATATATATATATATATATATATATATATATATATATATATATAATGCCAATCCATTTTGAGTCCTCGGTTATCATGCATTACCTATCTAATAGACGATTGATTTGGCTGACCTTTCCTATACGTGATCTTTTCTGGCGATTGGTGCTCTTATCTCTGTTACTTAATCTTTTTAAATACATAAATATCTTTGTTAATAATTATCCTATTTTGTCTGGTGGGAGGCTTTGGCCAAGGTTCGTCCCTACCGTTAAAGATGAACCGTTAGGAAAAAACTTTTGTGTTTCTTTTCCACAAGAAAGTAGACAACCATGTGTAGTCAGTCGTTAGTCGTCAGCTAGTCGAGTCACGACTCGATTGGGTGACAATCGTAATCGGCCGATTTACATACATTGAGTTAGTGGCTCATGGAAACCACGAGCGGCGACGGTCGACCGGGATTTAGTATGGAAACAATCAACTTCTTTATTGCGTATTGTTGATCAGTACAGTAAGCGGCAGAAAATAATCTACTACATCGGCCTTTAGAATGACATTTCGGCTTTGTAGAGCCTTGTCTCTGTCACTCATACCTATGTGACGTTTTGTCGGTCTCAACGATAGAGACAATGCTCTACAAATCCGCTATCTTCCTATAAAGGTCGATGTACATTATTTTCTGCCGCGTACTGTAGGTGCTTGTGTATTAGGGTTTTAGGTCGTATGAGGCAACTTGTACTATTTTAGACGCCGTATTTTATGCTAAAAGAGTCTTGAACGTGTTTTGAGTTTTATTTTACTTCAAATAACTTTAACACCAACTAAACTTTTGCTGTTATCTGTGTGTGTTACCTGATGATAAGTGACGATGCTGTTTAGCAGGTTGTACAACTCCTAACTAACGTATCCGGTTTCCTTGCGGGATCTGCATCATCATGCGGCCCCATCAAGAGAGAGTACGCACTGCGGTGCGGCGGGTTGCGGTGCGTTTTAAAATCCGTAAATTCGAATTTAAATCAATTAAAATCCCGTGTGACATTGATTCCGTAGTGCGCGTGCTTCTATGTAGTCCTATAGTTCATAGATTTTACGGAAAAAACGTACAGAAATTTACCGTGGTGCGCGCTAGCTCTAACTGACGCTCGGCTGTCAGGCGGAGAAAACTTTTGCGGTACATAATGCGCAATTTTCTTCATTTTCAAGTAATTATGTCGGCTTTACTTATAATATCATCGAACCACTTCCTTCTTTCACCTTCGAGGATCAACCATGGAAATCTGTAGATGAATTCTCGTTGTAGGTGGCCTAAAAATGCAACCTTCTTCCGTACGAGGGTTGCCATGAGCATTTAACTCTTTCTTACACGAGCGTTTCAGATTGAAGTCTCTCCATAATATTATTTTAAACATGCAGAATCACGCCGAAGCTTTTTCAACTTGATCCAGCCAGAATTTGGACTCGGAACCTGTCTCTTACGCCTTCAGATTTTCATGAATGAACTCAAATTAACTAAGGAATATTAAATTTGCCAAGACTCGAATACTAATTGTAACGAGCTTGCAATTTGAGAAGTCTTCCAAATATATAAAAGGATTGACTGACTGACTGATCTATCAACGCACAGCTCAAATTACTGGACGGGTCGGGCTGAAATTTGACATGCAGATAGCTATTATGACGTAGGCAACCGCTAAGAAAGGATTTTTGATAATTCAACCCCTGAGGGGGTGAAATAGGATTTTTGATAATTCAACCCGTGAGGGTTTGAAATTTGTGTAGTCCACGCGGATGAAGTCGCGAGCATAAGCTAGTTTATTCATAAAGCTTGGACTCTTTGATCTTTTGCTTCATGTCTGAAAGTTAATCTTTTGTTCGAAATAGCAGACTCAGATAATACAATAAATGTGAGGCTTCGTTTGTCAGATAGCGCGGGAGTTTTCCGTTTTTAATTGGCTTAGATACCAGAGTGTTTTACAACTTTCAGCCGCCGATGGCAGATAGCGATAGAAAATAAACGTCAATGTGCGGAAATAGGCATCTTAACGACTTCGACTAATTAGGAAGCTCCTTTTTTGGATACTCACAAATACAACGACATAAATAATAAAACACAAGTAACGTACGGTACGTTACGTACCTGGGTGGACGAAAGATTCCGATTAAATAACTCAATTTTCCATTTTATTTTTGTCTATGTCCATCTTTAAGGTGCAAAAAAAATTGTTTTACTATTAAATAGGGATAAACTTACTCTGAATTAGGTAAGTCTATATCTAAATATATAAAAGGAAAAGGTGACTGATTGACTGACTGACTGGATCTATCAACGCACAGCTCAAACTACTGGACGGATCGGGCTGAAAGACATGCAGATAGCTATTATGACGTAGGCATCCGCTAAGAAAGTATTTTTGACAATTCAACCCCGTGGGGGTGAAATAGGGGTTTGAAATTTGTGTAGTCCACCCGGTCGAAGTCGAGAGCATAAGCTAGTAATAATAATATATACGTGATGGTAATTAGTTTTCAAGTTGGATATTTACCTACTTTATTTCATACGAGTTTATAATATGTACTTAATAACTAATTCCATCCAAACACTAGCTTATGCCCGCGACGTCATCCGCGTGGACTACATAAACTTCAAACCCCTATTTTACCCCCTAAGGGTATTTTCAAAAATCCTTTCTTAGCGGAAGTCACGCGGCTACGTCATAATAGCTATCTTGAGCTATCTGCATGCCAAATTTCAGCCCTATTCGCCCAGTAGTTTGAGCTGTGCGTCGTTAGATCAGTCAGTCATGCCAGTCAGTCAACTTTTCCTTTTATATATTTAGATTTCTGAGTTATACTACTTCGCTAAACATGTTAAATAAAAAAAAGTTAAGTCTGCACTTATTTCCATTCCAGTAGCCTCCCACGGCTATTAATTAAAATTTACGCTAAATCATTCGAAAAAAGTGTCGGCCATCTGTTTAATTGGAGCCAAGGATCTTCGTCTTAGCAAAAAGTCCGACAAGCCACCACACGCGATTTCGTTTAGATTATAATATCTTCTTTTAATTATCCTTTCGCCATCACCATATTAAGCCAATTATCCACACTAGAGTGGCTAGTCCTTATAGACAAGTACTACTCGTGCGCAATAAGTTGAGACCTGGGGGGCGGTGACGCCACAGACGCGTGGTTGTACTGTAGACAAAAATCGGAGCGCGTCGTCGTTGCGTGACGTAAGCAAGTACGAGACTAAGATGTTAAAAAAATGGCGTTGTCTACAGTACAACACGGGAGCTTGAGGGGAAGTTACAGGGCAAGCGGGCGGAGGGTTGCATTCCAGGCGAGTCTCAACTTATCGCGCACGGGTAGTACTTTAGATTTTATGTTCATCTCTATTCAAGTTATGATCTTGATTATTACGGCACGGTCTCTGATCTACAATGGTTCACCACCTTGGAAGCAGTATGGCAGCACAGACCAGTAAAATAGCAGCTACCTACCTACCTAAGGCCAATATTTCTTTGCGTGTTCTATCGCCTCTATAATGGGGAGTGCTCTGAAGAGTTGTTTGATCTCGTTCCACCCTCTTTTTTCTACAACGGCACCGCACGCCACCGCAAACAATTTCAGCCTCACCACCTGGGTGTCTGGTGCACATCGACCGCTCGTTGTGCCAGTTCCTTTTTTCCACGCAAACTGTGGAATCAACTCTCTTCGGCGGTGTTCCCATTAGATTACAATAGGTTATTCAAGGGGCGGACCAACAAATTCCTAATAGGGCGGCAAACGTTCTTGGGCGGCGGTAATGACTTAACATCAGGTGACCTGCCTGCTCGTTTGCTCGCCATTTTAATTTAAAATAAAGGTCTTCTCGGTCTTCTACATCAACAAATTTTTCGTAATTTGTTTCACTTTTTTGGGCCGAAATGATCAATCATAGCTAAATATTAAGTTTATGTTTGGAGTTCCAAACGGCCTACCACCGTGGTTTGTAGCTTATAGTTAGATGATCGCAATCTGGACGATTGGCTGACAGTGACACTCACTATTAGTGGTGAGAAGACCATAGAAGCCAATCAAACCAAGCGGATCAGATAAAGAGATATTTTAATAGCAACAAACAAACTTACAGGATTTACCTCTTCATAATGTTGGCGTAGATAGCGTCGCAGATGTAGGAAAACCATATATCTGCCCACACATGGCTAGGACGGTAAGACCAGATGATGTAACGTTCATACATAAACTTAAAATAAAACATAATATAAATTAAGGCAATTTGTGCAATAAATCACGACTTAAAACAAGTTCTGTGAGAAATAAGCTATATTTGCTATGTACCTACCTACCTACTTGTAAAGTGTGTGGACAGCTTTCCATGTAACCTCTATTGTATAATCTGTCTTCAAGTAAAACATATTTTTTGAAATCTAGAAGTCATGTAACTACATTCTTTTTGGAAAGTATACCTACCTTGTAAAATTTACTGTCGGCCTTCCACTGAGAAGTTTTTAGTAGAATATAATATACCTACTTGCTTTTGCTCGCGGCGAAAATTTCAAACCTCTATTTCACCCCCTTAGGGGTTGAATTTTCACGAATCCTCTTTTTGTTACTCTAGTTCTCCTGCGGATCTCATCATTTGCGATTCGATCAAGTAGAGTAACTTCAAGCATAGCGCTCTCCATCGATCACTGAGTAACTGAGCTTTTCTTATGAGGCACATAGCGACCATGTCTCGATTCATATTATGTTATCACTGGGAACGCGCACTGTTCGAAGACTTTTGTCTTCAAGCACTGAGGTGTGAGGAATTTGGAAAAGGAGGACAAGAAGACATCTCGAAGCTTTGCGCGAACGCTGCCCAGCCAAGTTCGATTGGCGGCTGACCTCTTTCTCGAAATTGGACTTATCCTAGGTATAGGTACATATACTCGTCTACAATTTCGAGTGCAAAGCTCCCAACGATTACGTAAGTAATTACGTTAAAAACATTCTAAAATTCAAAACTATCGCTTTATTGGTGTCTATTATCGTAAATGTGGAAGTCTGATGGTAATCGCTAACTTTACGTAAAAATTTAAGATAGTTATTATTACGTATCACAGAATACCTAAATACATGAGACTTACTTACTAGATGATGCCCACGACATCGTCCGCGTGGGCTGAGGTTTTTAAAAGTTCCGTAGAAACTCTTTGATTTTCTTTGATTAGCCTATGTCTTTCCTCGGGATGTAAGCTATCGCTATACAAAATTTTGTCAAAATCGGTTGAGCGGATGAGCCCTGAAAGGCTATCATATAGACAGACAGACACACTTTTGCATTTATAATAATTAAGTAAGTATGGATGATTGTATAATACAGTAATGTACAAAAAATCATAAAACGTGCAGAGGATTTAAAAATATTTCAAACGCAACGAATAAGTCATTTAAATAGATAATAAACGTTTTTTCATTGAAACATTCATTCTCATGTTGTTTGAACGTTACAAAATTATTATTAGCGATGTATTTCAACAATAGTTTAGTTAAAATTACGTAAACTGGATAGGGTACCATAGGTATTACACTATTTTTATTTTGTGTTACGACTTACGATATTCTTACTTGCGTTATAAAAACTTTAAAAGGAAATATGAAGATAATATAAATTTTCACAACCTGATTCCGATTTTAAGTAGTAAAAAGGTGGAGAATAAGTAGTGCGTAATAAAATAAGTAGGCAGGCAGCACAGGTAGGTAGTATATAACAAGATCCCAGGACCGCCAGACTTACTTATTTTCTGAGAAACAAAATGTGTAGAATAAAGTAGTGATATTAACTTATGCGTAATTGCTTATATAATAGATTATAACATGGGGTTATTCAAGGGGCGGACCAACAAATTCCTAAAAGGCCGGCAACGCATCGGCGGCTCCTCTGGTGCTGCAAATGTTCATGGGCGGCGGTAATCACTTAACATCAGGTGACCCGCCTGCTCGTTTGCTCGCTATATCTATTAATTGAAAAAAAAAAAAAAAAAAAAAAAAAAGAATTGCTAGCTTGTGCCCATGACGGCCAATCCATAAAGGTATTAACTGCTTAAGATACCTATAAGTCCCGCAAATTGCTAATGCGCGTGACCGCAATTTTAGTGACGTCAGCACTAGACTGAAGTTTCAAGCTGATGGTATATTTTTACTTAAACATACGTCAAATAACGTCAAAATGACGTCATTCCGATGTTAATGAGACATGGTTCCAGCGCAATAGCAATTTGCGGGACTTATACTTAAAAACATTATTGAAGTAGACACTAAAATAATGAACAATATTCTGTAAAACAAACATAATAATCAGCACTCAGACCACACGAGTAGATATCCCTACTCAGACTTTGAGAAAAAATTTAATTGGCCGTCCAGACTCTAGCTTGTTTCTCAGAATATAAGTAACGTCTGGCGACACTGGGATCTTGGACCATTATTATTAGTGAGTAGAAAGAAAATGTATCTCCGCGAAGATTAATATTAATATGTAGTAGGTAGGTAGGTACCGATCTACCACGGGCGACGGACGGATAGAAATCGCAATTAGGTACACGTTCTTTGGAAAATCGCTGCAAGACGTGAAGTAAAACCGGCCAAGTGCGAGTCAGGCTCGCGCATTGAGGGTTCCGTACTACAGTCGTATTTTTTCGTCATTTTGCACGATAAATCAAAAACTATTATGCATAAAAATAAATAAAAATCTGTTTTAGAATGTACAGGTAAAGCCCTTTCATATGATACCCCACTTGGTATAGTTATCTTACTTTGAAAGTTGAAAATACAAATTTTTGTTCAAAACACATTTTAATTTTTTTTCTTGTGATGTGACCACAAATTCACGGTTTTCAGATTTTTTCCCCTAATGTCTGATATAAGACCTACCTACCTGCCAAATTTCATGATGCATTTCTAGGTCAACGGGAAGTACCTACCCTGTAGGTTTCTTGACAGACCGACAGACAGACAACGAAGTGATCCTATAAGGGTTCCGCTTTTCCTTTTGAGGTACGGAACCCTAAAAAAGTGAACAGTAATTTATTGATGCAAGGAAAGCATTTCAATTTGTGTGAGATTAATCTATGCAAGATGCATGTATGTATGAAATAGGTATTGGTATATAATATAGGTTCCGTACCGCCACCGATGTGCGCCAGACGACCGCAGTTCGCTTTCATTGTGAGGATTAGGTTTCTGTGTCTTTATGTTTTACCTCTAAGTACCTACACTAGGATATTCATTTCACGTGTAAAACATGCAGTCGTTGGACAGAAGCTGGCGTTAACTAAATAAATCTGTTTATTATGCAACAGCACTGTCCCTCCGCCCCTCCGCTACTACACATGCTAAAAAGCAAGCAATACATACCTGCCACCTGCACTACTACGCAACACCATAAAAACCCTTCAAGACCTCTATGTACGCAAGTTTCACTCCTACTCTCCTCAGGGGATTTTACTCCACAACGCACTTCTGCAATCTTTTAATTGAAACGTATAACTATTTATAAATGACTAGATAATGCCCTCGACTTCATCCGCGTGGGTTTAGGTTTTTTAAAAATCCCGTGGGAACTCTGATTTTCCGGGATAAAAAATCAGAGTTAGCTTATGTCCTTCCCCGGGATGCAAGCATTGCAAGCTAGCTCTATACCAAATTTTGTTAAAATCGGTTGAACGGAGTAGCCGTGAAAAGCTAGCAGACAGACAGACACACTTTCGCATTTATAATATTAGTATGGAATATGGAATAGTATGGAACATGGAATAGTATGGAATAAGGATTAGTATGGATTGGTGAAAACTCTATCTAAAGTAATGCAACTTTGCTGCACTAATTAAGGCTCGTGATCCTAAAATAGGCGCTAGCGTAAACACCGCGCCTCTGGTTTCTCGTAAAAATAGAGCGTAAATAAATAAAAGCTTGCTTTATTGTGAAGTTGCTGCAACCCATCAAGTAACACGTATAAGAGTGGACAATGGCTTTCCAGTATCAAAAGTTTTGGATTTCCATGCGTGGGAAAATTGCAATTCGACATTTAGCTACAAATCTCCAAAAGGGTTAGGAAAAACTCACACATACGTAAATAAAAAATTAAAAGATAAATGAAAATTCCTCTCCACGATGCAGCACAGAAATGAACGCCATGTCAGATTTCTATTATAACTAGAGGATGCCCGCGACTTCGTCCGCGTGGGTTTAGGTTTTAAAAAATCCCGTGGGAACTCTTTGATTTTCTGGAATAAAAGTAAACTATGTCCGTCCCTGGGATGTAAGCTAGCTCTGTACCAAATTTCATCAAATCGGTTAAACTGTTAGGTCGTGAAAAGCTAGCAGACAGACAGAAAGACAGACCGACAGACATACATACAGACACACTTTCGCATTTATAATATCAGTATGGAAGTATGGATGTCGGTGTCATACATACGAAAGAAAGAAAGAAAAATGTTTATTATATAAATCACATGTTATACCTAACCTATACTTAACCATGTCCGACTCGCACTTGGCCGGTTTTTATTATTTTACGGTTAAGGAAATGTGCGTTCATAACGTTGACAGCCATATATTTTTTGGACCCAATGCTCTGGAACTTTAGCAAAGGGGATGTGCCTCTCCCTGGCCGTGTTGCTAATGCTTTAGTAAGGAGAGAATAAGCTTTACTATGTATGTTTTGCTCGCTTGCGCAAGTTCGCCGTACACAATACCGGCGGCGAGTGGACCGCGGCGCCAAGTTAGAGGCGGAAGAAAGGAGCCTAATAAATAAAGCTTTTGAACTTTTATATTTGTTGCTCGAAAGTTTTCTTTGTTAGTTTGGTTTCATAAAGTGGCATCTTTATGAGAAAATCATTATGATAATTCTTTTTGACATTACTAAATCAAATCTTTTTGCGGAAAACTTTTCGTAAATATTATTTACCTGGGATTTCATCCATCATTATTGTCTGTAGAAGGCGGTATGACCGCAAGACGCGTCGCAATAGCATTTTTTAGGCGTCAGCGGGGCGCATGACTCGAGGGAGCGGAACACATCTGCCATCTGCATTAGTATGAGTGCTACATTCGTACACAGTACTTGAGCGCGAAGAAAGAACAATACCTGCAGGAGCTCGCACTTGCATCGTAGGTCAGACGCGACTATTTAACTGCCGGGACACCTATGCGACTATGAAACTTAAAATCGCTAGAGTCTACTTTTTGGGTCATCAGTGAATGCCAATGAAAGGGCGGGCGGTATGGCGGTAGCGTGGAGCAGCGGAAGCGCGCTCGGCGCTCCATTGACGGATCGCACTCATCAATGGCGCAACCCGACCGAGCTATCCACTCGTGTTGCTAATGTAAACACGTAGTTAGTAGTTACTGACTAGCCAACTTCTCGGCTGGAAGCCACACTCGTCTCGGTTTTGTTGCTACGTTTATAAGATGACTAGAACGCGATCATACTGTGGCGGTTACCACAATAGAAACTAGATGGCGCTGTTCAATCGATGACGTAGTCCCGAACAAATGTACCGCCGATAGTAATCGCACTAACGGAGTTTTCTGCAATCTGGACTATATATAGAAGTTTCAAGACATAAACGTCGGCCCAGCTGGCGCTACCGAGCACAACCAACCGCTCGGTGGGAGATCTCCCCTTTGGTACGGTCGAGCCTGCACACCGCTCCCGTACAATACTATTATAATAATTATCATTTTTGTTTTGTCGCCTAATATCACTCTAGATACCAAAAAACCAGTCAAGAGCGAGTCGGACTCGCACATGAAGGGACAACCCACCACCTCCCATGGCCCCACCAACCTCGCGGTTATATGGACCGAAACGCGGGAGGGCGCCCGTTCGGTACTTGCTTCGGCACACGAAGGGACAGCGGAGACTTAGTGCTTATACGCACTAGCCGCCCAGGCGGTTCATCTTAGCGGCTTGCCGCCTGACGCGGTTGAAAAAGCGGCTGACCGCCACGGGCGGCGAGCCACTGTTCAACCGCGTCAGGCGGTCAGCATCCGCCTCCAGCACCACATTTCGAACACATCTATTCTTTGCCTTTCTCTTGCTTTGATAGTCCATGTCTCTACTCCATACATAAAAATTGGGAAGATTGAGTAATGCACGAACGAGACGGGTCTTGGTTTTGAGTGATATGCCTCTGTTCTTACAAATCCCAATTAATCCTATCATGGCATTTCTCGCCATCGCAATGCGTCTCTTTATCTCTGGCACACAACTGCCATCATTGCAAATTTGGGATCCAAGGTAGATGCTGATGCACAAAGCTCAGTAAACCACAATAAGAACTAAGCGATTATAGCAACGTGATAAATGATCACAACTTACGCAGTTATTTATACCGGTATTGTGATTAAAATGAATCGGTTCGTCCGTTAGTATAAAAATCTTCCACTGGTTTCAGAATGATTTTCCTACCAAATAGAAACAGCAACCAAATCGTCCGCCGCGTCCCGTCGCTCTTTGCAAAATATTCTTTGTTATAAAAGAGAATGCCATGTCTAGCTAGTAAGTACTGAGTAGGTACATAGATGCAGTAAGCCTGGTCATCGACCTAGAAGACTCGCAGGACGTAGGCTATTGAGCTGATGCTAGCGCACATAAAGGACTGGGGTATAAGGACTCTTGACAATCGCTTAAGACGATCATCTAGTTAAGATACGATCGCGTTACGCTATATTGATGACTTGCTATAGTTGCTACTTTTAAAGCGATTGTAAGTTTGTAACAAAGATATTTAAACTTGGTAGTGAAGAAACCCGGACAAGTGGGAGTCGGACTCGTGCACCGAGGGTTCCGTACTACAGTGACTACAGTCGTATTTCTTCGATATTTTGCACGATAAATCAAAAACTATTTAAACATAAAAATAAATAAAAATCTCTTTTAGAATGTACAGGTAAAGCCCTTTCATGATACCCCACTAGGTGTAAATCTTACTTTGAAAGTTGAAAATACTAATTATTTTGTTCATGAACACATTTTTTTTGTGATGTAACCACAAATTCAGAGTTGTCGGATTTATTCCTTTACTTGTGCTATAAGACCTAGCTAGCAGCCAAATTTCATAACTCTAGATCAACGGTAAGTGGGAAGTACCCTATACCTAGGTTTCTTGACAGTCAGACAGACAAAAAACTGAATAACCTAATCTAATCGAATCTCAAACCGTTATTTATAATATTTTTTCATTTGGTCGAAGTTTCTGCCATGGTTACCGATGACATGATGACATTGCGTGTTTTTCAGCAGTCAATATGCCGCTTCTGATAATACATATGCAAATCAACCACTTTCCTATCAAATGAATATATACCTATTGAAACAAACCAAAAAGACACCTAGAAATTTATTGGTAAGGATTTAATATAATATAGGAATAAGAAAGAAATTTCCAATCTACATTATAGTACAGATCTAAAACAAAGTCAGATTTTATAGAATCAAGGCTATTTTACGCCGGAGGAACAACATGCGACGTTCGGAAACCTTTTGCAGCCAGTTTGCTGTTTGCTCAGTTGCAGTGATGCGGCATGCAGTCTAATTTAGTCGAGCCAAGAGCATGCTGTAGAACACGACGAATCTTTCTGCATTCTTCTTCTTCTTATTATTTTGCTTTGTGGCTTTCAGTAGTGCCACGTCTTTCTGCATTATAAATATCGTACCATGCGCGGCCCTCTAGCACAGAGCCTCTGGCATGCCGCAATGTCACACAATGTTCTCTTTGGCTAAATTACAGTTTCAGTGTGACGATTGCAATCACCTCTGATTGGCCGTTACTCTTTAGCTATTGGCTAAAGTGTATTGATGAAACAAAAATACTATAAAATCTACTAGTCACAGCAATTGCAATTGTAGCATTGACAGATGCAGTTTTTTAGGGTTCCGTACCTCAAAAGGAAAAACGGAACCCTTATAGGATCACTTTGTTGTCTGTCTGTCTGTCTGTCTGTCCGTCTGTCTGTCAAGAAACCTGCAGGGTACTTCCCGTTGACATAGAATCATGAAATTTGGCAGGTAGGTAGATCTTATAGCTGACATTTGGGGAAAAATCTGAAAACCGTGAATTTAGGGTTAGATCACACAAAAAAAAATTAAATTGTGGTCATGAACTAATAACTAGTATTTTCAATTTTCTAAGTAAGATCATATCAAGTGGGGTATCACATGAAAGGTCTTCACCTGTGCATTCTAAAACAGATTTTTATTTATTTTTATGCATCATAGTTTTTGAATTATCGTGCAAAATGTCTAAAAAATACGACTGTAGTACGGAACCCTCATTGCGCGAGCCTGACTCGCACTTGGCCGGTTTTTCATAATCGGCTTGGTGGCGTAAATGAAGCTTTATTGTTTTGTTTTAAACAAGTACAGTTTAAGTAACTCTAGTGATAAATATGGTTTGTCATTCGTCGCGTTCATAACAAAGCAGCTCCTTAGACTTGTCCGGCATCTTAAGGGGTTCCCGGGCTGCAGGAGTGAATGCGATTATCCAATTAAGGCTAGTCGCCACCGGCGGGAGCAACGCACTCCTTTTGTCTGCGACCGCCGACTTGCTGCCCGCACTTATCTGGCGAGTACGTACTACGGACTCCGAGTGGAATGAGGAAACGGAGCCTCGCTAATTAGCAATTAAATATGGTGCCGCCAAAGAATTTGAGCGCATTTTTCGTATAAAATTTTAAACTTAGTAGTGGTAGTTTGCTTTAATAGGCATAAAGAGCGATATATAATACACGACAGGTCGAGATGGCAATCAGGGGGGGAACGTCCCGCACACCCGCACAGCCCCCACGATAACGCGGTTTGGGTTGCCCGAATTTGAGATGACCGTCGACTGCAGAAGAAGAAGAAGCCAATCGTCCTATAATCTATTTTGCTTTACTTAAAAAAAAGTTATGATTATGCATAGGCCATAGGAACATGTTTTTTTGTTGAAAGGCGCAAATTCTTTTACATTTTTTAATCCTAGATTAATATAGCCAAAGTAGAAGTAAACATACTTGAATTGTTGCGTTCTTCGGCGAATAAGATTATTTTGTTGAAATCTTTATTTCTTAAGGGAAATTCTGGACAATGATATTTGCTTAGTAGGTAAGCTCTATAATATTATCCAGCCACCAACAATCTTTATATTTCACAAAAATAATCAGTTATTGAAAGGTAAAGAATTATTAATTTCGTTAAGAACTTCGAACTTTAATATAATTTATCGAAACATAAACTAATTTTATCCTTTACATGTTATTAGCCCTTTAGGTCTGCTATAAGCTAATGTATATACCTAAGTACCTACGTCATTAGTTTGAATCCCATTTATACATTTTATTATAATTACATCATAATCCACACCCTAATTTGTATTGTTTGAATAATAATTAAGCCTTCCATATTGGCCCTTTAGGCCTTTAAATTGAGTAGCGTAAGGACAGACAGCGCAGTTTGTGACTTTGCGTATATGGAGATTTTGAGGCCCACCTTAGCGCCTGCTCAACTTGACCTATTCATAGGGTCGCGTGGGTCGCTCTACGCACAAAAGCCTCTACACCATCAGTGAAAATCTTCAAGGCAAACCAATCTTTGTTACCAAAGCAAGAAAGGACTAATTTGTATGTAAGTGTGCTTACTTTTGTTGTAATCTATGGTGTTGGTTGTACCCTGGTGATTGACGTTGAGGAGTTGGCAGCAACATTGGCGACACTCATTGGCGTCATTCGTCAGCCCCTTCACATAGTTTGTAGATGGTTTATTACCCCACGCGTGGGCGTGCGTTGACATTGCGTGATTGATACCAATTTTCCATGATGAAATACAAATAGACGAACTCGGATATATTTTGAGGTACTTATATTAAGCATCCATGGTGTGCTTATGTGGTACTAGTGTTAGGTAAGCAATCTAGTTCTAACCAAGAAGTAGGTATTAGGCATATATTAGGTATATTAAAATTTTAAATACAAAATGTACTTACCTATAAGTACGCGACGCACTCGCACAGCTCCTGCGCTAACCTGGCGCGGGATAGCGCGGGAGAAGTGCGGGTCTGCGTGTGTGGGGTTTCCCCCGCCTCATACTCCGATTGCCATTTCGACCTGTCGCGGACTATAGCTTATTTTTCATTTGTTTGTATAAGACTTTGGGCACAAACAGAACCACATAAAACTTGGAAAATACCCTCATAATAGTACTCCTACATGCTCGATCAGTAAGCAATGATAACAAAGAAAGTTTTCCTGTAAAATCGTCCTCACATCTACTGCCTCAAGGAAATGCGATTAAAGCTTCCAATAGGTACCTATAATAAGATTTTCTTTCGTATAGGTACCATCTATTTCTGCTTTATATTTGGTCGCGTGCCGATATTACTTAAGTATTGGGGAAATTGTTGGATGAGTCGACATGAAAATGAAATTTCCGTGCCGGAGGAATGCTTCGCGGAATATTGTCCCAATTTGGGGCATATCGATTTGTATATCCTACTAATATTATAAAATATGTGAAAGTGTGGATGTTTGGATGTTTGGATGTTTAAATGCTTGTTACTCCATCACGCAAAAACGTCTGAACGGATTTGGATGAAATTTGGAATGGAGATAAATTATACCCTGGATTAACACATAGGCTACTTTTTACCCCGGAAAATCAAAGAGTTCCCGCGGGATTTTGAAAAATGTAAATCCACGCAGACGAAGTCGCGGGCATCAGCTAGTTATTTCATATTTCATGCCTATAGGTACTTGCATTGTGCTATCATTTTTTAACAAGTAACTAAGAAGTTAGTTTGTATAAAGAGAAGGGGAAAACTCTATCTTCTAGGTATGGATCAGCTTATAGGTATGGATAGCAGAAATCAAATAATTTTATCATACAAGTTTTCATTATGATTTGTGTAGTAATTATATAAGGCTAGCTTTAAGTTTTATTGCAATATTTTCATTTAAAAAAAATTACACAAAGGAAAAAAAAAGTTTTCATAGAAATGACAAACGTGCTTTACCGATTTTACATTCGTGACCCATTCGTAAGGAACCGAGTCATAACTACTAAGCTATCATGGTTTATATCAACCATACCGTTGGTCTATTAGATACTTCTTGATATTAATATTGTAAATGTCAGTGTGTCTGTCTGTTATTTATTACGACTCTACCGCTGAAATTATTTTGACATTTGTTGCTTGCAGTTGCACCCTGAACTTTTTATCGCAGAAACTCAAAGATTTTTGAAAACTTAAATCTTTTCGGTTGAAGTTGCGGGCATCAGCTAGTTTTCCATGAACGTTTGGATCGGTATTCTGAGATCACATTTCCATAGCTCACGTACTGTTCTCACGCACGAGGCTTATATGGTCGGTCTGTGATGTGGCCGTCGCCCGCCAGTGCCCGCCCTGCTTTGTTCCGCCGCTCGGGTTTAAGGCTCCATATACGCAGGAACCAGTTACCTATATACCTATTACCTACCAGACGCTGTGGAATAAAGCTCTGGTTACACTTAACGCGCGGCGGAAGTTATGCGTGACGACGGGAAGTGACGGCAGGAACGAATCGAGATGACTTGTGGAGGAAGGGTGTAGACTGTAGATTGTATAGTGCATGACGACGACGGACGCTTGGGTCGATGAATTTTATCAGACCGGGCTCCGAGAAATATACCTAAGACAACGTACGACGGCTCGCGGTATCTTATTTTATAAGAGGACTAGCTAATGTACGTCCGCAAGGACTATACAAATTTCAAACCCCTATTTCACCCCTTTAGGGGTTGAATTTTCAAAAATCCTTTCTTAGCGGATGCCTACGTCATAATAGCTATCTGCATGCCAAATTCCAGCCCGATCCGTCCAGTGGTTTGAGCTCTGCGTTGATAGATCAGTCAGTGAGTCAATCCTTTTATATATTGAGAAATATGCGTCTACGCGATAGAAAGAGAGGAGTTTGTTAAATTTTAGACCACAGCGCTGTGCGAGCTAAAAGCATTTTATTGCGTCCTAAAAGAGTCGTTATTTCTTTAAACGTCTTTCTTACCTGTAAGGTAAAGTGCGGACGAATTAGCGAAGAGGTGACCCAGTGCCCCAGTTTAGTCGTCGGATTTTGATTTACCACTCATAAATTCATCTCCACCAACCACCGAAAAAAATGCTTTCGAATCAATGGCTAAATCATCTAGAATAGGTAGACGTCAAGGTCTGAATGATTAAACGGTAGTTTTTGCTGCCAATTTTGCCAAAGTTACTGCTGTGATTGACTGAATCTACCGTCTAATGCGATCGCTGATGTTTTCATGGTTATCTGAATAGTTCTCTGCTCCATCAATCCTTCATCACTCATGAGTGACAGATTTGATTGAACGCGAACTTGTAGTGTAATCTAATGGACGTCTTACAAACCTCTCAAAACAAGACGCAGTCGTTGACTGTTCGTGCTACCAGAGCTTAACCAGTTATACCTACCAAAGGCTTCGGGTAGATAAATGCCCATTGTCCGATTATACTTTTACGAGCTGCCTTACCCGTGACATGAAATTCCTGTTCTCCCATTCGATTAAGATATTTATTTACGGTTAAACGTTGGTTTCTAACTTTCTACTCAGAAGAGCGCCATCCTGTTTGAAATGTTATATCAATCTTAGAACTGGTTCTGTTCCTTTTATACATATGCACTCATATTCTTATTCCTTATACATTTGGATGTGATAAGTTCATAACGATACTTATACGAATTTTCGAAATTCGTATAATATAATATCGTATCGTACCTAATCGATAATATCTTGCCGATATAGTCTTCTGAATTGAAATACGTAGTAGCTCATAATATATGTATATCAAGACTCTCGAAAGTATAGTTATCCGGAATATATCAAGCAAGCTTAGTGAGAGATATAGAAAATTTAATGATTTCCCGTGGGACTAATATATTTTCCCTCAGTGGTCTTTCCAGAATGCAAACTATAGGTCGCACCTACCTAATATAGTATATCTACAGAATTATTGTGTCTATGTCTTTTATCAAGTGATGTTAGATCGTATAAAGTTACCAAATAACCGGACAGGCATATTATTCTTTCTTTCTTTCTTCCTTCTGGGCAGGTTTATTTCTGTCTGTTGATGTGCGCAGATAATAGGTATTACTGTGGATACTGTTATCGTCGAATTCGCATGACAAATCAGCAATGTAGTTCAATTTCATGCGAAGATTTTCCTCCGATTCTATTTGGTTATTGGAATTTGGAGATCAAAAATTTAACAACAGCGGAACTAACTTTTCATTGCTTACTCAAATAAAATAATATTTAAAAAAAAATGGGTTTCGATTTGACTGCAATCTCACCTGGTGGTAAGTGTTGATGCTGATAAAGCGGATCTAAGATGGAAGCGGGCTAACCTGGAAGGAGTATGGCTTTTTTTATTAAACCCATACACCCATACACATAAGCATCATCATCATTATCAACCGATAGACGTCCACTGCTATATAGACATAAGGCTTCTTGAAGGGTTCTACAGTTTGCACGCCACGGTCTTGCGCTGCCTGAATCCAGCGACTCCTTGCTATTCGTTTGATGTCGTCTATCCTTGTAAAGGGTCTTCAAACGCTGCACTTTCCGGTGTGATGTCGCCATTCTAGAACTTTGGGACCCCAATGTCTATTGGTTATTTGAACCTGCTATCCTGCTAATTGCCACTTCAGTTTCGCAACCCGTTGAGATACGTCGGTTACTCTGGTACTCCTACGGATCTCCTCATTTATGATTTGACCACGTGGAGAAATCACAAGCATACCTCTCGCCATCACCCGCGCAAAGTGACTGAGCTTTCTTATATTATGAGGCCCATATAGTCATCAAACATGACATGGTTGCATTAGCATTTGAATAGGATATTATGTACAAAAATAGTATGTAAGTATAGCAGCCTTACAATTAAGCTAGCATTCAATTTGCTGAACATATTGTTTCGAACGGAATATTATGATCATCCTCATTAGCATTTGAGTTTTTATCGCTGCTCGTTTACCGAATTCAAATTCAAATCTTGTGACTAACCTGAGCGACAGCTAAACGATGTCCAAATTACACGTTTGTAATTATAATTACATGCTCAGCCGAGTAACCTTCGTCACATCATTAGTTTTTGTTAGAAAAACTTCCCTGAGTAGGTACCTACCTAAGTGTCCTCGTAGACTACAAATATTTGACAAACTTTATTGTACGCTGCTAAATAGGTACTGAAGGTTTCAGTAAAATAAGCTTTATTAAGCAACCTTTTCGACACCTTTTATTATCTTACTAATAAGGAGTCCTTATTAGCAGTAGCCAATATGTATCTACTAACTATATTTTAGATAAAAAAGAAAAAGAAAAAAAAAGAAAAAAATTAATCTACGAATTTGAATTTTTTAGTCAAAGAATTAATTACTTAATTTATTATTATTATTATTATTTATTTTATTTCAGATGTTTCATCCATAATGTGTTAGTAACAGAAGAACTTATTAACTATGTTAGTAACTAAATAAAATTACAATTATTATTATTAATTAATTCAAATTATAATTAATTTAGCAGCCAAGTTGCATTGAGCTGCACATAGAGTCCTGACAGTATAAGTGGCACAAGTTGCCCTTCATCAAATGTTATTTTTCAAAATTGATAAAAAGGTAGGTAGGTAGGTACTTACTGAGCTAAAATAATGGCAATAAACTGGAAGTACTACGTTGTGTACGGTTACTATAAATCCAGAAAATAGTGAATGAATAGATAATATTTAGAAATTGATTTTTATGTTTCGCGTGAAATTACTATCGGCCTAATGCCCCGAGTCTCATCAGTCATGATCGGTCAACCACGGAAGTGTAGAAATTAATTAAACCTTAATTAATTAATGTAGCTCTATTCATTTCCAACTATCGAGCAAACATCGGCTGTGTTGCCTGAAGTCTTCGGGAGCCCTTATAGCGTCTAATTCAAAATCACTAGTCACGATGTGAGGGCTTTATTTGTCTCTCAAGGCCGCCGCATCCTCTACGAATCTCATTAAAGAACTAAAGTCATTAAAATTGGTGTCACAGAACCCATCATAGTAATTGCCTAAAGCAGCCGTTTGAATCTTAATGCTTGTAGTATTGATAACATTGCTCTGTGATAAGGATTTACGACCGTCTTTAGATTACAAACAAACAGTCTTTCATTTTAATATTTCAGGAATTTCTTTATTGATAAAGGTTGATTAATTAGGTAAATATTAGGTACATAAAATTTTTATTTGACGGGGGATTGGATTATTTAGATTTTAGTCTTATTTAGTGACTTATACAAATTTAACTGGGGCGAAATATTGACAAACAATCGTAGTATTTATCGTGGTACGTTACCCGCTACTTACTTACCATGTACATACGATGTTCTTATCCAAATAGACTTTTGAGAGCGCTATTTGTACGATAGATAATTAAGTACAAAGAAAACAGCTCATTTGCGAGAACAGACAGCTTCTTCTTATGAAATCCTGGTACTAACAGACCAATTCTCTTTTTCCACAGGTTAAGCCACCATGGCTTACTATCGCTGCGGACCTACAGCAATCGGTAACCGGGCCTCCTGGTCGGTGACGTCACCAGTCCATCAGGAATCCAAGAGCTTCGACCGCCCACTCAGCGGCAACTACGACAGAATCTTCAACGCCTTTGAACGGACCAACGCTTTCGAATATGTTAGAAGTACCTTTGAAGGGAAACCGGAAGAACGGCAGATAGGCCATGGGGATATAGTAGTGAATAGGAAGATGTCTAGTAGTTTTGAAAGAGCAGACTGCGCGTTGGCAGCGCAAACGCCGTGTGAAGATGACGAGGACTTCTACAGGGAAAAGATTCTGTACTCGCAGGCGAGACAGCTGTTTCCATTGCAGGAAGATCTGGCTGATTGGATTAATAAAACTAATGGTAAGTCCTTTTTTGTTCGTTTCTACAAATTAGTGCAGGATTGTAGTAGCTATGCTGTAGCCTGTAGTGTTGCAAATGTTTTATGGATGACAATATTGAACACAATGATTCTTTCGTTCTTTCTATTCTTTCGCTGAGAATAATTAGTTAAATATTGAATTAACCACGATGTGCCAGCAAAATATGGTACTCAGATTAATATTTATCAAGAACTTACAAAGATGCACTGTAAAAATACAATACCTAATTAGTAACATATTCACCCGATTTTGAAGCTGGTTAAACATAAAATGAATTGCGTATAAGAAATGTGAAATAAGACGAAGTCTTGAACTATTATTGTGAAGTTAACGGGTATACAATGCGAGCAATAAATTAATAACAGTTAACGTGCTGTGCGGTAATTGATGAGTCGACGTATGGTTCGGTCTATTAACCTAATTAGTGTGAACAAACTCCGCTTGTATTACAAACTTTGCAACATCATGTACCTAGTAAGCAGGGTTGCTACCTGTTAACTGTTACTGCCTGTATAAGGACGTACGATTTTTATAGGATCACTTTGTTGTCTGTCTATCTGTCTGTCTGTCCGTCTGTCTGTCGTGTCTGTCAACCTTTCTATATAGGGTACTTCCCGTTGACCTACAGAAATCATCCTGAAAACCTATCATGAAATTTGGCAGGTAGGTAGGTCTTATAGCACATGTAAAGAAAAGATCTGAAAACTGTGAATCTATGGTCACATCACAAAAAAAATATGTGTTTATGAACAAATAATTAGTATTTTCAACTTTTAGAGTAGGTAAATTAAAATTAAATTAAATTAAAATAAGTATATAGCTAGGAACCTATTGAAATAAAGTATTAATGTTAACACAGAGCACGTTAAGGACCCTGAATCCACATTATTTATGGTATAATTTATGACCAATTTATTGTACACTATATTGCTGAAGCCTGTAGGCAAAAAGGCAAATATGTAATGGTTCAGCTTCCATAGAACACGACTGCTTTTAGTGTTTTCAATTAATTATCTTCCATCATAAAACAATAACTACATAATGAAATTCCTAGAATAAGAGGGGGATTCCGACATCAATGATGAAATTCATTAGGTAAAGTACATATTTTTCTTTTTTGAATTTCTGCAGGTACTAAAAACTTATGATTTAATACAAAAACAGCTCAATTTTTATCGCGATCATGGATTTACCTAGCTCTATTTCAAGAAACTTAAAAAAGCGTCCTTGATTTTCCTGAGGTTTTAACCATTTTTCAAATTAGGCTATTCGTTTTAAGTTTTAGATCCATCTGCTCGTAAAAACTGCCCTTTAATGTCTTGATCATGGTTTTACCGCATGAAAATAGACTCGTCTCTTCGATACACGTCCGTGCCTTAGTCGATTACCACGAAGCGATGTATCGATACGATATGTATGTCTATTAGAAATTACACACGCGTAACGTAAAGAGTTTAGAGCGGCGTCCTTTGAGAGTTCATCGACATCGCTAATTATATTGTTATGTGTTGCATTATGGTTTTTGGTTATGGTCTGCAGTCAGTTGCATCATGTTTGAAGATGTAAAGATTTTGTTTGTTGAAGAGATGCGGTGATGAAACTGTCTGAGATATTCTTAAAGTTGAAGCACAGAATATTTATGAAATAGTATTGCCAAAGCAATCCGTCGTCGGTTTTTAGGGTTCCGTACCTCAAAAGGAAAAACGGAACCCTTATAGGATCACTTTGTTGTCTGTCTACCTGTCTGTCTGTCTGTCAAGAAACCTACAAGTACAGGGTACCTCCCGATGACCTAGAATCATGAAATTTGGTAGGTAGGTGGGTCTTATAGCTGGTATTAGGGAAAAAATCTGAAAACCGTGAATTTGTGGTTACATCACACAAAAAAATTAAATTGTGGTCATAAACTAATCATTAGTATTTTCAATTATTAAAGTAAGATAACTATATCAAGTGGGGTATCATATGAAAGGGCCTGACCTGTGCATTCTAAAACAGATTTTTATTTATTTTTATGCATCATAGTTTTTGAAGTATCCTGTAAAATGTCGAAAAAATAAGACTGCAGTACGGAACCCTCATTGCGCGAGCCTGACTCGCATTTGGCTGGTTTTTAAATCTCGCGAAAACTCATTATTTTTCCGTGATATGTTTAATACATCACATGGAGGACTATTCGCGTTCACAGAATATCGCATCTGCTGGCCGGCTGAATTGCCAAATTTATTCAAAAATTCGCCAAACACGTAACATTCGTCTCATCCCAAATAGTGTGGCCAGTTGATTTGCCGCATGCCGAACTATCGCAATCGCATTTGCCCGAACTCGAAACATTTGCCGAATCCCGGAGTATTGGAGCCGTACCATAACAATAGTTTTTCGTCCAAGTCGTATGTTTTGCGCGTCGCGTGTGTCACTGGGCAAGTGGTGGCCACGTGGTGGTTATGTCACCGCGCCATATCCGCGAGTGTTTACACTCCTCCATCCTCCGAGCAGTGCGAGGGAAGCCGTGGGAGGGCTCATGAATGAACCACTGCGTATTATGTGATATTACAAATAAATTGTTGACAATTAGTTAGTCACACTTTAAGTGTTGTATGGCATATTGGATTGCAAATCTATACTTCTATACTAATATTATAAAGTGGTAAGGTTTGTAAGTTTGTTTGTTAGGGTAATCTCGGGAACCACTGAGCCGTTTTGAAAATTCGTTGATCAGTAGAAAGATACATTATTCTTGAGTGACATAATCTACTTATATTTTATTTTAAAAAAATAGAGATATATAGAGATATCTACAAAATTGTATTAAACTCGTGCGAAGACGGGGCGGGTCGCTAGTGATATAATGCACAGTGGACATCTATCGGTTGACAACACAATGATGACGACGATTTTTTGAGATTTACGCACAACCGTTAACGTAAACTTGATACATAAAGTATTCTTATATTCCAACTAGCTGATGCCCGCGACTTCATCCGCGTGGACTACACCAATTTCAAATCCCTATTTTACCCCTTAAGAGTTGAATTATCACATATCCTTTCTTAGCGGATGTCTACGCCATAATAGCGATCTGCGCTATCCGCATGCTAAATTTCAGCCTAATTGAATTGCAGACATTATTCGTGGCGTAAACTCTGAAGCTATTATGTCAGCAAAATATATCTGTAATGGATTTTATACCATCCGTCCTAGAGCTGTTTTGTTTCTATCGCATCGTCGGTATAATTATGTACCTACCTACTTAGATTAAAATAATAATTGTTTCTAAACGCGACTCACGTCCGGTACAATTAAACGGTTCATCGACAAGCCAATACATTTCGTCACAGACGAGCTATAACAATGTAAATTATGTTATTTATTGTCTACCTCCTACCTAGTACCTAGCGATAGACTACCTATAGGAAAAACATCTCTGGAGCCGCGTGAGTCATCATCACGTCATGGCTGACGTTTGGATTTCAGCCGGTCCCAAAAAAGGTTTAGCCAAAAATCAGTCTTCATAAAATTCAGTTCAATTTTTTTCCAAAAATGGCTCATACATGAATCGTTTTATTCCGACTCAAAATAAAAGACGAACACAAGAAGTAGGTATAGTACGCGACACGTCGAGATGGCAATAGGGGTGGGGAAACCCCGCACACCCGCACCGCGCTAGCACCGTGCGGGGTGTCCCCCGCCTCATACCCCGACTGCCATCTCGACATTTCGCGTACTGTCCCTTCTTTAGACTCCAACCCCAGCCAGACTGTTGTAAACAAACCCTCCACATCGGTCTCCACCGCAGCGGTTTACATTACAACGAATTTTGGTTGCAAACAAGACGTGTTTACAGTTTACGCTGTTAAACCGCCGGTGGAGACCGATGTTAACGGCTTGTTTACAACAGTCTGACACAGACGTCTGAAATAAATAGCTACCTACCTATGTACGTATAAGTAGGTGCTGTGAGGGAAAGTAAAGTCATTAGATATCACAAGTTTCAATGTCCGATCAACATAATTCGTTTTCTCGGTGTAAAGCCTCTAATGTCGCACTTTATATTTTACTTTACTACTGTATGCAAGCCAACGCCCACTCTGATCACGACTGCTACTAAACAGTAAACACGTTCCATAGATATTAATCAATTTATACAACAAGGACTTGTGATACAAGAGACAATTATATTATAATCGAGAGCCTCAATTGCTCAACGGTTGAAGGAGCGGACTGATATCCGAAAGGTCGCCGGTTCAAACCCCCACCCGTTGCACTAATGGTCGCACCTACTCCAAGCACAAGCTTAACGCTTAGTTGGAGAGGAAAGGGGAATTATTAGTCATAATTTGCTAAATTTCTTTTAAACAAAAATAACATCATAGTAGGTAGTTAGGTACCTACTTATTGTTGGACAACATTCTTTCATCATCATCATCATCATGATCAACCCATCACCGGCTCACTACTGAGCACGGGTCTCCGCTCAGAATGAGACAGAAGGATTTGGCCATAGTCCACCACGCTGGTCATGCGCGGACTTCATAGTTCATACACTTTGTAGTACATTATGGAGAATTCTCAGGCATGCAAAATTATTTAAATTATGCTCATCAATCTTGTACTGCATTATCAATATTATTAAGTTTATCAGAAAGATATTCACTTTGTTTTAAGTAAAGTCGGTAGTAAATACATTTCAACTCTCTACTTATTAAGGTTCACAAGATACAGCCCGTTGACAAACAGACGGACAGATGGATAACGGAGGCTTATAGTAATAGGGTCCCGTTGGCAACCTACGGTTACGGAACCCTAAAATAGAAAAAAATAGAAAAAAACAGTTGTTACTTTGGTCTCTTTTAATTTCCATACTCCTATGTAACCTATTTGGAAACATTTGACAGATCTACAAGCTTTCAGCTTTCGTTTGTGCTTGAAACAAGAGCGATCGTTTAGGCATTTAAACCAATAGTTTCGAGCAGTCACGACGCGCCATTATGCGCCATAAACGAGCTCTCAATTACCCATTTCTCTACTCCGCTCAGGGTTATCAAATAAATTAAGAGAATTCCTGAAAAATCCTGATATTTTAGAGCATTTTCTGATATTAAAGATGGTAAAATTGTAAGAAAGGAACTAGAATTGACTTAATAACTTACTAATTAAATTTTGAAACTGTTTTGTCAAACATTATTAATAATAGCGATCTATTAAACTTATTTTTAAAAGACCCGCATTGTTGACAATCTGTAGGTAGGTACTAATCTTCAAACTTTCATTAAAAAAATCAATTCTACAAAAATGCACGGTAGGTATATATCGAATATTATCCCTTTCTGGCAAAGCCCTTCTTCTTCTATTAGAAGAGCAACAATTTTGAGGCTTGTTTTGAGGTTTTCTCCATTGTTTTTTTCATTTTCATCTAGTACTTACCGCCTTCTTTCAGGCACAGGCATCAAAATTTTTTAGTTATGTCAAGAAAATTCCTGAAGACTGGTAACCCTATATCCGCTTTAGAACTTCCAGTCAAAACATGAACCTTATGACTCTCATAATAGCTGCTGTAATCCCTTATCAAGTCACTAATAAGATAATAACCCGGCGGTTTAGCGCATTGTTGCTTATTTTCACGCATCAAAACGTTCGTGACAATTGTCTACGATTCTCGGATAAGAAATCATTAGTACACACATATTTGGCGGCGAATGTTTTCAAATATAATGAGAGAGATCCATTTCGAGAAATACTAGCCATTCTTGATAAGAGGAATTAAGTAAAATCAACCTTACTCCACGATGTTGATTTATAGTAATGATATCATACAGGGTGTAACCAGAACGCTAGCAAAAATTTAGCGTTATTGTTATACTGCCTAAACACAATCCAATACCTATAACCATTTGTCTCATTTTGTAGTTTTAGTGGTTTAGTATTTTTCAAACCCGCAATGTAGTGCAAAATTCGGGTCAATGCCCCACCTACGACTCGGCATTGACTTCGAGCGGCCTACTTCCGCAACGTATGTTGACGTCTAGCCTCAGTCAGATGTTTTATTTGCAATCGTGAACTTTTACAAAATGTTGGATTTTTCTATTTATTTTTCGCGTTTTTTTTGTGGTATCATAATATCAGTAATCATCAGTGCTATCACCTGTTTTCGTTTTTGCTAACGTTCTGGTTACACCCTGTATCTTAAGGTTTGAAAAATTTAAAGAAGTTAGGTATTGATATTTTATTTTGTGATTATTATGCACTTTATTAATTGTACCACCATAAGTAAAAGAACACAAAACACAGACAGAAGTAGGATACAAAAGGTGGCCTTATCGCGTACTAGCGATCTCTACCTGGCAACCTTAAATAGGAAAATATAGGGAATATGTAATTTATAACAATTTGTCTTCTTGATATATTGTTGATTTCATGTATTTTAGATGGATAGATAAGTCCTCAAATTTAAATAATGTGAGATCACTGTGTATGGTATAAATATGCAGGAAAACAAACCCACGCTCATGGTGGCATTAAACCATCATATCAAACAAGCCAAATTGAGTAGTCAAGAGTGCTGTCATCGCTAATCTAACAACTGTTACATTGTAGATATAGGCCATGAAGTTTAGGCTTAAGTGGAGGCAAGTAGAGCATCCTACAATAAGATAAATGGTTCATTTAACAAGTCGAAGTGTTGACAACGTAAATACATAATAACACTAACCTTCATTCATTCACAGAATTTAGGTATATACCGAAACGAAATAGAGAAAAATTTCCAGGATTCATTAGGCTTATGTTTGTTAAGATCTTTATAACAACTAAAAATGCTCATAAATTAAACTAATTTAACTAAAGGGCTCTAAAGGAGTCTTGATATATTCATACTATTCTTCATTTTCCTGTGCTTCTTTAGTAAGGAAAGTTTTCGAATATCTCGCTAATAGATAGGTACTTAGGTAGAGCTGCTGCTGTGTTGCTCATCTCAGCTGTTCATATGTTTTTAACCTATAACTTTCTTCTTCTCCCCAAGCTTTTTGCCCTCGGTTTTGCCTATTATGATTATCTAGTAGACAAGTAGTAGTAGAAAATAGAGATTATGAAATTGGTACTATATGTATTTTAAGATCATATCACAGATAACTTCCTTCCTTACTTAGAATGCTTAGAGTTAAGTCACTACTCAAATTTTTCCGTCGTTCTTATTTTTTGGATCCAATATATTTTTAATTTTTATAAGCATTATAATATAGATTCGTGAAATTCATACTTTATTATCAAATTCCCATGTTTCTAATTTTTATCAATGGTGTTGACTCTATGTTTACCATACAATTAGTTAAGATGAAAGTACAGGAACTGTTCGTTTATATCCTGATTTCTAGCACCAAATCCAACTACCGCTAGAAACTGCGGAAGGCTAGCGATGAGTCATTGCGTAACTAACATTATAGGTAGAGGAGCTATTAATATCGGTACCTGACTTAGCGAATACACGCAATGAATATTCAACTACTTGGGGTGCAAGCGAGGAGAGTAAGCTGATAAACTAAAGGGACAACAAATTTCAAACCCCTAATTTATCCCCATTGAATTGAATTTTTAAAAATCCTTTTTAGCGGATGCCCACGTCATATAATAGCTATCTTCATACCAAATTTCAGCCCGATCCGTTCAGTAGTTTGAGCTGTCCGTTGACAGATCAGTCAGTCAGTCAGTCAGTCACCTTTTCCTTTTATATATATAAAGATTAGATTAAACTGATAGATCCACGCAACCGCTACGCTTTATATTTTGCGCTCGATGGTGAACGGGTATTATAATAATTTCGATACAAGAGTTCCGTTGCTTCCCGTCTCGACTCTCGACACTTTGCATTGACACAATTCGCAATTATGTAGGAACGAATACCGTTACTATAAAATAGATGTTAAATTATTATCAGTGACTATCATATTATCAGTACCTACTAAGCTACAAAATCAAATATCTAAGCGAGACCAATAATTAATCTATGATCTAAATGTTTAGTTCTATTTTTAAACAGTTTCATAACGTTTCTGTTAAATAGTAATTTATTGACTTGATTCTGCTAATTTCTTTTTAGTTCTATTTGGTACTTCTAACGGAGCTCGGAAAAGTGGTTTTATATGGTAGATGACATACAATTCTATTAAATAAACTTAAATCTAAATTAAAAGTACCTACTTAAAAATATTAAACTTACTTAAAAAATATTAATTTTGCGTTTCTAACTATTTCTGGTTGCATGTATTTAGATCTTAGATTCACATTTCAGAAACTTCTTAGAATGGCTATGGTTTCTTGTGCTCATAAAATAATTAACGTTTTAAAATTTTTGCCTAAAAGATTTTTTTCTAAAAGATTAATCAGTATTTTCTAGCAAATTATTGCTAGAAAATTCTTTTAAGCTGTAGGTCTAGGTATATACGTGAAAGATTCTTCAGATAAATTCTCATCCATTCGCTTTGATTGCATCTACGAGGTTCGCCCTTGTCTTTTATTTCGGAATGTATGCAGGCATTGAGGCTTGATAATCGAGCTGCAATTATTTGTAAAATAATCCCAGCGACCGGTTATTCAGAATAGCATCCCGTCAAAGACACTAACCTAAAGAGTAGAGCGGCCATTGATATAATTTTAATTTTGATGCCTATAATACACCTCATAGTGATTTCATAGTTTTATTTTATGGCGGATAAGTACTTGACGGAATATCTAACAGTCGAAAGGTTTCTGTTTTGATTGTGATTTTCGTCTAGTCATTATCTTCTCTCTCTTAGAAGACCCACACTCACCACTCTGTAGTCTGTAGTGGCAGCGTCTGCAATTTACAATTAACAAATCCCTAAGTGATCTCTTGCGAGATTTTCTCGTGTGAATTTCAAAAGCAACTTATACCATTTTTTACCTCAGATATGTTTGACCTAGATATTCGAAGTGATTAAACCAGTAGATGGTATCTAAGCTAAACTTTATCCTATCTGTATTTCTGTATAATATATCTTTGATCCCGGGCTACTTGCTAGGCGCAAATCAAGACGCAAGGGCGGCGCTTTGAACATAAAGTCAAGGTGAAAAGAAACTGCAGTATGGTAATTACTTTTTATGAGCCGTAGCGTGTGTGTAACACTCTCCTTTTACCCAACATCCAACGGTTAACGGACGCTGCTAACTTGAGATTTTTACAGCTTTGCGGCAAATCAACATTTTGTAACAATATTAAATAAATTTTTCTGAGCTTAGCTTAGAGAAAGAAATAATGAGGAATACGACATTCCTCATTACTGAGGGTCGTGACCCTTTTTTTTAAAAATTTGATGATGGTAGAGGTTTTCGTGGGATAATTATGCGGTGGGTTTCCTTACGAAATAGGTAACGGCTGGTAACGATGGAATAGTCAATAGATTTCAAAAATAGGTGCACGCAGTGCGGACCTCTACCTCCACAAACAACTATTATATTTAGCTTTACAATACATGTTATTTTATAAAAGGATATAATTTAAAAAGCTTTCTTGGGCCGCTGAGGCAGACGTGGTCTGGAGTGTACACCCCGTACCAGCAAGCGCAGTATGGGACAACGACCTGCAACCCGCCTGACGGAAGGTAGCGCGAAGTGGGTGGATGAGGAAGGCGGAGGAGCGTGTGTGAAAGACCTATGTGCAGCAGTGGACGCAAACAGGCTGATTGATTGATTGAAACTTTAAAAACTTGTTTATTTTTCTTATAAGAAAAACCCTATAGGGTTTTTCGGCAACGAATAATAAAATCAGAAATTCAGGGTCAGCTAGTTTTAACATAAATGAGTACATTCATGACAATAATTACACTGGTTCATTAGTTACCACGCTGTCATG
The DNA here is from genome assembly GCF_902806685.2 of Maniola hyperantus. Classification (NCBI taxonomy): domain Eukaryota; kingdom Metazoa; phylum Arthropoda; class Insecta; order Lepidoptera; family Nymphalidae; genus Maniola; species Maniola hyperantus. The sequence goes on along the minus strand of NC_048557.2, from coordinate 1,903,822 downwards.
TAATAATGGCAAGGCTGAAGGCGAGGTGGTCTTGAAAATTCGCAATAAATATATTCCTCAGCCAGCTCGCGACTCGATATCGGCGCATTCATTGAAGGCGCCGATTTATCAAGTCTTTTATACAGTTTATTTGTTCTCGATCTCAATCGCAACACGTCTCTGCGGAATGCTAAATTAATTATATAGAACATACAATATGAATATTTATAGATTGCGATATTTATCTGCCAGCGATCCGCGTGGAGAGATCGATTATGTTTATACGAGGGTTTATGTTTGAATCTGATTAAAGTGACAATCGAGCTCCAATAACTCTTAAAATAGTGTATAACCACACAAGGTATAACACCTACCGATAGTACGCGACAGGTCGAGATGGCAATCGGGGTGGTAACGCTCCGCACACCCGCACAGCCCCCGCGCTAATCCGGTGCGGGCGAATACGGGTGACGTGCCATCTCGACCTGTAGCGCGTCATACTTTTTCGATTTTAAAATAACCCCTAGCTTATGCTCGCGACTTCGTCCGAGTGGACTACACAAATTTCAAACCCCTATTTCACCCCCTTATCCAATCCAATCCAATCCATCAGCCTGTTTGCGTCCACTGCTGGACATAGGCCTTTCCAAGACCCCCTTAGGGGCAGAATTTTCATGCAACAAAATATTGAGTGTATTTTTTTACTCTTTCTGAATTGGATTTTCGGTTTAAATTTTCAATGAAAAATATCCCTACTTCTTTGAGCCATAAAAGGACAAAAACTTCAAAAGATCGTCCACATAACGAGTCTCGTTACATCACATCTCGCAACTTGTTCTTCACCTTGCTCGTGCAGTTTTTAAGGCTTTTAAGTAACCGGCCGGCAGCCACCCGCGGCAGTTCTACTGATTTGGGAAAAGTAATCGACCTTCCACATAATCGATACTGTCGATAATGCAGAAGCTTTCGCAATGTCGACATTGAAACTTCATCTTAATATGTTTATTCATAAACTTATTAACTCATGAGCTTATTTTTTTAAATGAAAATATTACAATAAAACCTAAAGCTAGCCTTATCTAATTACTATACAAATCATGCCCACGTGGAATGGTGCCAAGAATACTGGCTGCATTTCCGCGCTGGACAGCCAGGCTGATAAGCAGATGAGTCTATTAATCGCGATGAAATGTCTCGAAAAAACTTTTTAGCACTAAGACTCCATGGCCCCAGGGTCTCCACGGCAAACGGAACAAAAATGTACCTCTCGATATGAGAGGCATACTTGCGCCGCTTGCCGTTTTCAAATGTTTCTGCTGCGGTTTCCGGTTATTATGGTTATGAATTATGAGCTTATTATGGTTTATAATAATGTATCTATCTACTTATAGTCCGTAAAAAACTCTGACTCCTCACGCACCATTTTAACTCTACGGGTCAACTGTCATGTTAAAAGTACAGTTCACCTTAAAAATAAGGACTAAAATCGTAGGTACCGACTTTTGATATAAAATTTGACATAACAAGTTAAAATGTATAATGTAGTGTATATCACTTGCTTTAACGGTGAAGGAAAACATCGTGAGGAAACCTGCATACCTGAGAGTTCTCATAATGTTTTCTAAGGTGATTGAAGTCTGCCAGCACTTAGCCAGTGTGGTGGAACTGGCAGACAGGCACATCCCAACCCATCTCATACGGAATCCTAAAAAAGAAATGAATCTGTTTAAAAATAGCCGTGTCCTTGCATGCGGCATGCATATTATTTAGCGACGCGGGAGTGCCACGGGGAGAGTTTTATGAAAGGGTTACGAATATATACATACCAGAATAATACCCACGTGCGAAACAATCGGATTTTTTTCAAGTCTTAAATAAATAAAAAGCTAGGGGTGGACTGCGGAATGCAGTAAGTATTTGAATTTTGAACATAACGATTGTAAATTTAAGAATATAGGTTTAATTTATGAGGACTTACCTCAATAAAATAACCTATTTGATTTCCTTTCGCTTCAAGGCAAAGGAAAAAGTTTATACGTATTCAAACTGCCAGGTGCCTATTTATGAATAGTAAACTATGTACGAGTGAATAAAAACACCAATTAATAGAAGACAGGACAGTTGTTGAATCGATTTTAGACTGCTGGAAACTCTGCCAAGTGCAAAAGATCTTGAAAATTCTACCTGCGGAAAACCAGTCTCAGATAGGTTATTCTCAAGCGTAGCTACTATATCATATCACTGTCTCAGGCTGAGCGCACAATTATTGTCAATATGATCAAGCTGCTCTAGCGGCAATAAGCTGTCATCATCATCTTACAAAGCCGTGATGAGTGGTTAAGACGTCCCCGTCCTATTCGGGAGGTCGGAGGTCGATCCCGGGCACGCACCTCTAGTTTTCCTCTAGCTCTCTAACTTTAGGAGTTATGCGCGTTTTAAATCTGGCGCTCCTCTCAGAATGAGTAAGGGTCCACCACGCTGGTCCAGTGCGAATTTGCAGACGATTTGAGAATATTCTCAAGAACTCTCAATGCAGGTTTCTCGTGAAGAATCACGATGTTTTCCGTCACCGTTAAAGCAAGTGATATTTAAATGCTTAAAATGCACATAACTCCAAAAGTTTGAAGTGCATGCCCGGAAATCGGAATCGAACCCCGGATTCCCTGAATAAGAAGTCGACTTTACTGCTACGTATCACTGCTTAGCAGTCAGTTAAGTAAAGATGTTAAAAAATTGCCTACCTAATAGAGATATATGTAGTTTCATTTTTCTCTAAATCAAACTATTTTTCAAATCTTAGACCCCTATCTTTAAAGAATTTCACTTTTTTGCGTGGCTGACTGCTCCTAAAATCTTACCTTGTGTTGTTTATATATAGATAGAAGCATCATGTAGCCCAAAGCATCAAGCGCACGGGGTACCATGCTATTTGCGATCAATAATTCATGAGCACCGAGCACTGAGGACACGAGACCCGCGCGACGCCGGGGGCCAATAGCTATACAATATACCTACCTACACGCAAGAGTTGAGCGACCGAATACTCTCTTGGATTTAATAGCTATACATACATATGAATAATAGGCTACTTGACTCATATCTAATTTCGTCCAATAAATGATTATTTATTATAGTATTTTGCTTAAGACAACGAAATATATCAATAACAATTATTAAAAACGCAGGATGGATATATAAATCCAATTTAAAAAATTACAATTTTTATTTTTATTTGAAACGCAGAAAACGCTGTCAGCCATGATGTGACGTCATTAAATATGTAAACAAAGAAATGTCATCCCTATGTCACGCGGGGACTAACGTAGTATCCATATAATATATAAAATTTAGAGTCCTGACTAACTTATATATCAACGCACAGCCTAAACATCTAAACAGCTGGTCCTAGATACATGAAATTTGGTGGGTGTGTTCTTTGTAGGTAAAGAGAAGGTATCCACTAGGAAAGGATTTTTTGAAATTCCACCCCTGAGTGGGTTAAATGGAGGTTTGAAATTTATGAAGTCCACGCGGGCGAAGTCACGAGCATAAGCTAGTTTTTATATATTTCTAAAAACTCATAGTAAACGTAAAAAAATATCGTTTTCTCTTTATAAATTGAATAAGTTATTAAGTAAGACTTACAACAAAGTGATCTTTGCAAAAATAAATTTGGGTTGAAGTCGTTAGTCATATATGATCCCTTTAAGCAAGTCTTTGCGTGTTACGTATATTTATTTCACTGGGCACTCTAATTCACAACTTTCCTGTGGTCTTTATCGATGCGTTTTTTACATTCTTGGATGATACAATAACGATAATTACTATATTTTTCATGTAAACTAGTATAGAAGTCATGTTTATTAAACTTTGGGAGGTTATGCTGTTGTTTACAAATGCATGACGTCAGAGCACAGATAATCTATCGGCCAAACATGGCCGACAGTGTTTTTACCTGTCTAAGAAAAAAATATTTTTAAATTAAAGTTTTACGGTATTTAGGGCGCAAAAAATATAGTGTTAATTTTTTTGATATAATAGGACAAATATTAACCATTTAAGACCAACTTAAAAAAAGTGTCAAGTAGCCTATTATGAATCCATATATTAGAATCGATATAACATAAAAATCGCAATGATGGTAAAGGTTTTTCTTTGAAGCTACTGGTAACTGTGATTTTGTATTGTATAAAAAGTCGCAGGCCGCGCTCGACAAAGAATATTGATTGAGGAAATTTCAAATTATATAATCTGAGGGATTTATATAATTTGAAATTTCCTCTTTAAATAGTAGGTAACCTCTCAGAAATTTTGATCTGTTGATAATTTTTCGGCTACCTCCTGAATTTGAACAAGCATTTGATAGTTTTTAATTACTATTGCAATAGTATATTATAAATAATAGTTATAGTAGTTCAGGAAGGGCCCAGATTTCTTTTTTAACAAAATTTAATATTAAATATGCGACTGTGTACATGTAGCGGTAATAGGCTCTATAACTGTACCTAGGTACTTTACAAGTTATAGGTATTAGGCCTGTAAGGTTGAAAATTTTCAACTTTACGGGTTTATTTCTAAAAAGGCTGTGACGGGTAGCTTATTAAAATGTTCGTAGGTATCTGTAATTTTTTGAAATACATAAAATATACCTAGCTTACTATGTCATTCAGGAATAATGTAGCTGGTGTCTACTGGTAAAAGAATTTTGAAAATCAGTTCAGTAGTTCCAGAGATTAACCCCCTACAAACAAACTTACAAACTTTACCTCTTTATAATATTAGTAAAGAGTATCATGGTATCCATACTAGTATTATAAATGTCATCAAATGTGTCTGTCTATTTGTCTGCTAGCCTTTCACGGCTCACCCGTTCAACCGATTTTGATGAAATTTGGTACAGAGATAGCTTGCGTACCGGGGAAGGACATAAGCTACTTTTTATCCCGGAAAATCAAAGAGTTCCCACAGGAATTGAAAAACCTAAATCCACGCGTACGAAGTCGCGGGCATCGTCTAGTAATATTATATTCTGGTATCTCGCCTACAGTTTCGCTACAAACTGAAATTTCGATTTTTATTAGACACATAAATCATAGAGCGGATCCGTAGCGGACCGTTCACGTCACGGGAGCACCATCGCGTGAAGTAACTTAGCGATGATAAGCGCTCATACGGTTATCTAACGGGCTGGGCTCAGCTTTTTTATAGGTCTGAGGGCGGAGAAATTAACGCACCTTACACTTATACTAACCTACTTAGTAAGTCGTGTTAAACAAATTGCTTGAATTGACTCAAGAAACAGTTACCTCCTAAGCAGGATTAATTTTGGCTTTGAGAACATTATGAAGAACTCTCTGGCATGCAGGTTTCGTCATGTTTTCTGTAACCGTAAAACAAGTGAATAATTAAATAAAATCCACGTCATTAACTCCGAAAAGTTAGAGTGGTACGAGTATAATACCTAGGTACCTAGTTAATAATATTTCACTTTCATTTTTTTAATTATTTGTAATACTTATATAAGTAAAATATAGCAGGATTATCTAGTTTTCATAATGTCATAAGCAGCTGGTACCTACAATAAAATGCTTATAGTTACGTACCCAATTAATTTTAAGTTCCTTACAGTCTTTCGGGAAACCTCCGTTTGCTCTGTGACTCGACCACCATCGCTTGGTCTAGAATTTTAAGCTGATTTCGCTCAGAGTATGTAATAGGTACATTCTAAATAATCCTATCCATACATGTATGACTTATGAGGTACTACTGAATACATAATATATCTAGTATTTGTATGTAACTAGTCCAGCTATAATAGTAAACACTGACTCTTTATGACTGTTTGTATTTGCAATTCGCAATCATTACCGATAACAAATGTTATTTATGACCCGATGAGTGAACAGCCTAATCTATAAATAATGATGTAAATTCAGTAGTAGATTAGAGGTACGAACGTAATATTTCGCCACGAGGTTAAACCACAGTTCGGAACAATATCGAACAATATAAAAAATGAGCATTGTTAATCATGAGACAAAAGACAAAAGTCTGCTTTGACTTTGATCGTACCTATAAGCGATAACGCTGATTAAAATACGCCTACGTAGTTTCTTATCATCATCACAATTCACAGCCAATATATTTTATTGATTTTGAAAAGGAATAAAAACACAAGAGATTTTCTCAAAGCAGGAGAGGTGACCCTCTCCCATATTTTCTACTTGCCAAGCCAACGACTAGTCGTGTTAGTCAAGCGTCTCCACTCTCCAATAAGATGTGTTTCTCCAAGTTCTTTTGCAGTCACTACTTATTGCAGTCACTACCATCGCGAAGAGATCGCGAAACATAAAAATTGCTACTTGCCAGTCAGGGACCTTTTTTCCATCATTCTGCACTCAAGGTGTCCTACCTAAGTCTAATAATCGTGTTTCCTTGTCCACAGGCATTACCTACCTGTCAGGAGAAAACTTTTTAGATGTTTTGGATAACGGCGCGGACTTGTGCCAACTTGCTGTCATCATCCACGAACGGGCGAGGGAGGCCCTCGACCAGGGCATTATAGTAGGGGTATGATCTCTTTGGTTTTATGACTCCCGATTGAATATTTACCTAAGTTCTGTTCTTGACATTGGTTTTTGAAATCTGCATAGACCTTGAAGAACAGGCAGGTCACACGAACTTTAAACGAACCCATTTGAAAGCTTAGCAGAATACATACAGCACAAAAATGACAAAAAGTTAGCTGGTTCCACATTTTGAATTCATCGTCATCATCATCATCATCAAGCCATCATTGGCTCACTACTGGACATGAGTCACCTCACAGAATGAGAAGAGTTTGGTGATAGTGCCCCACGCTGGCCAAGTGCGGATTGGCAGACTTCACACACCTTTGAGATCATTATGAAGAACTCTCAGGCATGCAGGTTTCCTCACGATATTTTCCTTCACCGTTAAAGCGAGTGATATTTGATTTCTTAAATCACACATGACTCCGAACCTCCGAACTTCCGAAAAGAAGGCCGACTTTCTTCTTTCTTCACTCTAGGCTGGTTTCCGCACTTAAACGTTTCCGTCTGTTGTGCGTAAAGAAGGCCGACATCGGTCTTAAGCTCCACTTATACTACCATTTATACTAGCCGTTCTTATACCTCATGAGTAGGTAGATATCCCTCATCTACTCGTGTGCTTATACCTTCTAGTTGAAGCATTAGACTAATGTTTTCAGCCGGTGCCTGCTATCCGCGGCCGGTGCTGGCAGCGCGCCGCGCGCCGCAGCTTCTTCTCTAGGGACAATGCTGAGAACTTTATAACCTTCTGCCGCGAGCTTGGCGTACATGAAAACTTACTCTTTGAGAGTGATGATTTAGGTAAGAACTACCGTAATTTTTTCAAAATATGATAAAAAAATACCTATATATTCATATATACAAATAGGTATTTTTTTATCATATTTTGAAAAAAACCTAGTCCTAGTCCGTAACCTTTAGTCTTTTAATTTTATGACCTACAAGAACTAGGAAAACGAGAAAATTGCAGCACCAAAAATTTTTTTGGGGAAATCAGAAGAAAAAATAAAATAATTATTTTACGATTTTTTGGAGTATTCGTTGGTAAAATCGTATCAATTTCTTGAATTACGAGGTCTCTTCAATCCTTGATATTCTATGGTACGCGACAGGTCGAGATAGCAATCGGAGTATGAGGCGGGGTGACGCCCCGCACAGCCGCACGTCACCCACACAATCCCGCACCGAGTTTTGAAAAAAGAATTAATTTTTAGATTGAAAACCGTAGACAGAACACCGAATGTTACAAATCCAAATTAGTAATAGGACATCGAATTCCAGAATCGATCATCCCTACTACGATTTGCGAGTAGGACCTTGATGGAGATCGGAATCTGATCTAATATACGTAATCGCTGATCAATATATTTTTAATTTCTAGTGCTGCACAACCAGCCACGCCAAGTAATCCTGTGCCTTCTAGAAGTGGCTCGGCTTGCTACCAAGTTCAATGTGGAGCCTCCAGGCCTGGTGCAGCTGGAGAAGGAGATCGCTTTAGAGGAGCGGGACTCTGGGCTCGACTCCGCCATGTCTGGTGCCGCGTGGCAGTTCAGGGACAACTCGCCGTCACCCACCAGGGAGAAGTAAGTTACTTAACTGATGAAAAGATCTCCCCTGATGTGTGATCTAATATGAAAGCGGGCTAACTTGGAAGGGGTAGATATGGCAGTTCGATTAAACCTATACGCTCAATTTTCTAACTCTACTCTTGGCGGACATTTGTGATAAACTTAGTGGTGCATCTCCAGACCAGACCAGAGGAAATTACAGAATTATTAGTTCCCAAATTAGCCATGCCGAGTTTCGAACACACGATCTTCCACTAATGAGACCTTTCTAATGCATAAGGGTAATAATTGCAAAGTTTAAAAATCTATTTGCGATAGTGAAGGTCAGCCCTGCGTATGAATAACAATAAATATGTCGGCCAACTGATCAATAATCGGCATAGTGCCCAATACACTGGCGCTATTGTCAATAGCTAGGCCAGCCATTGAGTTAAATAAGCGCCTTTTGGGTTACCTCATTATCAATAACAATTGAATTTCTTTTCAGATCCAAATCAGAAGCTTTGCCTTCATCTCCAGATGACCTGAACGAAGGTAAGTATCATTTAATTTTCAACCCAATTGATCTTCATTAGTCGTCTGCTACAACCTGTTGTGATTGGCTGAATTGATGATAATAAATAATTAAAAGGGTCTGTGGGACTATAATCATAAAACGACGTGATTTTTTTTATAACGGTAGTTTATGGGGCTAGAATTCATTATTAAACAGAATAATTTAAAAAATCATGATTTTTATTCAGTTTTAAAATAATTAATTATTAACTTCACGCCGCGCTGTACGGAAAGCGATTAATGATGGCGTCATGGCCAACATGGCGTCGACAAATATTTTTTAATTTTTTTAACATAAAAAATATTTTCCCGCAGAAAAGGTACAGCACCTTTTTGTTTTTGTAACATTTGCTCTGTGTATACAGAAATTTGAATTTAAACCGTAGTCGTCTTTTCAGATCAACAGCTGGTGCCCGATAACGTGGACGCAGAGAGCACCAAGTCGGGTGGCACGGAGAGCAGCACCGACACCGACGTGCCTCTCAAACCCACCAACGAGCTGGATAAAAGGGTAAAGAGCTTTATCAAATGGTGAACTTTTAATATGCCCCCCAATTGTGTAAGAAAAACGTATTCATCGTTATCGTAATCGTCAACAAATTCTGCCCTTTGACTGTGAAAAAATGGTTTTTGCTGTTTTTCTTACACAATCGGGGGGCTGGTCTGAACACGTTCTGAATGGCGATGGAAATAGCAAAAGTTGAACAACAATAATTAGGAGTAGAGGGTCTTCCACGTCCTTTGTTAGTAAACAAAGCACATCAAATCATTGTGATGTCACATGCCAGTATTTCATAGAAGCTCGCATACTAAGCGCGTGTTTTGACGTTTGGTATAAAGATACTGATTTGACTAGATGTCATACACTAGATTGGATACAATTTTATTGGGACATTTCCCTTAGCGGGTATGAGTATCGGCGGGGGTCGCCGCGCACGTCACCTGCGTTTGTCCGCACCGGGTTAGCGCGGGGGCTGTGCGGGTGTGCGGGGCGTTCCCTCCCCGATTGCCATCTCGACCCGTCACGTACCTACTATACCTATGATTTAAAAGATTTTTTATTTTACTTCATCATCACCATCAGCCTGTGGACGTCCACTGTTGGACATAGGCCTTCCCTAAAGAGCGCCACCACACCCGGTCCTCAGCCTTCCTCATCCAGCCACTTCCCGCCAGCCTCTTTATATCGTCGGTCCATCATGCTGGAGGGCGTCCCACACTACGCTTGCTTAAACGCTTATCATCAAAGTTGTCAATGGTTTCCAGGTGCAGCTGGTGACGCGGCTGATGGAGCGCGGCTGCAACTGCAGCTCGGGGAAGTGCTCTAAGCTGCTGAAAGTGAAGAAGGTCGGCGAGGGAAGATACAACATCGCCGGGAGGAATGTGTTCATAAGGGTTAGTACATAACACATATACAAGCTGTTAGCTGTTACTGATACTGTCCGTAGCGTTGTCTCTGTCACTCATTCCTATGTGACGTTTCATCGGTCTCAACGACAGAGACAATGCTCTACGAAACCGCTATCTCTTTCTAAAGATCGGTGTACATTATTTTCTGCCGCGTACTGTACCTATTGCACTGTCGGATGCTTATCTTGCTCACTCATTTGCCCATATGAACGAGCGAGACAGAGTATGTCAAGAGAGAAAATGGAACAGGTCCACCACCTATTCCATTTTCTCGAAGCCTCACCGTATTTTCCTGTAACCTTCAACATTCATCAAGTTAATTAATTTTTTCTCTATTCCAGTTGCTAAAAGGGCGTCACATGATGGTCCGCGTGGGAGGAGGTTGGGACACGCTGGAACACTTTTTGTCTAGACACGAGCCCTGCCAGGTGCGCCTCGTCACGCAGGGCCGCCGGGACGTGCTCCCCGTGACCCTCCCTCCCACCTCCCCGCGCACCTCACCCTCCCCCGCTAGCAGCAAGGGCTCCCTCACTAAAGAGCCCTCCCTAACCGGCAAAACATCTCCTTCACCCGCCAGCAGCAAAAGCTCCCTAAAGGAGTCCATTCCCGGCACTATATCCCCGATAGGAAGCAAAACCTCCTCCATTAGTGGCAAAACTTCCCCAGACCCTAGACTAAATTCAAAATCTCGCAAAACTTCGCTTTCAAATGGAAGAGTATCTCCTTTAGATAGCAAAGCTTCGTCCATAAGCGGAAAAACCTCACCCATAGACTCTGGAGTCAAATTACGCAAGACCAGTGGGAAGACATCTCCCTTACGCACTTCGACACCTACCAAACCAGCACTCAGTAAAAATAGATCAGCATTAACTCTGCCGCTGAAAGAAACCAATGATAAACCCATAACGAGAAGAAAGCAATCTGCACCCTCAAGCTTCAGCACGCCTGGTACACCCACTGGTAGATCGACTCGAACACCGCCGGTAGAGCTACGCAAATCGCTCACTTCAAACGCTTTACTTAATGCTCCTAAGAAATCCAGAAGCATGAGTCTCGCTAACACTCTAGAGAGGAAACCGATCTGTGGCACTGACAGGTTAAACCAAAACGCGAAAAAAAATAAGAGCGCAGTTACCACACCTACCGAACCGATAGCAAGAAAAACACGCAGCCAAAGTCTCGCTTCCACACCAGTTAACGAACCAAAAAAATCTTTAACCAACGGTTACGGTAAGAAGACGCGAAGCATGAGCTTAGCTGCACCTATCGAGTTCGGCAAACCATTACACAAAAGTGCGTCAGTAACCACTACGGGTTTAACTCAAGCGGCTATAGAAGACAGTATCAGAAGGTCTTTAGAAGCCAGTATAGCAGACCACACGTCGCCTAAGAAGCCATTTTTACACATCAAAGCCAAATATAGGAGTCCTCCTCCGAGGGAGGTACCTCCCAGATAATTTCAACGCGGTTAGATTCCTCATTCCACTAGTTTTAAAGTTTGACATTAATATTATTAATGCTAAGATTTGTAAAGTCGATCGCACATCTGTACGCACCGCACGCAATGTGGTTGCTGAAGGATTTTGTTTGCTCTAAACGCTGAATACGCGTTTAGAGCAAACAAAATCCTTCAGAAAGAGGTTTTCTTAGGATAGAAATGCGGTGGGCAGATCCTTCCGCATATTTCATAGTACTGTATTAAAAATGTCGCCAGAACCCGTCGTACGCTTCACAACGCACGTAGTTCTGTATTTATAAATAGAAAAATGCCTTTTTCTGCTGTTTAGGCTACTTGGCTATGATAGAAATCGCATGTATTTGTTTAGTTAAATCATTCGAGGTTGCTCAGGATATAGAGAATTAAAATACTAAAACGGTATTAAGGGGTATTACGGTGCTTTCGATGCGTACTAATGTGCGATCAGTTATCAGTATAAGTCAACGATCTTAATTTCGCGGGTCCAACGCTGTGAAATATTTAGGACCCGATGTAAAAGTTCAATTACTAGACTTTTATAGTTTTTTAGTAGGTACCTAATCATTTAGGCCTGAGTTAATAATTAATATATCTGGAATCTGTCGATAAGTTTCTTAACAGCGTTGTTATTTGTCAAATATTGTATGGTTTTTTGACAAGCTTTAACAACGTTGTAAGTTACTTATCGACAAATTACTAATAGATTCATTGTTATTGTTAGTTTCAGCCGTTAGTTAAGCATTATTTAGATCTCTTAAGCAATCTCGTATTTATCATCAGTTTAGTGTGTAGTCATAATATTATTACAAAGCATTCATCGAATACCCCATCCCAAGCACAATCAATCTGACAAATATCTCGGGATTTTTGCAACGCTTTGTCGATGGAAAAACCCCCGAGGAAGCGTTGTCTCAGTGGTTTTCTCTTGGGCTGCAGGGCTCTTATTCACTTCGACATTCTCCGTAACCCATTCGTAACTGTAATTTCTGAAGTAAAATTTAATATAACAAAGAAGAATTTTAACTGATTCATTCGCATTTTCAGTAGGTATTAAAAAAGATGTTAAGACTCAAACTGCAAATGACATTTACCAGAACATGACCTAACCTATTACACTACCTATCCTAGCATATAGTACCAACTCCATACTTAATAAATATGTCTATAAAATGTTTTTGTACGGAAAGTGCGGCGCGGTTGTAATATGCGAACCGCATTTAAAAATAACAATAAACAATAATAAATGAATGTCGTAGAGAATTAGAACCCAAGGGGGAACTAGTCATAATGAATTTCGTATATAAATTTTATTGTAATTAAGTATAATTAATTAATTGATTATGGTAATGTAATTTAATAATGATGATTAATTTTTAATTCACTTTCAATTTGTAATAATTTGTTCATTTATGTTCGAATAATTTATTTAAGAATTGATTTTTTTCTTTTGTTTATGTTGTGTGTTAGTGCGCGTTCAATAATTGTATTATCTTAAGTTTTGACTACTGAATCTATTTTGAATCTATCTTTTATTTGAATCTAATACTACTATAATGAATGAATATCAAGTTAAATTATTATATTCAAAGACACTTAAGTATCGCTTTCATGCTTAACTATTTAGGTATAATAATTGGATTGTAATAGCGTTGCTTATTTATAACTCGCAGACTAAAGGAAAAAGTTAGACGGTGCCCTCGCAAACTCTCATGTTCATAAATGAAACCATTTGTGTCAGTCTTACTAGGTATTGTATAATTTAATAGTGACTTCCAAGTTCTGTGGACTTGCAAGTGAAAGTCTCAGTTTAAGTTTGGGAAATTGTATGAATTAATTTTGAAGTAGTCTAGTTCAGTGGCAGTATTTCCTCGTTATTAGAAAACTACTCTGAAGGAACGATATTATAATGTTCTGCACGATGTTGCGTAGAAATGAGCGACCCTTGTGTCTATTAAAACTGCCATGCCTACTCGATCGAGATTAGCGCGTTTTGTTTAACTGCTTATAGAAAAGCGTTCTTCGAAATAAATAAATGAAAGACGCATTTCATTTATTGGCGGCATATTTTCTATCTATCATTTTCCTTCAGTCTAAGGATGATATCTATAGAGCACACTCTGACTTAGCTTAGACTTAAGACAGAGTTAATACGAGACAGAGCTATATCTCTCACATAAATCTGTCTCGTTTTAATTCAATCTTAAGTCTGAGCAAAGTCAAAGTGCGCTCTATAGATCTCAGCCTAAGTAAAACCTATCGTAATTTGTAACGAACTGTGGCTTTAGTACACCAGTAACCTCAGCGGTACAAAGTTCTATGTCCATACATCATCTATTTTGGTACAGCATTTGTCGAAAGGATATAAATATTTTTGCACTTAGATAGACAAGCACTAGCTAGACTCCGATTTATTAAATTTTATGTAAAAAATAAGTAACTTAGATGAACAATCTCACACACGATACAATTAATTAACTAATTAAGGTAATATATACAGAACGTGTCACGAAAGTTGAAAAAGACGGTAGTTGGGGGGCTGCTATAGAACTGCAATAAAATCGTTTCTTATTATAGCTAAACGCTCTGAATTTCCTTTTCCCGAAAGACACCCTAAAAATAGGGTTGTCTTGCTGCGTATGGACTTAAACGTTACAAACGCAAAGTCGAAGACAAGAGCTGTTTGATCTTCATGTGGTTGCGGTCAAGTGCAAGCCTTTAAGTACCTAATATTTTATAATTAAAAAAACTTGCGCCGCCTGGATCCAGCTGCACCCTGCGACTCGTACGATGTCGTCTGTCCATAGTGGGAGGTCTGTTAGGTATTTGAGTATTGAGGTCTAAAAATGCTATCCTTTTACACTGTTGCACTGACTTAGACCTGCGGAAAAGGAAAGTATTAGGTAAATCTACTCATTTGATACATACCTACAAAACATTTTCGCCTGGTGATCTGTGACTTTGACTTTATTTAGAAACGAGACAAAATTCTGGCGCTGACAAATTGCAGTCTCGTTTTAACTGAAACTACAGTCTGAGCAAAGTCAAAGTGCGCTCTATAGATCTTACCCTTAGAATAAGGCAGAGCTATACCAAGGGAAGGCCGTATGCTTTTGCTTCGGACTCGTAGGTACCTCAACTTAATGACTTTTTTCGCCCAGTTCAGCTTTCGTGACACGAACACCATTGAAACCTGTTGTGATAATTAAAAACAATTGATGGTATAATATTGACGTGGGCCTTTATGAAAATATCCAGAACTTCCAACCAGTGTGAACTGAGCTTAACTTAGGCTAGTGATATACAATCATGCTGCCGAACGATCGTACTACAATATTGTGCCAACAGTTTTAATATTATGTAAGTTTGAAATAAACTTTTTGATATCATTGCATTCTGTTGTTTTACTATTAATTATTATCATTAGAGCGGCCGCACACGGGTGGCTTAAAGAGGGACAGTTGTCAGTTACCGTCACTAAATAGCGCTAAAATTACCAAGACATTTTTTTAAACTGTTCGTGTGTGCCCGCCCTCCATTATAAGCATCATTGCCACTGTACACATCATCGTATCAGCAAATTCACTGGAGAAAACAAAACGTAGGTATTGAACTGCTTCTCTAAGTAGATAAGTACTTAATAAGCTTAACAAAAATTACACTGGCAATTACTTTAGTCTCACGTAGTAAGTACTATTACAACGGTTATATCTAAACGTTACCTAAACATAAATTCTTGTTAAAAATAACTCAAATACCTAGGAATAAAAACTACAAAACGGAGGCCAAATGCCAACAAACAGAAATAGGTAAGTACTTAAGTACCTACATATACTATTGGTATCAGTTAGAAAGAGTTCTAAGATACGAAAATGGCGACAGGTCGAGATGGCAATCGGGGAGAGAACACCCCACACACCCGCACATCCCCCGCGCTAACCCAGTGCGGGCGGAGCGCGGATGACGTGCGGTTGTGCTTAGTGGATGCGGGGAGATCCCCGCCTCATACCCCGGTTGCTATCTTGACCTGCTGCTGACTATACCTACCTACTTTTTTATTTCATCGTCATCTCAACCTAACGGTCGGCCCGCGGCACGGACTCGGGTCTCCTCTCAGAATGAGAAAGTCCACTATTCTGTTTAAGTGCGGATCGGCAGACTTCACACACTCTTGAGAACAATATGAACTCAGAGATGCAGATTTCCTCACAATATTTTCCTTAACCGTTGAAGCACGTGGTATTAAATTGAAACCCACATAACTTCAAAAAGTTAGCGGTACCCCCGAATAGGCCGAAGGTATTATGCACACAGCTCCAAAAAGTTTAAAAGTGCGTGTCTGGAATTGAACCCAGACCACCCGAATAGGCAGAAGTCTTAACCACTAGACTACCGCCGCTACTCACCGTCCTTTTTTGCACTGCACGCCGGAGGTCAACTAAGCCATCAATCACAGTCATGTTGGTTCTGTGTTATATCAACAGTGTCGCAAAGTGGTCTTCACGCCCGCCCCCGTGCCGGTGCCGATGCGCGCGTCGGTGACGCCGCACAAGCGCCGCTACACCTACTACAACAAGATGTTCAAACCCATCATCTATTCGCTGCCCCAACCGCTCTCTGTTTCTCTAGTATAGATATCAGCTGTTATACAAATGACGTCAGGTAAAAAGACCTCTAGACGACAGTCATGGATGATGACGGGACCAATCGCACAGGGAACCTCACCGTCTCGTGCCACCAAATAATAATAACCCGCAGCTAGGAAGTGGAAAGTTAGAGGTTTACACCGACAGGGTTCTTTTTCTTGACGTCAACTGTTCATAAATAAACTTCAACCAGAAGGTTTTGTAGATTCCTTCCGACATCAATGACTGGGCTGACTCATTTGTGAAGGGAAATTGAGCAGTTCTTTTGATAACGTGAAATCACGCCATCTTTCAATAATCAGTTTGGTCCAAAACGTGTCCACTCCGCTCCGCTTCAGTGGAAACGCAGCTAAGAGCGGCCTTATCCCAACACTACCGGCTACCGTGGACAACGTACACGAACGTTGTCAACTGCTAGAGCGGTATTGTGTATGAGAATGATAGAGTACTTAGTTCTCAGCTTGAAGCGATTGGTCATGACTACCTTCAAGGTGTATACACACCTTGAAGGTAGTCACGACCAATCGTTCGTGGCCGTTCTAAGATACGATTAGACTACGATGACGACGAATCGATACGGGTTAGACTAGTCAACCCAAATTTTTCGACTTTTCCGCTAATGAATTTTTAATTAATCCCTAGTAATGCGTTAACTTTTAGAAAAAAAGCAACTATACATTTCCTCGTGTTTTGGAGTCTTGTTCTAGGACCCATACAGAGGGTAGGTGTGACTCAACGGGTTTTTTTTCCCGTTGAGTCACACCTACATATTGCGTGTGTAACAAGTGTCGCCTGAATGTGCACTATTCCGGGATGCTGAATTGGGATACAAAATAGATAGGTCGTTTTAACGTAGGTAAGTATATAGTTCGCAACAGGTCGAGATTGCCATCGGGATGGAGACACCCTGCACACCCATACAGCCCCTGCGCTAACCCGGGTGTGCGGGGCGTCCCTCGCTTCATACCCCGATTGCCATCTCGACCTGTAGCGTACTATACCTACCTCTCTATTTTGTATTTTTTAAGTGAAAAAGAAATTTAGACGAGGTAAAATGTGTGTAGGTACCCGAATTGGGTAAAAAGTGTGTGAAATTTTTCAACATTTACCTTATCTATTTCTCTTCTAGGACCCATTTGTTTTGTTTACCTAAAGTTTCGACCCTGTCTGAGTAAATCTAATTTTGAGGTAAAAGAAATAAAACATTTTTCTATTTATTATTAATTTATTTGATTACCTATAAAATAATACAAAATAATTATAATAAGTAATACTAAGAAGTATAAAGTGATACAACCGAAAGGAATGATTATTTAATTTAAATGCAAGGATTCTTTACACACGTAAGCACTCTCAATGTAAATATAACTTTATTACTACAAATAAAAACAATATATTATATTTTATTATATGTAGAGAGCGCAAGTTTTCATAAATGTTGTATATTAAAAATATTTTGTAAGCTTTTAACTTTTAACAGTTTATTAAAAAACTCAGTTGTTAGGGCTTCTGTACACAAATTTTTGAGTGAAAAGAATAGTCTGGAGTTGACAATTATTCATTTGGAGTACTAGAGACCAAAGGTCTGTGTAACTTATCAAATTATCTAACGCGACATATGCGTTGCCGTAAATCTGTCATTTCGTATGGATGGGAAAACGTCGTGATTATATTCATACAACTTTGTTAGATTGTGTTACCTAACGGCAGCTACGCACTCCGTGAAAACACGTTTCTTTTTGTTTTGTATGGGAGCTTATGACATATTATATCGTAAATAAAATCGCTATGTATCTAGAATGCTAAATCTATAGCTATGTATCGCTGGTATTCTCACGGATGATGACGGAAGTGCAGTGCGTAATCGCCGTAACTTTGATGTCACGTTTTTTAATTTGAAAACGATCTATGGATCGTACTTTGACTTGACTCAGACTTACTTAGGGTGATATTCATAGAGCTTACTTTGACTTTACTTACAAAAAACTGAACTGAGTAGGTACCTATACCTACTATGCTAAATTTTCGTAAGACCAGCACTGGTGGAAACCGAAGCGCTGCGCTGTCATGCTCCGATCAGAACAAACAGTTCTGAAGTTCTTGTTCAATAAAGTCAAGTCTTCCGTTTATTAACATATTCGTCGAGCAAGATTTTAGTATAGACGCTAGCTCTTGTCTAAACAGGTCCAGTTTTTCTTTAATAAATGCGTTTATCAACAAAAAATTTGTATGAACTCCATGCTTAAAGATAATATAATTTCAAAGTCAAATTATTACATTATATTTCCCGAAAATATTTAATTAATTATAATTGAATTAATAAAAATTGAAAATTTATTATTTCACTTTGAAACCAAGAGTATTTCGCCAGCCATAAGTCTGTGCAAAGTACGCTCTAAAGATCTCAGCCGCATAACTACTTAATTCTGACATAAATCTGTCTCGTTTCAACTCGAAGGTTGAGATCCATAGAGCGCACTTTTACTTAGCTCAGACTTAAGACACTGTTAAAACGAGATAGAGCTATATCGCTGACATAAATCTATCTCGTTTTAACTGAATCTCAAGTCTGAGCAAAGTCAAAGGGCGCTCTACAGATCTCAACTTCTTCCAGTAGCGCCTCAGAGTTTTATGAAAATCAGCTTTTTTTAAATTCATATTTATGTTTCTTGCCATGATTGTTTTTTACTTGATACTTTATTTATTTCAGTTATAATTAATATCTATCTAATCAACACTACCTTTATATAAGGCAGTAATGTATTTTTATGCGTAAAGCAAAGTTTATGCTTAATAAACTATTAAAACATAACTGTCGTGTTTTATTTATAATCAGCCACTTTACTAAAAGTATTTGACAGATTTTATTTTATGAATATTTTGAAATAACATAGATGTTTAGTTATTTTACGTGAAGAATCTTATAAAGACATCAATAAAAAGACGTTAATACAATAAATCTTATTAAATAGTAAATCAGAAGTGTGGTGCAAAGGTTTAGTAAGTGCTTAGGACATTGAACGACCAAAGCACAGAAACCGCGTTTCTACCAATTTTCATTCGAAAATAAGCCACAAAAATGTCTGTTAAGCTAGCGCAAATCGCATCTGGCTCACGATTGGTGCGTATTGATGCGACACTGGCCGCTGCCGTGATTCGCCGAGTCAAAGATAGTTGCGGAAATACAACCGTATGGAAGATGCGTAGAGATTTGGTTAGGCTTTATGATATATTTCTGTATTTTGTCGTTCATTGGCTTAGGCCTGAATTCCTAGTACGCCGATGTCGATCGCACATTAAGCTTTGTACAGTGGCATTGCCCGCGTCAGTGTAGTACTTTACATATAAGCTACGTACCATTTACGTAGCTTTGACCATTGACTATTCCATCAATCAAGCCTTCAATAATGACTGCATTATTGAAGGCTTGATTGACTGAATAGTCAATAGTTAAAGCCTCAAGAATGCGAATTGAACGATATTATACTTGTACCAACTTAATGGTAAAAACGTACTTTTTTCAATTTCGTTTTGCCTAAAAAAGATATATGTATATTAATGCGATTTATTGCAATAGTATTTTTAGATCCAGTATTGAAAGGAAATACTTATAATATAAGATTAAATAAACCTACGGGTTAATACATAAATAAATTTTGGTATAAAACTTTTAAATAACTTACGTATGGCTAATTGCGTAACTAAAAACTAAAATATCTGTGCAGTGTACAGATTACCTTACGCCCACACACTGAAACAATTAATTATAAAGTACACCTTAAATATTTAAGGGATGATTCTTATTCATGTGTGTGTACGATACAGTGAGGTAAACCTAAAAAAACTCGAAATTTAAGGTGTACTTAGTAAGCGTTTCGGGGATGAATATCAGTACAAGGTGGTTACAATTTGTTTGATTATAAAATATCGGTGTTATCGTAAATTGCATTAGTTTTATTATTTCAACTTTAACACAAATATATTTTGAATCCAGAGGGCGTTTGTGCACTGATCCGTGAAATTACGGATTCCGTGAAAATACGAATCGAATGAGTACGTATTTTTTGACGACCACTTCGGAGAATCACGGATACGGACCGAATACAGATGAGTGCACAAACGCCCTTAGGGAGACTGTTCACTATGTAGAATCTTGATTCAAAAATTACCATAACTTTTGACAGAAATCAAATTTTTACTTGAATTTTCCAGTTTAATTCCAGATCTGAAACCTTATAATTTATCGACATTAAAAAGTTACTTAATACCACAGATCTACATCGTGAACGGTTGCCTTTAGGTACAGTAGAAAAAGTAGTAAAACGCTTCGAGGTGACACTGGTAGCAAAAAAATGATTCTTGTTGCAAATGGTAGGTAATAAACTCCAAATCAACATACTAAAAATATATTCTATCCGGTACTCAAAATGACTGTTTTATCCGTTCTTTCCGATCTTGAAAGAAATGAAAATCTTGAGTTACCATTTTTCTTTGACTTCGAATAACATAATATTATTATGAAGTCATCAGAAAAGTTAGGAAGAATCAGTTTCGAAAAAAATCTACCATTTACAACAAAAAATCATGCTGCAATTAGTTCCACGTGAAATACTATTTCTACTGTACTATTTAAAACCAAGGAGCATACTTTATCGTAAGCACTACATTTATTATGTTCCCTAGTTATAACTTATAACGCTTTAGTTTTCAGGTATGAATTCATTTCCAGGCTTTCATTAACTCATTCAAACATCCAATTGATTAAATCCTATGAACAAAAATCAGACTTTTTGGAGCAATATATGGCTAAACATGTCTATTGATATTTCATTTAGTATCGATTTAAAATTTAGTTTGTTAAAGAGGTATTCTGTAAATAACTTACAGAGTTATGACCGGTCCATAAATATCCCGATATTCATAACATCAACAATTATGATCTAACGCTATGGAGACTAAGTGTGAAATCTATGGAGTGCACTTTGAATTTGCTCAGACCTAAGATTGAGTTAAAACGAGACAGATTTATGTGAGAGATATAGCTTTATCTCGTTTTAACTCTGTCTAAAGTCTAAGCTAAGTCAGAGTGTGCTCTATAGCTGATATTGTTCCGTACTTTTGATATATTTATAATCATAGCACAAACCAGCGTCTTTTCCAAATTCGTAGACTTAATTTTATTACAATCGGTCGGGGTTTACTTATGTGGCCGCTTACTAAAACGGCAACACTACAGCTGGCAGTCGAACTCGAAGTTGACACATACCGCGAACGATCCGCGAGAACGCGTGACACACATCAAAACACAAGCCTCTAACGGCTATCATCAAAAAAAAGCAAAACTTTAGACGCGAAGTTCATCAACCTTCGACCAGATCATCAATCCTGGACCTTACCAGCGCATCTTGGGGGCCCCCATCATCGGAGCGCGTTCCCGGATCCGGTAAGTGACTGCATTATAAACACTGACCGTCCATTAGCTTTTCTTCTAAACAGATATCATCCTTAGACTGAAGGAAAATGATACTTGCCCACTTGCCCACGTGCACAAACCGTGCACACAACGCGCATCGAACATCTACGGACGTGTGTCACTGTCTCTGACGCACGTGTCGTACATGTCATGAAAGCATTTATGATGTTTTTACCTCATGAGTTTTTTGGAGTCCGAAAACTCATGAATATGTTCATGCTGTGAGTTGTACAATATGCATGCGAATCGCTCGCAAACCACTCATGGATACGTCCACAGGATGTTCTGGTGAGCACGGTTCTTGCGCGTGCGCAAGTGTGGACCTACCTTTAGTACGTTGTTCTAAGCAGCTCTGCCGTTTCATGCGATACACAAATAAGAATGAATTTCACATAATACCTCTATAACAGCAAAATGTCACTTGACGAAATATTTTTTTTTCTCTCTATAGCCTCTCTCGAAAAATAACGAGTCCCTACTTATAATTTTGAACTGATATTGATAACTGGGCCTTTAGGCGTATACTGTAGGTAAATATAGTTCATGATACTGTCACAAATCCGTTCAATGATTAACAGTTTTAACGAAATCGAAAAAAATTGGTTACTGACCGACAATGAATTAAAAAATAAAATGTATATAATATAAAAAAAATCGGTCCAGAAACCTCGAAAAATCGATGTACATAAGTACAGAAAAAAACGGGCCGAATTGAGAACTACCTCCTTTTTGAAAGTAGGTTAAAAACTGGCTCTAACCAAATCGGTTTCACTCATCAAACGCACGCTGCCCGCTGTAGCCTGCCGCCTGTCTAGTGATCGACCAAGACACAAGTAACTCGCTTATATATAAACAAATTATTAATTGTCTCGTTAATTTGATTTTAACTCATATTAACCGAAAATTTCGCTCGATAGAATAGATAGAATCGAAAATGTAAAAAAAAAATTGCTTTCTCACTAACCGTTAACATAACGATATCAAACGGTTAATATAACAATAACCGAAAGCGTTTAACGTCTAAGTAGGACTTTAATCACTTTGTTTATATGTAACTCCAACTCAAGTTCGTCCATGTATTTACAGCCAGCAAAGTTGCAAAATTAAAATAGGTGTTACCGAATTTTCGACTTAAGTATATAGATCTAATTTACTTTGTGTTTCGACGCCCGAATTTAATATTGCTGAGATGTAAAATCTCATACCAAACTTACTGGCTGGTATGCCATAAGGCCCAAGTTAGTTTAGTCAGAGTTCTGCCTCATTAGTGCGTTGCGTTGCGTTGTGTCATCACTGCGTCGTTTTCCATATATTTTAAACTAGCTGATGCCCGCGACTTCGTCCGCGTGGAATTAGGTTATTAAAAATCCCGTGGGAACTCTTTTGATTTTCCGGGATAAAAAGTAGCCTATGTCCCTCTCCTGTCGCCCTACCGCGGTTGTTTGACAGCTACAATGTCACCATCGCAATCATCTCTGATTGGTTAATGCTCGCTCACTATTGGCCACAATGCATTGTTGCAACAAGAATCGCACAAATTGAGCCAATCAGAACAATTGAGATTGTAATAATGCTTGATGCAGGTTTTAGACAATCGCCCTACAGGTCTTTATCTATACCCATGCAAAAAATCACGTCAATCCGTTGCACCTTTGCGACGTGATTGAAGGACAAACACACTTTGGCATTTTGTTGACATGCCACATTAAAGCGTTGCGTCCGTTGCGACGACGCAACGCAACGCACTGATGAGGCATCGCCCTTACCGGTAGGTAGGTGCGTTACTTCTTCTTGCTCTTCCCCAGCGTAAGTGTGTGGTGGCCTTGCACGGTCTGCTGCTTGCGCCGGTTGAACTCTATGGTGTCATCTTCTATCTTCTTGCGCAAGTCCTCTAGACGCTTCTTCTCTTCCGTGTGGTCTTTCTTCAGCTTTTCGAATTTAGTGTGCAACTGAAACGAAAAAAGAACTTATGAAATTAAAGTCAATCTTCCATAGCATTGTATGCTAATAGGCAGAATTTGGCTGTACCTTTTTGTTTTTGTAACATCTCCACTGTTTACCCATATTCTCAATAAAGTCAAGTCAAGTCAAGTCAAGTCAAGTCAAATGATTTATTCAAAATAGGTAATAAATTACTCTTATTGATTGTCTGGTATAGTGTTAGACATTTGTGTAAAGAAATTTGAATTAAAAAAAAAAATAACCTTGTGTAAAGGTAAGTCTACAATTGACTGTCGAATTACTTATTACTTGGACTGAAAATGCGCCGACTAGCTATGGTACGATTGCGGTTAATTTATGATAGATCGTACCTCTTTCTCTGCCTCCTTGAGCTCAGCCTCCTTCTCTTTCACACGCTGCACAAACATCTGCTTCATCTCGTCCTCCTTCTGCTGCAGCTGCAACAGGTGCGCGCTGCGCTTCTGCTCGAACGTTTGTTGGAACGATACCTGCAAAATACGTGCACACCTTTGTAACATTGTTGTCTTACGACCATACTGTTCCAAGTCACCGATATATTGCTATGTTCATCGTAAACATTTCTTCAGATCGAAGGATACACCCTTAAAGTTTAAAAAATTGTTAAGTTTAAAGGAGTCTGGCAGAGGGTTGCCACCATAATAAGTGTCTGGCAATGAATGGCGAGATTTCTAATAATATTCCGAAGAAAATATTAAAAAAAATTGTTTGAAATTGAAATTGGGTTTGAAATTTGTGTAGTCCACGCGGACGAAGTCGCGAGCATAATAATAATAATAAAGCCTTTATTACTGAAAATATAAATTTACAATGTTGGATTGTGTAATTGATACAGACATACATTACAAACATGTTTCTATACAAGAATTTTTTTAGCTTATAATTACAGTAAACAAGTAGGTACCTATATACTTAATACTTTTTCCGTTTTTTTTATTTTAATAAACCCATTTATTACTTACTACAACAATAACATAAAGATTAAAAAAAAATGATATTAAATTGCAATTATTTGGGTAATATTTGAAAAAACAGTTTTTAAATGGAAAAGCTCATACACTGTATACACTACACACCACTATACTACAGCAACTTTTGTTATCAATAATAATCGTTGCACTAATTTACAATTTAAATTTTTTCATTTTTGATAGATTACAATATTATCTTGTTTTAATTTGCTTATAATATTTTGAAAAATCACAATATATAAGATATAACACAATAGATATCACAAGAAATTAGCTATTTATGTAGGTACATATAGGTACACATGCACAGTCGCGAGCATAAGCTAGTCTAAATATATGTAAAGAAAATACGTTCCTATTTTCTTAGTCATTCAGGACTGTCATTTGTCAGCGAGTTGTATTATTAATCTGTTTTGAAAGGACGAGGATTTTGACAAGATGGGAGGTTAGAATTTTGGGATTACGTGAAAAGATTAATTAATAAAAAGAATCAAAATTTACTAATAAGGATAACAGCTTAACTATTTAAAGTATAAACTTTAATGTCGTTTCTTGTATTTCAGGTGTGTGTTATTGTGATGTTAAGTATAAGTGTGTAAAAAACTATAAAAAGTAACAAAATAAATCTTGTATTTCAGAGCAACACATTATCGTTTTAATAAGCTGATCCAAAATACCTTATATATATAAAAGGAAAAGGTGACTGACTGACTGATCTATCAACGCACAGCTCAAACTACTGGACGGATCGGGCTGAGGCATGCAGATAGCTAATACGACGTAGGCATCCGCTAAGAAAGGATTTTTGAAAATTCAACCCCTAAGGGGGATGAAATAGGGGTTTGAAATTTGTGTAGGCCACGCGGACGACATCGCGGGCATAAGCTAGTTATGTACATACCGGCTTATTGTCAGCGTCGACGTCAGAGAAGCCCATCTGGGCGAGTCTCCGGCGGCGGTACAGCTCGTAGTGCCGCGCGTGCGTCTTCTCGCGCATGTCCTCCATGTTGGTGCGAATCAGCATCTCACGCAGCTTGACGAAGTCGCAGTGAGATTCGTTCTCCACTGAAACAACAACCAAAAATATCATAAAACAAGTCAACAGCTGCGAATTTCCTTATTTAAGACGCTAGAACCAAGCATAAAATGTAAGTAGAAAAAATTTATTCACTGTAGTATATCGAGAAAAAGATGGTGAATCGCAATAATTAATAGACCAATAAACGATCGAGTGCGAGTAGGACTCGTACACGAAGGGTTCCGTAGTCCGTACCATTGTACAAGAAATAACACTTTTTAATTTATTTTGTGATGAAATTATTCACGGTTTCTAAATTTTCCCCTTCACTTATGCTATAAGATATTGCTACCTGTCTTTCATGATCCTGGGTCAACGGGAAGTACCCTATAGGTTTGATTCCCTTGACGAGTCTTGAGTGACACTTCAGACAGACAGACTGACAATGAAGTGAACCTATAGGGGTTCCTTTTTCTCTGGATATATGGAATCCAGGGAAAACCCAGGGAAAGTTTGCAAAAGCGCAGCAAGCGAGAATTTTTTAATTGATTTGTCTGAATTGTTCTATTCATCCCGTAGTTTGGTGTGGATACACCAACTCACCCTGTACAGTTCCCCAGGGGTACTGGCGCGCGCGCACAGTCTTGTTGCCGATCTTCACGAAGTCCGTGCTGCCCACCACTGCGAAGGGGATGTGGGAGTTCATAGTGCCGTTCACCTCCGACACTGACTCGTCGTCTACCGGGAACTGGTAGATTTCCACGCCGTTCATTTGCAGCTCTTGCATTATTTTGGACTGGAAAATAAAGCATATGCTATGAATAAAAATTGTAGTACCTAAATAAATAAAAATAATATTGATAATATATTTTTTTTAAAGGTTTTCTATCAAATCGAATAGCAATCTGGTACTGTTGTTTTTGTTTTTCTTATATTATTATTATAAGAAATACAATCGCTGATACCCGCGACTTCGTACGCGTGGATTTAGGTTTTTAAAAATCCCGTGGAAACTCTTTGATTTTCCGTGATAAAAAGTAGCCTATGTCACTCCCCAGGTCTTAAACTATACCAATGCAAAAAATCACGTCGATCCGTTGCATCGTTGCGACGTGATTGAAGGACAAACCAACAAACAAACACACTCTAGCATTTATCTATATATATAAAAGGAGAAGGTGACTGACTGACTGACTGACTGACTGACTGACTGACTGACTGATCTATCAACGCACAGCTCAAACTACTGGACGGATCGGGCTGAAATTTGGCATGCAGATAGCTATTATGACGTAGGCATCCGCTAAGAAAGGATTTTTGAAAATTCAACTCCTAAGGGGGTTAAATAGGGGTTTGAAATTTTGTAGTCCACGCGGACGAAGTCGCGAGCATAAGCTAGTAATAATATATGGGTAGTGATAATCAAAGTCATAGGTGCTGTAAAACAATAAGGTCTTGATCATGGTAATTCTGTTAAGATATACCTTAAACTTCTGCAGCTCAGTCTTGGAGATGGTGTCGGCCTTGGCAATGATGGGGATGATGTTGACCTTGGTGTCCAGCTTCTTCATGCACACCAGGTCGATGGACTTCAGCCCGTGTCCTGCGGATAGACAGTACGAGAATGAGAAAGTGTGCTAGGAACTTCACAATCTTGTTCCTCCTTCACTGTTCTACTACATCTACCACAGAACACCCAGAAACCGTAAATGTTGGAATCCTTAACTAGTAGACATCCATTTTACTTGTACAACCCTTTTTACACAACTGTCGAAAAAAAGGAGTTGAATGTTTTCAGATTTCATGTATGTATTCATGTGGGTTTCTTTATCCCACCGTAACTTCTAAATGCCTGAACAGATTTGAATGTATGGGGTATCGTTAGAATCCTGACATTATCCAGTGACAAGCAATAAATTTTTTGAAAATAATTAAATATGGTAGGACCGCCCCCGCGTTTTTTAATTATTTCCTGTTGTTCAAAGTTTCTGATACAAACCGTTCCTTGTATTATATTTTTGGGCGGAAAGTACAGTTAGATAAAGTTTATGACGTACTAGATGATGCCCGCGACTTGGTCCGCGTGGATTTAGGTTTTCCTAAAATCCCATGGGAACTCTTTGATTTTTCGGGATAAAAGGCAGCCTATGTCCTTGTTCCCGGGATGTACGCTAACTCTGTACCAAATTTCATCAAGAGCGGTTTAATTGTTGAGCCGTGAAAAGCTAGCAGACAGACAGACAGACACACTTTCACATTTAAAATATTAGTATGGATATTTCTATACTCTAGAATGCTAACGAAGTTTCTACAACTTTAAAAATATGAAAGAGAACAATATTTATAAATAGAGCTCTAATCCCTTGCACTATCGATCAAACCATATAAATGCATGTCGTGTAAGGTAGGTACCTGTTTAGTTTACATGATGTCAAGGTTAGTATAAAAAATTAATATTGGAAAGAACGATTTCTATGTTATAGGTTGTCTTATGAAATCTAGTGATCAGTGTGGTAAGAGGTTTGACCTGGATTTCATTGGGAAATGGGACATGTTCCGTTAGGTCATCGGAACGTATAAAACTTAAGATATCAAAATAGATTTGTTAATACTGTTCGCATAATATACAGTTCACAGTAATATAAAAGTTATATTATATTGAAAAAATTATTACATCGCTCAATATTTATCGTAATTTGTATCGCGATCCATATTAATCAATCATGGTTCCTTCGTCTTCAATATTATAGAAATGGAAAAAGAAAAAGCTGACTGACCCACAGACTGATCTATCAACGCACAGCTCAAACTACTGGACGGATCAGGCTGAAATTTTGCATGCAGATAGCTATTATGACGTAGACATCCACTAAAAAGGATTTTCGAACCCTTATAGGGGTTTGATACGTGTGTAGTCCACGCGGATGAAGTCGCGGGCTTGTAGACAGAAAAGTTATATATTTAGACATTTAAGTACCTACGGCGGCGCCGTAAAACTAGCTCTGTTCAAAATAGGTCCTTATCGCAAGGAGCGGACTACATTCGCGAAGTAAAAGTGTTATGAACCGTTATCGGTAACGACTTAAGGGACCTTACAATCTTGTATGCTTTTAATATGGTAAAGATTTATTTTCGTTTGTTTGGAAACTCGATTTTCAAGCGAAGCTTCTTAACACATGTTTAGGGTGGTAACCCAAGTAATAGAAAAAGTGCACAAATACACAACCTCATACGCCAAACGCATAATATGGCCCTACGGGTGAAAATCGTAATTGGGTATTTGACTACATCAAAAATAAATTATTTTTCAGTGATTATTAAATAGAGGGTCTTCCAAAATACGTAAAATCCACGTCCTTTATTGGTTTTAAGTGTAATAACCATTTTAAATTATCGATTAAACTAAAAAACACGTCAAATGATCGTGACGTCACACACCGGTATTTCATAGAATCTCGCATACTAAGCGCGCGTTTTGACGTTTGATAAAAAGTTACTGATTTGACTAGTTGTCAAATACCGTATTGTCACACATGCTGCGATGAAACAGGATGAAACACACTACACATCTCTGGAGTGGCTGTCGGCTTAGAGTTTTTTTTAATCGATGGGCAAAAGTTTGATTGCGATCTTACCTGATGATAAATGACGATGCCATCTATGATGGAAGCGCTAAAGCCAACCCCTAAATTACCTTTTTGTCGGTAACTAGCCGAGGACGTAACTTGACTACCAGACAAGATCTGTGGCCCTACCGCGGTTGTTTGACAGCTACAATGTCACGATCGCAATCATCTCTGATTGGTTAATGCTCGCTCACTATTGGCTACAATGCATTGTTGCAACAAGAATCGCACAAATTCAGCCAATCAGAACAATTGAGATTGTAATAATGATTGATGCAGGTTTTAGACAATCGCCCTACTGGGTCATGTACAAATGAATGATTGCTAAATTACTCCAGCTTCTGGCTCGGGTACTTAATTTCAAATTAAACTCACAGCACATAAACCTACCCCAGTGATGTCGGTTGTACTATTTATAGGTCTTATGTTAAGTAGCCTATATGAAACATAATATTGCATTATGGTCATCGTATGTAGCCCGCGCGCGATCTGAATACGTCAGTCAGTACCGATAGTAATCGAATGTCAAGGACAGACGTAAAATATTTAAATATTCTATGAACCATTGAGTCAGTGTTCCACTGAACTAGAAAGCTAACATTTTTTTCTACTGTGTCACTTTGCTACCACACGTGTAAAATAAAACTTTAAATCACATGATTTTCATAAAAACAGCTTATAATCTTTAAACATCTGAATAGGTTTTCATCACACGCACCTAAGAACTATCCCGTTAATTATCCTTGAATGGAAACAACACATTGTGTGGACAACATAAATTTCAATCCCCTATTTTACTCCCTTAGGGGTTGAATTTTCAAAAATCCCTTAGCGGATACCTATGTCATAATAGCGCATGCCAAATTTCAGCGCAATCCGACCAGCAGTTTCAGCTGTGTGTCGATAGATCAGTCAGTGAGTCACTTTTTCCTTTTATAAATTTAGATTAGATGGATTACACTTACCAGTAGGACATATGAAGTACAGACAGACATGCAGGCGGCTATCATGATACGCAGGTAAAGAACGCTTGATCTTCAGCTCTTCT
Source organism: Maniola hyperantus (assembly GCF_902806685.2). NCBI lineage: Eukaryota > Metazoa > Arthropoda > Insecta > Lepidoptera > Nymphalidae > Maniola > Maniola hyperantus. The sequence goes on along the minus strand of NC_048557.2, from coordinate 1,873,502 downwards.
TGGAGATAGGCTTCAAACTGGGCGTCAATGTAGTCTACCACAGCTTTGAAGCTGTCTTCCTTATTGACTTGGTCTCCGTACCCTACTGTATCGCAGATTGTTAGCTGGAAATGTTATGATTAAATTGTAAGGGATTCTCAATTCAATTATGTTTTAGTGGCACACAGAATATTTATTGCGGTAGAATGTCACGATCACAATCAACACTGATTGGTTGTCGCTTGCTCACTATTGGCTACAATGCATTGCAACAAGAATATCATAAATTCAGCCAATCACAAATCGCGATTTTAATAATGTTTGTTGCAGGTTTTTCGGAATCAGCCCACAGTTGTACCAAATGGGTACAATTTAATTTGCCAATGACGTGTGGAAGACACACTAGAAAATGGTCAGTGATAGCTGAGAATTTAGAGCATCTAGCTTGTAATTTAGAGAATTTATAAGTGGCAGGTTTTTTAAGAACATGCATTAATTTATATGGTTAGTTTTTAGCCTGGGACAACATAATACTATACATTTAACTAATAAACTATAAAGTGACCGAATGAAAGTGAATTTTGTTTGTTGAATAATTATATTACACACCCTCTTTCTTAAAATTAAATACTTGACAAGCTTTAATGGTTCTTTAATTATAATTGTGAATACTAAATTACCTTGAGTCTCACATTGCTCTCCTGCAGTTCATAGGTGTGGGCTTTCAACTTGACAGTGGGCAAGTTGTGTGGACTGGGTGAGGACTCAAAGTTGGTGTTGAACAGAGAGTCCATCAGAGTGGACTTACCCAGACCTGTTTCACCTAAACAACCACAGAAACACATTAGGTAAAAGTAGCTTCAATCACTGAGATAAAATTGCATTCATTCCAATTTCTAATAGACTGACGTTCCACTATTAGCTAAAAGTCAAACAGTTGCTAAGCTAAGCAAGAGTATATACATATAGTTGGTGCAAAACTAGTAGGTAGTCTAATGCCTGCCATACACGGACTGCTCGAGCGGTCAGCCAGTGATCAACATACACGGGCCGCTCGAGCAGTCAGAGTCAACAGCTTGAAGCTGCCATCAAGCAGTTAGCTTAACTGCTCAATGGCAGTTTCAAGCTTCAGGCAATTTCAATGCGGGCGGGAAGCGTGCGCGACGTGGAATAAGGAGCGCGGGCGGAGGTTACTGCGCGAGAGCGGTCGACAGCTCGAGCAGTCAGTGTATGCCTGGCGACTGCTTGATCGCCCAACCACCGGAAGCTGTTGCAACTGCTTGAGCGGTTAGTGTATGTATGTACGTAGAAGTCTGTAGTTCAACACGCAGTCGTAGCTTGAAGCAGTCCATCCTGGCTGCTTCAAGCTGTCCATGTATGGCTGGTCTAATGTGAATAAGAGGTGTTGTAGAGGCATGCAACCTCTACCATCATCTCGCCGATGACATTAAGCTGACTGGCAGCTAATAAGAAAACTTCGCAGCTGCCACGCCGAACAATATTTAAACACATTCAAAAATCCGGCTGTTCTTCCTGAGCTCTTTCCCGTCCATACAATCATCACATCAACAATGTTCATATAAAGCTCGGTAGCCAATCATCAATGGAAATAATCCAAAGTAAATATCTTGTTAATGCACAATATAAATGTGAGCAGTGTTTTATTGGAGCAACAACGCTGCCACAGCGTGACTGCATAAATTGTCATGTTGCAATTTCGGATTGGACTACTTGTTTTGCACCAACGGTTACCTACTAATTATTGAACTAGGTAAATATTTTCTGTTCTGTAATTAAGTATATTTGCTACTAGAAAGACAATAAAATAAGGATAACTACTGCCTACATCTATTTAATTTTTTCAATAGCTATGTACTAGTTAGTACACAATTTAGTTGGTAATGTCTATATTTATGTGCTTTTTCCTCTATAACTATTATTGCTATCTCAGAACATTTTTCCTTAACTTAAAACTAAGTCCATTACCTACTGAATTGTTGAATTGGCTACATTAATAACGGCTGCAAATCTTACTAACTCTAAGCAAACTTTCACAAGTAATCAGAACAATAATACTAACAGGCACATTGTATGGAGGAGATAAGTAGGTGTATAATGTATATAATGGATGATTAAAACTTATGATTCACTCATTACTTACCAATGCACAGGATGTTGAATACAAATCCATTTTGAACACTTTTATTCACCAGCTGATCAGGCAGGCTGTCGAACCCGACGTGCCCTGACAGCTTTAGCGTACGCATCAGGGTTTCGACCTAAAATTATTCAATAGGCTTGAGAGAAACGCTGAATTAGAAAGACTTGGACTGTCGAGAACTTTAACACAATATCACCGATCAATTTGTTAATTATTCACAACAACGACACAGATTGTTTGTTTGTTTGTATTTCACTGGTATGAAAGATATTTGCCTTATTCCGTTCGTATTGTAATACTGAACAACTAAATTTATGGAATTTATAAACAATTTCGAAAGAGAACGCCCAGGCCAAAGTAGTTTCAGAAATCAATCATATCAAAAGGTAGAGGCGAGATATTTTTAACACCAACAATGCACATGGCATAAACTAATAAAGTATGGTTTTAAATTCGACTATTTAATAATTTCCTTCATATTAAATCTTACTTTAGTAGGTTCAGCTTCAATCGCCGCCATGTTTCCTTGACAATCTGACTTTGACTATGAAGTTTCTTCGAGTTCAAATGATCCGAATGCGAATCATTTGCACGAATTTCACTTATCAATGTAGCAAACGTTCAAATGTTAGGTAATTTATTAAATACGGTAGAGACGGGTAAGATTGGTATAGCACTAAGATCTAACTGCGGTAATTGTAATGGTAACATTTTGAAAGTTTCTCTGCGTATTGTCCCCAACACTGGGAGGAACGGGAGGTGTGAAAAATCGTCCCCCGCCAGACACCCTGAAACGTTAAAAAATTATTAAACTTTAAATGTGTCTGGCAAGGGGTTGTCTGGTAATGCATGACGTGATTTCTAATACTATTCTGAAGAAAATAAAAAAAATGTAGACTTTATACTTTGTCGTAAGATTTTTACCTGTTAAGAACTATTGTGAGACCAAAGCCAACATGATCCAAACAATGGTTCTTCCATTGTTGGGGACAATACGGAGATAAACTTTCAGCTTTTATGAAATAAGGAAGCTGATCTGGCACGCACTGCCTCTTAGGCCATTATTTGAGTCAGATTTCCTTGAGGGTTGGGCCTTATAAGGACCAACCCACTAGGAAATCTGACTCTTCCTATACTCCTATTATACCAATGTTACCCATTTGTACTGTAATATAATGTTTTTTTAAATTATTTCATTTTGATTTTGTACGGTTGGTTGCACTGCTCATGTTATTGCTATTCTTGACATTTTCCCAGAAATTCGGAAAATATTAAGTTCTTCTGTACTTAAATAAATAAAACTTTCAAAATATTTAAAAATACTTTTATACTACCTGAATAACTTAGAAATAGCTTGACTACTATAGTATTTTGTACAACATTTAAGAACAATGATTAAAAACTTGTATTTTTAAAATATTGTCTAATAACGCAAGAAAGAAGAAATAAACTATAATGCGTGCAATGTGTATGCTCAAATTGAATGATTATAGTCAGGTTTACGGTGTAAATTGTAACACGTCATTAATTTTTGTTTTTATTGATTGATTAGGGAAAATGAATTGCAATTTTTCAATTTACTAGCAACATTCAGAAAATTCAAGATGGCAGAAAGCGACATTGGTGCGTTATCATGTGAGCTGATGAAATGATGTTTTCTTGAATTTTATCGTCGCAAGTGGATATTAAAATTGTGTATCAGTGAATTGTGACAAATTAAATCATGGCGGACCTAAAATCACCGCCGTTTAGTGATATTAAAAGACCTGAGGAGGTCGTCAGGATGACGACGAAAGACAGCCTGAAATTTGCAGTTCTTATCGGGCTGATTGAAGTTGGACAGGTAACCAACCGAGAGGTGGTGAACACCGTTCTTCACCTGGTAAGTACCAACAAGCATCTAACATTAATTACGCAAGGAAATATTAGCTGGAATCTTATTAGATTCGTGTAAGATAGGTTACTTCGTGTCAAAGATTTATCAATGTTGTATTATTGATATTTAAGGTGTACTAATAAGTCTGTAGAGTACAGTATTGTGCACATAATTGAGTCTTTTATGGAAAGCGTGATGTGGCGAGAGAGTCGCGTCTATTTTCATTGTTTATATCGATCGCGTTGGTGGTGAATCGTCCGATCGCGGGCACATCGCGAGAACCAGTCGGCGGCCGGCGATTGTTTTGTTTTGATGGCATTAGTTCTACTATATTTGAAACTTGTACCTCCGAAATAGAAAAAACATTAAAGGTCGTTAACGACAGGTCGAGGTGGCAATCGGGGTATGAGTCGGGGGACGCCCGCACACCCGCATGTCACCTGCGCTCGCCCGCACCGGGTTAACGCGGGGTCTGTACGGGGCGTCCTCACCCCGATTGCCATCTCGACCTGTCGGGGACTATACCTACATTTGTATTGAAATCAAAAATAGGAAATCTAAAATTAGCGAAAGCGAATATGGGTATTGGGTATATTATGTAGAAATGCTAAAGCGTGTTTGTTGGTCGGTTTACTGGTTTGTTCTTCAATCACGTTGCAACGGACCAATGTATCGACGTGATTTTTTACATGGGTAGGTATAATTAATGATATGGACTATGGAGAGTGCATCGATGGGAGAGTCATACTTAAGCTATTTTTATCCCGGAAAATCAGAACTTCCACGGGATTTTTAAAACCTAAACCACGCGGATGAACTCGCGGGCATCAACTAGTATTTGAGAATCGTTTAGGTACATATTTAACTACGCGCCGAACTCTATGGAGAGTGGTAGGTAGGTATTACCTATTGCGCACACAGAGTCAGAGAAGGCAACTAGTCGTGTGATTAGCATAAAAACTGCCAATTTACCTATCATACGTTGCGAAATAAGTACTTAACTAGACACCCCGGCGTGAGGACGCCCCGCACACCTGCACAACCCCCGCGCTAACCCGGTGCGGGTTAGCGCGGGTAACGTGCGGGTATGCGGGGTGGCATATCCCCATTGCCATCTTGTCCTATCGCGTACTATAATTACCTTTAATTTAAGTTGACTTTTAAATGACGCATAGAATACCTTGAAGAGCAATACAAGTGCACTCTCTATTTCATTTACAACTGTCGTAGTCCAATGCGACAGCATCCAATATGACCGAAGATCGAGAGGTCAGGCGCAAGACCAACGGCTTTACGTGCTCTGCGAGGCACGTGGGTGTAACATCACCAACTTCTCAAATAGGCATGCCTAAGAAATTTTCTGGACAGCAAAGTGCATCACTACCGATTTTAAGCTTATATCCCTCCCGTCCCGTCGTGACCACGACCCGTGCAATCGGGTTGAATTACGACAAATAAAAACATCAAATTAATCGTGATATCTAACCGTTATCTACATTAAAATACCTATAATCCATCACTACCATATTATAAAATACTAGCTTATGCTCGCGACTTCATCCGCGTGTACTACACAAATTTCAAACCCCTAATTTACCCCCTAGAGGTTGAATTTTCCAAAATGCTTTCTTAGCAGATGTCTACGTCATAATAGCTACCTGCATGCCAAATTTCAGCCCGATCCGTCCAGTAGTTTGAGCTGTGCATTGGCCATTGATAGATCAGTTAGTCAATCAGCTTTTCTTTATAGATATAGATGTAAAAGTGCAATTGTTTGCCCTTCAAGCACGGCGCAATAGAGCAAAACGGGTCGACACGATTTTTACATGGATATAATTCTATATCCACGCAGACGCAGTATCACCTAGAGTAGCGTACAGTACGCGGCCGAAAGTAAAGTACATCGACCTTTAGAAGGAGATAGCAAATTTGTAGAGCACTGTCTCTGTCGTTGAGACCGACAAAACGTCATATAGGTATGAGTGACAGAGACAACGCTCTACAAAGCTGAAATGTCATTCTAAATGCCGATGTACATTACTTTCGGCCGCATACTGTAAGTTATGCGACAAAATATCACATCTGTTTTTATAGATCGGCACCAACTTTTGTTCGTCCCTATTTCCCAGGCGGAAAATTTAACAGCACTAAAATCTATTGTTCTCAAGCCAATAAGAATCCGTTACGTAATAGCTGAACGCCATTGTTTGTGGAGTTTTCGAGAATTAGCTTTGAATGCTTTTATTTTTTCGCATCGATATACGAGTAAATGACAAGATATGCCCAAGCGAACAAAATGTTTCACGGTTTTGGAACCAAATAAATCAGCGCCACCTCTTAGATACTAATGAACGACCCGTTTGAAATCCAGAATTCACTGAGGTTGCATTGGTGCTAAATAAACATTTTAGGACCAATGAGTCGGTGCCATTATGCTTGATCAATGGCCCTGTCCTTACAAAGTAATATATAATAAGTCAATGTTTTATCGTTTCATTTTTCCCTTCGTAAAATATGTGAGACGAAAATTTACTGAGTTACTTACGTATACTTAATTCATAAAGAAATAATGAAGCATACAAATTCCGAAAAGGAAAGCTGAAATCAATAAACCGAAATATGAAAAGAAAAGAAGACTAATGGTGCAAACGCACGCTGTGCGACGCGACGTGACTTTTGGACGCTTAGAACAGGCATTAAAATTCAATTAAACAAAAAAAAATCTTCTAGGCCATATAATTTGCAAAGTTGCTAAGGGCCCATTGAAATAAATTAATCTAATAGGGCCTGTTACACTATCAATATTATTACGCGATATAGTAATTCCGTATCGAGGAAAAATTTACAGTAGGTATAACTTAAGGCCTTTTCGTTTTCTACGCTTAGTCCATCCAGTGATAGCTATGGCGTCTATCAGGATGTTTTTCGTTTGGGTAAGCAAAGTATACTCTGCCACTTTTGACTCTGAGCAACTCCCATAAAAAGTCAGACAATCATTTAGTACCTATGTATTTCCTTTTGCCACTAAGTTATAAGTTAAAATATAATGTATTTTTATTTTTATAATAAAATTATATTAAAATATAATTTTATCATAATCATCTTCCCTACCCATATCGCCGCGCCGGTTTCTACTGAGAGCGGATCTCGCAGAATTAAAAGTGTGATAGTCCTTTAAATATATGTTTAATAAGTGTTTTTTATCGTTAACTAGTCTACTGATAGTCACAGGAAGAAACTGCAGTGAAATCAACAAGCTAAGGTATTTTTCGAAACAAAGAAGATAATGTAGGTTGGTAGAAAAAAGAGGATTAATTTTACTAAAGTTTTGTTAAGGTTTTTACGTTTCGCAACTAGGCCATCAAAAATCAATTTGATTGCAGATAACAAAACATAGTAAACTAATGATATCTCAGAAACGAGAATGTCTCTAACAAGTGTAACAAATTCTTATCACACAACAAACACATTGCTTATCTAAAGTTTATTTATAAAGGTCTTTCCACAATAAAATGTTGAGTGAAATAAAATTACCGCAACTAAATAGAAAATGTCTTGGTCGTTTGTGATCGCATCGACGATGTATTCTTCATTCAATTCACCTTTTTGAATAAAAATAAATTTGAATTAAAAAAAAAATCCTTTTCATTATAGTACCGCAAGGCATCGCTAAGGTCTGCACCCTACGTAGTTGAAATTAGTAATAGTAGATAACTTACAAATAAATACAGACATATCGCACTTTATAAATGGATGTTGACGTTAGTCGTTCTCAAAATTGTATTCCCCTTAAAATATCCATAAGTTTAAAAACAGCGACCAGTGGTTATTCATTTTCCATTATCACGAACGGCATATGAATATTAAACCATTGATTACAATACAACAAACAGATCAATTAGTGTTCGAAAAAGGACTCCATTTGCTTTAGAAATGCAACCATGCAGAAAACACAATTGCCTGACTAATAACGTAGTTAATAGTTTGAAGGATAGTCTTTACGTGAAATAAAAAAATTAAAAGTAATTTTAGAATAGAAGTAGTTTTATTTGCTGATCCAATACCGAAACGCCTACGAAAAAATTGCCAGCGAAATTATTGTTGATTTTTTTCAGTTCGTAGTCAACTTTTAATTAAGCATTTTTAAGCAGTCCTTTTGTAGGGTTCCGTAGTAAACAAGGAACCCTTATAGTTTCGCCATGTCCGTCCGTCTGTCCGTCCGTCCTCGGTTAATCTCAGAGACTTAGTGCTAGAAATCTGTAATTTGGCATGGGTATAAAGATTAATCACGCTGACAAAGTGGTGAAATAAAATTGTGATAAATATTTTTTTAGGGTAGCTCCCCTAAATGTAAAGTGGGGATGATTTTTTTTTCTCGTCAGCCATAGTGTGGGGTATCGTTGAATAGGTCTTTTAAAAATACTGTGGGTGTGGGAACATCATTTTTCGATTTCTGGATCCGTTTGTAAACTATGTTTTAAAGTGCTCCCCCTCTATCAGCCAAATGGCAGTAACGTGAAAAAATTCATAGCAGTAGTATATATAATCAATTTTAAAGGAAAAATATCATGGCTAATTAGGGTTCATAGGTTAAGGAGTTATATCTGTTTTTCGAGGTTAATTGTGACTACGGAACCCTACACTGCGTGCGGCCCGCCACGCACACTTGGCCGGTTTTAAATAGTTTATAACCTCCGAAACTAATGATCTGATTCTGAAAATTCTTTCACTGTTAGATAGCTAGGTATAGTACGCGACAGGTCGAGATGGCAATCGGGGAGGGAACGCCCGCACACCCCCACACGCCCGTGCTAATCCGGTGCTGGCGAGTGCGGGTGACAGGCGGGTGTGCGGGGCGTCCGCCCGCCTCATACTCCATAAGTCCATACGTTATCTCCGAAGCTATAAACTATATCACGCACCGCGGACGAAGTTGTGGCAAAAATCTAAGTAGTTATTTATTATTTTGTTACTAGATAAAACCTCTGATGCTTCAGATTATTGCCTTATTTACATGTCTGTCAAGATATTATCTAAGTAATAGCTTACTACGCAAAAACACAAAGTTAATCAAAAGACCAAAAGATTAGACATTAACATGATGGCTTTTCCTTATGGATGTCGTAGAAGACAAATAGTGCTCATGCCACCGCGCTGGCTCGCTGGCAGTGTATTTATCTAAATACTAGCTGATGCCAGCGACTTCGTACGCGTGGATTTATTTTAAAAATTCCGATGGGAACTCTTTGATTTCCGGAATAAAAAGTAGCCTATGTCACTGTCTCACTCATGCAACAATACATCATCAATATCATACATTCATGCAAAAAATAAGGTCGATCTGTTGCTCCGTTGCGTCGTGATTGAAGGGCAAACTAACAAACAAACACACTTTCACATTTATAATAGGGGTAGTGATTATATTAATATCTATCATTTAATAAAATTGATAATGTAATTTTACTTAGTTTATGTTGAAGTATTGTTGCAAGACATTCCACTGACTTTACGTCATCTCCTTTGTATTGTCACGTACAATAAGTGAATATTAAGTCCTTGCAAATCGCAATGCCATCCTCTGCCTCTGTATGATGTAATAGGATGTCATCATTTAAAAAAGATTTTTAATCGAGAACCAGACGATGCCCGTGACTTCGTGGATTTAGGCTCTTTAAAAATCCTACGTGAACTCTTCGATTTTCTAAAAAGCTAGCAGACACAATTTTATAAATATACTTTTCCAGCAAATATTATGTACAAAGGCGTCGCACAATGGCTATTTTCGGACGGCCCCAATATTTTTCAAAAATATTGACGCTTGACTGGTTTCCGTAGCGATAAATTTATGCATCGATGCCTCTCCAAAGGGTTATCGCCAGTGACACGGAATCATCGGCAAAGGGCCCTTTTGTTAAGCGTGGAAACACTGTTATTTAAGTGGTTTTCTTTACAACAGTTTTACTTACCATAACATTTTCACTAAGACGACTTAAATGACAGAAAACTTAGTACTTAAATAAGCTGGTGCAGTTAGTTATAATTAAAAATCATAACAATTAAAATTAAGACTGTTTTAATGTCCTTTGTCGAGTATTTTTCGAAATATTAAATATAATTTTACTTAACTTTATTTAGTTATCAGATCTCTTAAATTATGCTAATAAATATGTAATTAAATAAATCGTCGCTTTTGAACCATAGTTATTATTGTAACGAGTTAATTTAGATATACACTGCACTTTATCTAATATTGCACTGTAATTAAACTGTACTGTAAGAAAATCTTTCCTGTATTTTAAATACGATATATTTATCGTTTTATTGCGTTGCGTATTTAACTATAGTAAGTAGGTACACTCAAAACTCCACTGTAGTTTGCGTAAAGCGAAATAAATAGGTATACTAGAATAATGAATGATAGAATCGAAGGACCTTGCGTTTTTTATATTATAATGAAATATGCGTTAATGGATTAAATGCGTAAATAGCGTGAATATTATTATAAAAAGGTACTGGGATCATCCAAGGTTCGAAGTGACCAAAAATTTGTTTGCGAAATGCGATAATTAAGGCGATATTATATTGCGAAGTTTCGAGTGTTTGTGAGATACAAATATGTTACCATAGTTATTATAATTGTTACCTTCTTTTTGAAGATACTTAATACCTATATATCTGTTGGATTCGTTGATGTTCATATTATGATAGTTTATGAGTCATTAATGCTTTGTAAATATTATCATTAGTTTTGCTCGTTTTGTTAATGCTGTTCTTTGAGAACAAATGTATGGATCTGTTTTTTTTTGCTTGTCGATTTTCATGTTGCATGACGATAGCCATTGGTGCTTCGTCGTCAACGATTATTTGTTTTACTTGTCTTGATAATGCTATTATTTGAGAATTATTGGGAATTCCCCAAGACGAGTTATCATCTTCAAAATCATTCAATTTGTTTGATTGAGAGTGGCAATTACCACATACCTAATACCACTGTGGGTAATAATAAGGTAATCCGAAAAATAATTTATACCTATTTCGTGAATGTTTCTTTCACATTATATTTCAAATTTTTTCGGTCACGTATGGCTGCTTCTATAAATTAGTTTTTAAAAACTCGGCAGTAATAATTTAAGTATATATGTTGGTAGCGTAAAGATTTTGTTAAATTTAACAATTTATAAAGCTTGCGACGTCGTTAAGCCTCTTGACAAGTTCTTGTCTACTTGACCGTGATCTGGCGATGTATCAACATCAGCGACAACTGCCTTGTGTCGGAAAACTTGTTCTACCTATAGTACGCGACAGGTTAAGATGGCAATTGGGGGGGAGGGGGGGGATAACGCCACCCACACCCACACAGCCCGCCCGCTATCTCAACCCATCGCCGGCTCACTCCGGAGCACGGTTCTCCTCTCAGAGTGAGAAGGGTCTAGGGCATAGTCTAACACGCTGGCCAAGTGTGGATTGGCAGACTTCACACACATTTGAGAACATGAAGAACTCTCAGGCATGCAGGTTTCCTCACGATTTTTTCCTTCACCGTTAACGCAAGTGCTATTAAATTACTTAAAACGCACATAACTTCGAAAAGTTAGGGGTGCGTGCCCGTGATCAAACCCCCGGCCTCCGGCCGACCAGACCTAGGAGGCGGACGTCCTAACCACTAGGCTATCACAGTTTCCCACTTTGGTTGAATGATATTCTTAAAGACGTGATACCTACATGTCAATAGTTCAGCAGTCAACTGCAGAAAAACTAGGAGCTTCGAAAATGTCTCAAGAAATTAAGAAGATTTAAAAGCAACAAAAATAAAATAAATACCTACTTAATAAGAAGAAATATGATTTGATGCTCTTATATATTATACTGATGCTTAAAGGCAGCATACTTTTGTTTCGCTGCAGAAAGAATGAATGTAAATCGATATTAAGTATTTTGAGGTTTTAAAAAGATCATTGTGCTCACAACTTTTCATTGAGCATAATACGTGTAGGCAAAAAATAATGACTACAAAGTGATTAGTTTTCTCAGATATAGTTACATCTGTTAATATGAGTATGTTTGAGGAAAAACAGTTTCCTCAAAATATAGCACTCTTTTGCCTGGCAAGTGATCATTAATGTGTGGCCGCGACCTTGCGATGCATCACTAACTAGCCAGAAACCAGCCAGGACCGGTTCAACGGGCTATCGATCGCGGACCGCTATATCACCGCCCCGTTTCCGTATTGGGGGGGTTTTTCGAACACTTATGCAATGTTGCGTTTTTTTAGCCTAGATCGTCTCATCTACTCGTATCACGTATGGTAGGGTAGTTCATACCTATAGCTAAGCCCGGCGAGACTATGATTGTTTGAGATAGGGTCTTGAACTGTAGTAATAAAAACGGACCGAATTGAGAACCACCTCCTTTTTGGAAGTCGGTTAAAATGATGTGATATTTTGTATAGCGGTAGTTTATTGGACTTCAATTCATTATTAAAGAAATTAATAATAAAAAATATGATTTTTATTTATTTTCAACATTAACGCCACGTTTAACATTTAAAAAAATCTGCGGGAAAATATTTTTATGTTAATTAAAAATAAATAAAGTCATATATTTTTTTTAAATTATTCTCTTAAATAATGAATTCTAGCCCCGTAAACTACCGCTATACAAAATATCACATCATTTTAACCGACTTCCAAAAAGGAGGTGGTTCTCAATTCGTTCCGTTTTTATTACTACAGTTCAAGACCCTATTGGTGGGATATGAAGTGAATTTATTAGCGTCCCAAATAGTGAAGGCAGTTCTTAGGTATATTACAGAAGAACTGATTGAGACAAATCAAACGAGCCCAAACTATTATCCATTGACAAGTGCTTACCTATGTCCTCCTCAAACTGTCGCCTCCATCATTACAATTAGATGGTAGACTTAAATGATGGTGGATGGCTTCAGTATTGTTAAAATATTATGTCATCGGAGTTGCTAAGTTTGCAAATAAATAGGTAAGTACTTACTACAATAAGAAGCAGGTGAGAAGTTGTTGTAAAGACTATCTTACATGCGAAGTTACAGGCGAAGCAAAACAAAGCATATTCTAATAAAAACAGTAGCCGTTTGCTTCCCCACATACATGATACAAACCGCAAGAGAATAAATAACGAGTTAGTACGTAGTTAGGTAGTTGCGGTGCACATGTCCGGTAGAGCGCTCTAATCTCGGTCGAGTATAATTTTCATGACAAAAACAGCGAACACATTTTCTCTGCCGTTTGCGTTCCTCTCGTACACATTTGCATTAAAGGACAGGTTGTTTGCTTTTACTTTTTATTCGCATTAGTCTGTTATGTTCTGGGTAGGTTTTTTAGATGTGTGTAGAATTTAATAAACAGAAACAGAAAAAGTTGGAGGCGTGGAATTTTTTTTACTGAAAATTGGAAAGTCAACGTCAAAGAAAGAATAAACGATAGAATTTAAGTTTTTGCTTTATTAATAATCACAATTACATCAATTGTCTTACAAATTCATCAATTGAAAGACAACGGTAAAGATGTAACAATAAAGTCTTTGTACTAGGTAAAACTTATAGAAGCTGCGTTGGACACGTTTTCCTTCCGTGTTGTGTACGATGTCTCAGGAATCATAAGTTAATACAAAACAAAATAAACTTAAGTCAACTAAATAAAACTGAATTCTAGATAAACATCAGGAGATAGAAAGGGTTGAGTTGCGGCATCGCATTGATTACATCAATTTGGTAATAGAGGGTCCGGATATCGGATTGTATGGTGTGTAAACTCTCGCAATAGCAGATTTCCCGGTAAAGCTCTAAGAGAAATATTGACGATGGGCGAAAACCTACCGACGGATATATTGAATGCCGCAGACTGGTACGGAATACGTAATATCTACCTAGCCTACTACCGCCCGGTATTGTAAGGCTTGGACGGATAGCGGATAAACTGAATTCGTTTAGGATTTTTCCTTTAGAAGACGTCATCGAGCAATAAGCCTGGGAGAGGACGTAATACTTGTTTGATTTAGAAAGTTCTAGCATTAGTAAGACGTGTGTACTGTGTTTCTAACATTGCTAGCAGAGAAAATTTGCAATTCAATGCGTAATTGACAAAAATATTATAAAAAAATGTATAGGTATGTAAGTACTAACGAGTACATAGGTACTTTTATTTTTCATTGAAAAGATATTTAAGATCTCATTCTGTTGTTATCATTTTCTCTTGCTTTGTGCTCGTAGACTGCCAAATAAAAAAAATAGTAGATACATTGTCTACTTTTAAGGTGATTTAACATTAATGATTTTATTGTGAAAATAATGTCGCTATCATATTACTTACTTACTGGTTTTTTTCCGGCAAACAACTCAAATATATTTCATGCTGATTTTTCAATCGACACATAAAAATTTACTGTACTTATAGCTCTTAAAATCAATTTTTTCAATTTAACTTTGCAAAATTTTTAACAAAAGTACATTCAACAAATAAACGAGTCAGCAAAGTTTTTGACCCCCTGGCCCACGACTTTGGCAGAGGAAAAGTTGCGTAAAGTTCCCCTCTCGAGGGCAAGATCGTTGATTGTTCGTAAGGCATTCACCCGAACGGCAACTCTTTTATCATTGTTACACAATGAATAGTCCGATGCTGATGGCCGCTCTGGAGAGATTAATGTTTAGTTTGCCCGTCGTTAAGTACTTTCTTTTAGTATGTAATCGTTTGGGAGTGTTTTTTATTGGTAACGAGCTTGAATCAGTATTGCATACTGATTTGAGCTGTCTGATTTAAGCAGTGTTAAATAAAAAGTTCGTATAGTTAAGAATTTTTGCAACATGTAGTATGTTGCAAAAATTCTTAACTATTCGAACTTATACTTCCTAATAGCATGCTGAAATTCTTGAGAATTATATAGGATAGGGTGTTGGACTGTAGTAATAAAACGATGTGATTTTTTGTATAGCGGTAGTTTATGGGGCTAGAATTCATTATTAAAGAGAATATTTAAAAAAACATGATTTTTATTTATTTTTAAATTATTAACGACACGCTGTATGGAAAGCGATTAATGACGTCACAAGGCATAAACGCATAAATATTTTTTAATTTTTTAACATTAAAAAAATATGTATTATGTATGCCTCATAATATGTATTGTATTTAACACCCCAAAACAAGTAGATGCGAAGGTTAAACAATATTTTATTCAGTAGCAGTCGTTAAACTAAACGGCAACGCTGTAAGAGGGAAGCCATTAAATTGTTAAATCGTTTTGCGAAGAGGAAATTAAAGTTCCTGAAGTATGATTTGCAAACATTGTTGTAGGTTCATTTTATTGGATAAATAGCTCTGCCTGTGACTTCGTCCATTTTGTTTCACCTATCTCATGAAATCTATAGAGCGCATTCTGACTTAGCTTAGACAGAGTTAAAACGAGACAGAGGTAGGTATATCTCTCACATAAATCTGTCTTGTTTTAACTCAATCTAGTCTCAGCAAAGTCAAAATGTGCTTTATAGATTTCAGCCTAAGTGTGCCTGGCCTTCACATTGGCCAAATCGCTGGGTATTTCGACACAGTGAAACTTTTTGTCTTTCTCAATCTGCCTATAGAGCGCGACAGATCGAGGTGGCAATCGGGGTATGAGGCGGCCGGACGGCCCAAACACCCGCATGTCACCCGCGCTCGCCCGCACCGGGTTAGCGCGTGGGCTGTGCGGATGTGCGTGGTGTTCCCACCCCGATTGCTATTTAGACCTGCCGCGAAGGTTCTGCGAAATGCTCGGACAGTGTGTTTTTTGTTAATTTAGTTATCTCATCTAGGAAATCAAGCCCCAATTAAGCGTATATTATGTGCAAAATTTAACGAAATATCAAAAAAGATACCTGGCATCGACATATTTCATGACTCAGCTACTGCATTCGAAAAAAAGCTCTTATCATTTTACGGTGGGTTCATCTCCTAAGTAACTTAATTATTAATTGTTTAGTTAAGTAGTTAGTTAAGTTCTTTTTATTTGTCTAGATATTTTGCAAATGCTGTGTACACATTTTATAGATACATTTATCAGCCTGTGTTTGTCTATAAGTGTCGTAGTTTGTGTTAAATTAATGTATTGTGTGTGTTCCTAATAAATAAAATAAAAATAAAATAAATAAAATAATTTCTCGGTGATTCCAAGTATTTGACATACCCTATGAAAAATCAGGAGGTAACTATCCACCATTTTTTTACGTATATTTTGTTCATTGACTAAGTAATTTCTGATTCTGATGTTTTAAAGTCGAAACATTATTTTCGTTGAATTCTTGTTTGTTATTGTAGGTACTTAGGTAACACTAAGCTCTTGGCCATTTGAGGAGTCGTCCCACGATCCTTTAAGTTGACCTTGGTTGGTGGCATCCCTTGGGGACCCACGTCAAAGAAGTGTGGCTCTAGTATTGTTGGTGGTTAATGTAAAATCTGACAAGGGTCACTTGATGCTAGTTACTTTTACGACGTTGGAAAGTTCCTTTGAACAAATCAAAACAAAGAAGGTAAACGGGCACTGATGTATGGAAACCATATTCAAATATGGTTCTGATCTACACTGACATAGGTCGTGTTTTTGTGGGTCATGGGAGTCACGAAAAAATTGAAATAATTTTTGCACTTTTGAAAAACAGAATTAGAAAAAAAAACCAATTTCGCTCTAAAATTTTGAGTTATTTCGGTACACAAAAAGGTCAAGTACAATAATAATTAAATTGACGCAGACTGTAATGACTACCGGTATCAGACGGTATAAGTTAATCCGTAACGAAAGAGTAAGCCAAGCTGAAACTAACCAACATTTCAACAGTTATTCTTGTATTTCGATTATGGTCCTTCCGTCGATTATGGTCGGGTTCCGTGCCCGAAGGTTGCCAACGGGACCCTATTATTAAGCCTCCGCTGTCCGTCCGTATCTGTCTGTCAGCGGACTGTATTAAGTAACTTGTTGATTTTTTTAATTTTTATTATATAATAGGTGAACTTGCTCAAATATGTTTGATAAGAGGCAGTAAAATATGTTCAATATGAAGTACGAATTCTACTTTAATTTGTTGCAGTGGGCTTTAAATGGAGAAACAATTAACCCGCGGCATTTATTACTGGTTACGTGCATTTTAATTGCTTTTTGCATGTATTTGCGAGTGAAACTCGCGAGCCGAAGCGTTGTTGGTAATGAAAATTAGGCCCTGTGCCAAATATCGGGTAGTTAGTTGAGAGAAGTCGTTGTACTATTTACCTCCTTTATTGCAGTTGAGTTCGTTTCGCTTGCTTGGATATTTTGTTGAAGTTGAAGAAGATCGGAATAAAAAATATATACTTAGAGTAGAACTGCCCCGCTCCGACTTAACTTACGTGTTATGTGGAAGTTTTGGAAATCGGTGAGGGATGGAATTTCCAAAAATCCTTAAACACGTATTTTAATTTAAATAAATAAACTATACTGTACTGTAAATAAGTAAGTTAATTTTTAACTCAAAGTGCAAATATCAATTTGAATGGATTTGACTAGACTATTGGAATTTCATACTAACATTCAACCCCTATATAACCTCTTTGGACGTAGAATTTCCAAAGATTCTTCCTTAGTGAGCGAATTGTCAAAATTTCGAGTTTCTTACTCCAGCAAGTTGGCTGTGCGTTGATGGGTCAGTCAGTCAGTTAGGATATTGGGAAGGTATCCTGTCATTCGTCTTAAAACCATTGAGGAAGTAAAGAAAGACCTGGGTCCTGATTCTTTAAAATCACAATTGTGACGCATGAAATGACGTTTCGAGCAGCAATTTTAACACTTCTTTATACCAGAATTGGCAATTTCGATGGTATAAGTTGCAGTTACGAATACAAATCAATAGCCTCAACAGCTCAACGGTTATAGAGGCGGTTCAAACCCCACCCGTTGCGCTATTGTCGTACCTACTCCTAGCACAAGCTTTATGCTTAGTAGGAGGGGAAAAGGGAATGTTAGTAATGATTAACATGGCTATTTTTTAAAGATTTGAATGTTGCTGTTGGTAGTTAGTACCTAAACACTTGACTTTCCTTTACAGGCTACAAGTGCTGCAACCTGCACAATTAATGTAGCATAAATGAAAAGAGTTCACGCTCTGAAAAATACGTTCTCATTGCGATTTGGAGTTTGACACTTAACCTTGTATTACGATTTACGCCTGCGGTGCTATAACCTACTTCCTGCTGGCTGCAGCGCATTCATTATCCGACTAAGTTGATGTTAACTAAATGATTGTATGTGTCTTGGTTAGTTTTGTTCATCTGTCCCCCTTAATTCCGAAATTTACGACGTGAACATCATTTTTGGTAAGGTGGTGCCGCTTACATACTCATCGCAGGCTAGGTCCTAACATAATGTTGATCAGTTTGTCCCGTGATGCATAAAAATATGACGTCCTAAAATATCCAATATGGGAGGCAAGTTGTTTCACAAATAAGTGGTATGGATAAATCAGGAGTTCCTTTTACTAAGAAAACGCTTTAAATTATAATTTTCAATGCGCTATTCATAACAGCTTTGTGAACTGGAGTCATTTAAGATGTGGCATAGCGCCTCGACGCCGACGGATCGATGCGACGTCGCAGCGACGGCGTTAATTATCTCTATTATATAAAGCAGCTACTTAGCGACTATATGCAACCTACAAGACGACGAACGACATCAGCTTCTAATTAACTATACTTTGTTATGTATTCCTGGTACTTTCATATACACATTCTTCCTTCTAGCATTACTTTTGTAGGTTTGTTTGTGTCCAAATCGGGACGGATTATAAATGTACCTAGTATGATTTTTTTAAAATTTAAATAGGTACACATTTTTTTTACTTCCTCTGGAGTTAACGTGATTTTTACCCGGTTTTCCCACACTTTCTTTGCCTGTCTTTTCTTAATACGTATGTTGTAGCTATTTACAAAATTTTTAAGTTCTTCATCTTCAGATTATTGCATATAAAAGATATTAAAATCGCAATCAAGTCACGAGGCTCTTTTAGGCCGCAAGCATATTGTGCTTAAAGTTTCCTAGTTAAGTTAAATCTCCAAGACAACTAATCGTGATGTCATCATTAGACAAAACCCCCCCTTACATGTTGTATGTTAATGGAAATCTTTTCTCGTGGTAGAATACCATGTTGTTTTATTAAGGTGTGTGTGCCTGCATAAAAATGGTTGAATCAGTAAAAAAAAATTAAACCTATCAAATGATAATGATCCGATTAATTACTCGTATTGTTCACATGAGTTTCATTGATCTCATGTCAAGTACCAAAACACTTAGCCCGAGTGGTGTAATCGATTCGGCATCAGTTTTCAATCGGGCAGCACTTGACGTGACACTGACGCGTATGTATCGATGCGATGGAATCGTTCGATGAGAACTGCTATAATAATCATTCGTAGCGTAGCCCATCACTGAGCCAGTATTCATTTATAGAAGAAGAAAAATACCTCAATCAATGTAGATGAAAAAGTATGTGTCACTATGTCGTAGAAAGCACTTTCAATGGCTATAATCTAAAAATCTTGTCGAAAGTGGTTCCTTCTACGCAGGGTTTAAAAACTAGTGTTTTTTAGTGTTTTAAGTTTAAAAAAAGCTTCACCACTGTAAATTTAAACAGCTGCTATCATCTTCATCTAAATATATAAAAGGATTGACTGACTGACTGATCTATCAACGCACAGCTGAAACTACTGGACGGACGGAAAATTCAACCCCTAGGGGGGGTAAATTGGGGGTTTGAAATTTGTGTAGTCAACGCGGACGAAGTCGTCTAGCTAGCTAGTTGAGAAATAAATGTCTTTAAAACCGAAAAAAGTTTTGAACACGTTTTTAATCCTGTTTTAAACAAAAATATGGTTTTTTTATGTCAAAATATTCAATTTATTTTAAGTGTGTTGTGGCACCCGGGATCATGCTCTATTTCTTTCTTTTCTGCAGTTACTTTCTTAACTAACCATAGAATCTCCACTTTCTTGCGGTTTCGACCTTATTTCTTGAGAGATTTTTGTCTAATAGAACCTATATTGTAGCTATAAATAATCCTATTATTCCCAAACGATGATAGGAAAGGCGTGTTATAGTAGAGAGATTATCCGCTCAGAAAACCCGCCACCTGTATTCACGCGAGTGATTTAAGAGCCTCCGGAGCTAGTTATGTCGCACACAAATTGATAGATTGCACGGGCGGGCGGGTTCGTTAGCCGTAATTAATTTCCACCTGCACGCCGGATCTGTATCGCTCCGGTCGATCAGGAGCATATTCAGTGTATTGCTAGATAAATGCAGTAGTTAAGAATCGAGAAGACACTGTTTGTTTGGCTTGTTAGGCTTGTATAGAATCTGGCGTTACTTTGCGGAAGTCCATGATACCATAATATATACAAGAAACCAAAAGCTTAATTTGCTATAATCAGCTGTAACAGCGTATGTGTCTGTGCGTGGTGATGGTGCGTATTACTTGCTTGGTAGCTGGCTTTTCCTGCATGTTTAGCGGTGGGAGGTATCTTCTTGATTCTTCGCCAGGGCAGATTAATTTACGCCTTTAGTACCCTGACGCATTCGCATACGGTAGCGAAATATTAAAACCTTTATGGCTTTAACGTAAAGCCGTTAATGTTTCCCTACTGCATGCGAAATGCGTCAGTGTACTAACGGCGTTCAAGTAATTAGTGAAACATTGCAAGAAAATGTTAAAATCCTAGCTATGCTCCTATAGTAAGTATTCTAGCACTTTGTGGAGAGAAAATAAACAAAGCAAAGCAAATTGACTATTTACTTATCACAAATTTGTACATAGGCACGTAATAGACATTGTAGTATAAAAGAGACCATGGGAGACGCAGATTCGAATCCTGCCGTTTATGCAATTTTTGATATATTATATATTTAAAATTATTTAGAAACTAGATGATGCCCACGACTTCGTCCGTGGGTATAGGTTTTTTAAACACCCCCGTGGGGACCTCTTTGATTTTCCGGGATAAAAAGTAGCCTATGTCGGCCCCGGGATGTAAACTAACTCTGTACCAAATTTCATCAAAATTGTTTAAACTTATGAGCCGTGAAAAGCTAGCAAACAGACACACACTTTCGCGTTTATAATATTACTTAGTATGGATTTCCTTGAATTGTAGGTAAAAACAGTATTAAGTATAAAAGTTTTGAATATATTTTAGTATAGTTTTAATATTTTTGAATAGATTTTTGACTCTTGGCACACTTACAGTTCAACAGCGTCACTTTCTTAGGTTGGATCGATTGAATAACCAAGATTAATAACAGCAAACAAATCTCTAGTAGGTAGTTATAAGGTCAAAAGGAATGAATCTACGCTGTATCCAATTTTAGTATAGTTTTAGGTCAGTATTCGATGGACGTGGCTAAGGTGTGGCGACCTTTACTGGTCTAATTGGTTTGTTTAGGGGATTGTCTTGCGGTCAAGACTTGAGCCTAGAGTTAATTAAACTTTGCCCAATACAAATCACTACCCCTATTATAAATGTGAAAGTGTGTTTGTTTGTCGGTTTATCCTTCAATCACGGAGCAACGCATCGATGTGATTTTTTGCATGGGCATAGTTTAAGACCTGGAAAGGGACATAGGCTACTTTTTATTCCGGAAAATCAAAGAGTTCCCACGGGATTTTTAAAAACCTAAATTTTCGCGTACGAAGTCGCGGGCATCAGCTAGTTTGATTATAGTAGGCTACTTGACAATTTTTTTAAGTTGGTCTTAAATGGTTAATATTTGTCCTATTATATCAAAAAAATTAACACTATATTTTTTTGCGCCCTAAAAACCGTAAAACTTTAATTTAAAAAAATATTTTTCTTAGACAGGTGAACAACAGTATAACCAGGGTTATACTGTTGTTTACAAATGCATGACGTCAGAGCACAGATAATCTATCGGCCAAACATGGCCGACAGTGTTTTCACCTGTCTAAGAAAAATATTTTTTTAAATTAAAGTTTTACGGTTTTTAGGGCGCAAAAAAATATAGTGTTAATTTTTTTGATATAATAGGACAAATATTAACCATTTAAGACCAACTTAAAAAAATTGTCAAGTAGCCTGTTTTGAAGTGTATAAGGTCTAGTTTTGAAAAAGCATGAGATGTCAGCTGCTAAAAGTGGCTAGTACTTTTGTTTTCTATTTTCTGTGAGTATTTATTTTTCAACAACCGTTTTTGTTCCTGTTGCATTATTTTATTTCTAGTTCTACTGAGTAATACTAAGTAGAAGCAATAGTGTTCTTGGGGAAGATATGGGAGTATGTCATATCTCATCCACTCGCCCCTTCGATATAAACAACCCCACGTTGGCCCCACGTTGGGCGCCACTGTAAATTTATGTAGTGAGTTATATTTCTGCACTTCTCCACTTAATTTGAGATAAGTAAAAGGTTGGTTCGGCTATCGGGTTTACGTTTAATTAATATTTCACGAACGCGACACACAGTTACAAATATTGTTCGTGCCATAGAAAGAACAGAGTGAGTGTCCACAGACAACTCGAGCTGTGTAAGCGAGAGCGGTGGACTATCACGTTCGGATACACGTTACATGCCTTAGATTAGAATTAAACTAGAAAAAGGAAAGTTTTCTATCAAATTAAAGTTTCTACACAATATGGGTACACTTTTCGATCAAGTTACACTGATTGTATCGAACTACGGACTCCTAACTTTAACCCTGGGTCCCGACTCCCGACCTGGGATTCGCAACTAGCAGAAAGTTACGCGCTTGTAAACATCTAGTTTCTCTGCCCTCTGGGCGTGGAGGTGTCTAATTAAATTAGCCAGGTAAAAGGTAACGGGTGTGCAAACTATCTTTATTAGATTAAAAGGCTTTAAGACGGAGACATCCTTTTAACTTATTGCTAGATATTTCTTCAGGGTAACATTTGAAGCCGCTCTTGCATTTTTGCGGAATGACATCTAGAACGGAGTACGCCGACTTTTAAAACGGCCGAGCCGTTTTAAAAGTCGGCGAACTCCACCCCTAGTTTATTATACCTAATAAGTTTCTGAGAAAAGATGTCTTCTTTTTGTGTTTTTCCTCTTTTGTCTTGAAAATTGTGGGAGCGGAAGCTATATATCTTGTACTTGACCCATTTTTAGGGTTCCGTACCTCAAAAGGAAAAACGGAACCCTTATAGGATCACTTTGTTGTCTGTCTGTCTGTCTGTCGGTCTGTCAAACCGAAACAGAAACCTACAGGGTACTTCCCGTTGAATCCCAGAATCATGAAATTTGGCAGGTAGGTAGGTGTTATAGTTGACATTAGGGGAAAAATCTGAAAACCGTGAATTTGTGGTTACATCACACAAAAAAATGAAATTGTGGTCATAAACTAATAATTAGTATTTTCAAATGTAGTGTTAGTGGGGTATCATACGAAAGGGCTTCACCTGTACATTCTAAAATGGATTTTTATTTATTTTTATGCGTCATAGTTTTTGAATTATCGTGCAAAATGTCGAATAGTACAACTGTTATACGAAACCCTCGTTGGGCGAACCTGACTCGCACTTGGCCGGTTTTTATTATTTGTTGTTATAGCGGTAAAAAATACAAAAATACATTCTGTGACAATTTCAGCTCCACCTATTACGGTTCATTAGATACAGCCCGCGGGTCAGATGTGCGATTTGCGAACGAACAGCGGAGGCTTAGCTAGAAATAGGGTCCCGTTTGTACCCTTTGGGTACGGACCACTAAAAACGCCATGTTTATTGTAAATATATACATTTTCCAAGCAAAGTATTGAAAAAATATTTTTATTGAGAACATATTGTATGACTTAAAGAATTTTCACTAAATGAATTTGTATGTATTTCAGTAAATATATTTTACTACGTTGGGGTCCCAAGGTGTTGAAATGATGACCTCGCAGCGGAAGGCGCAGCGTTGGAAGACCCTACTCTAGGTTAACGGACGACTTCAGACGAGTCGCAGGGAGTCGCTGAATTCAGGCGGCGCAAGACCGTGGCGTGTGGAAGTCCCTACAAGTCGATTGGTTGCTTAGTTAGGGCGTGAAGGAAGGACAAACAAACAAGCAAACTTTCGTATTTATAATATTAGTATAGATTACGTTTTATTTGCATAAGTGGATTCTAAAGACAATACGTAAGTATTTTCAATACTGGACAAATCCAATAAGCCGTAAATGATGCGAGTGCATCCATCGCGATCGATAACACAGGGCCGTTTGTTGACCAAAGCAGTATGTAAGGAACGACTGAATATGCTAATCAATAAACGTTGAAAATGGTTGAGAAGACTATGTACCTACGCTTTACTTTGCAAAAGTTCATGTCAGCAACATTTACGGGTGTAACGGTGGCGTCCGCGTCACCCGGGTCACAGCTGAAAATCAGCGTCCTGCATCTTATGTGTGTTAACGCATATGATGCAAGACATTATGCTGAGCTGTACACCCATTTGGGGTGGTGTCACAGATGAAAATGTTACATTATTTTGTACTTTGTTTTTATCTGATTTTTTTGTATGGGTATAGTTAAAGACCTGGAGACTGACATAGCCCACTTTTATCCCGGAAAATGAAAGAGTTGCCACGGGATTTTTAACAATCTAAATCCACGCGGACGAAGTCGCGGGCATCAGCTATTACTAGAATAATGACAAGCAGAATAAGTTCTTGTTTTTTTTAACAAATAATATTAGGGAGGTATTTACCTAAGTCCTAATGCATCAAATACTTGTTATAATTTAAAATTGATCCACTGTGTAGTGCTGTAGTTCTAACAAGATGATTACTTACCTACTCAGAAAAATATATGGTATTACGACATATTTTAACTTCCATAGTTCGGTTCATGGGTCACATTACATGTTTACGGAAATATCCTAGGAAACTGTAAGCAAACGATAATAATATTATCCTTGGTTATCCTAATTCGTAGAAAACTGACACGTTCGTGTTCACCGATAAAAAGAATATATTCTCTTTCTTTCTTCTCTACAATACTTAGAGTGATCACGCACTCATCCGATCCGAGTCCGTGAAAATACGTGCCTTTTTGTTTTACGAACTATTTGTATGGTAGCTTATGACATATGTCATATACGGATATAAAAAATATCTACGTCATATGGCTACCATACAAATAGTTCTATGATAACTTCGGAACGTATTTTCACGGACTCGGATCGGATGAGTAACCGCCGCCGCGTTACGGTGGCGTGCGGTTGTAGAAAAAGGAAAGTAGAATGAGGTCAAACAGCTCTTCGGAACACTCCCCCAGCGATTTCCGTTTACTAAGGTTTTTTGGCGGTTTAAAATAATTATATTTTACGATAATTATAATAATGAAGAAAAAGAATATACTTAATAACAAAGTAATTTTCTACTTTCGACACTCGCGAAATGCTCGCGGCGATTGCTTTAGACATTTACAAGAAATATTCAAAAAGTTGCCGTCGCCTTTCCGATATATATTATTCTTGTTGAAAGTTTCGCCTCCAGGGCGTTCTGGAATTTCAGTTACCAATTTTAAGATTCGTGAGCGTATGTAAAGGAACCGTTACTTATACTCGTACCAAAAATATGTATTGTACGAATGATAGTTTAGTAGTGCGGGTCTTCTCCGTTTGGCCGGAACGGCCAACGCGGCGGTACGGGCCTCGAGGCATGGCCTCCTTACCCGGGTGGGGCGCAGGGCAACTTTGTGCCCTGGTGACTGTTTATAAGTCGGAATTTCACCGACTTGGGCCTGCCAATCTTGGTTTATGGCCCTAGGGGACTTGTCGGTCCGGGGTTGTCAATCCGAGGTTGGTCTCGTACGTGGTCGAGATGGCAATTTATTTCACAACGTTTCCGCTTGGAGCGCTGGCTGTAAATATATGTACAAACTTTAGCATTAAAACAAGGCAGTTAAGGGCCATTTTACTTTAACGCTAGAGTGTATCGTCTCTCAAATACTATCAACGCTGATGAGAAGTACAATCTTATACTAAGCGTACAACGTGCACTTTTAATAAGATGTTCCAGTAATTAGGGTGAAGTACCTACCTATGGTACGCGACAGGTCGGGGTGGGGACGCCTCGCACACCCGCACAGACCCCGCGCTAACCTATTGCGGGTGACGTGCGTGTTATACCTCGACCATACCTCGATTGCCATCTCGACCTGTCGCGGACTATACTTGCGGTAGTGGACGTGACGTCAGAAGTCGGTCACAAGTGTCGAGGCTAAAGTTGAACGCCGCACCTGACGCCGGCTATCGTCAGGGGGCTGAAGTACTTGCGTGATTGTGTTTTAATCGAGTTTTAGTGAGGCATTATGTTTAGACAACTAAGTATCGCGGTTCCGTACCCGAAGGGTGCCAACGGATCCCTATTACTATGCCGCCACTGTCCGTCCGTCCGTCTGTCAGCAGGTTGTATCTCGTGAACCGTAACATATTTACCGTACACCGTAACGTAACATTTCACAGATAAATAATGGAAAATAGCTGTACAGTACGCGGCCAAAAGTGATGAACATCGATCTTTAAAAGGAGACAGCAGATTTGTAGAGCGTTGTCTCTGTCGTTGAGACCGACAAAACGTCATATGGGTATGAGTGACAGAGACAACGCTCTACGAAGATGAAATGTCATTCTAAAGGCCGATGTTCATCACTTTCGGCCACGTACTGTACATAGGTATTGATTCTATCATAAATTATTACTTACTAGCTGATGCCCGCGGCTTTGTCCACGTGGAGTTAGGTTTTTATAAGTCCCGTGGTAACTCTTTGATTTCCCGGGATAAAAAGTAGCCTATGTCACTCTCTAGGTTCTTAACTACATATATGCATGCAAAAAATCACGTCGATCCGTTGCTCTGTTGCGATGTGATTGAAGGATAAACCAACAAACAAACAGTGACAGTCTAGTGATTAATTAATTATTAATATTGGACTAACTAGACTAGGTTATCATAAGTCTAGTTGAAAGAAATGAAAACTCATTAGTAGTTCCAGTAGTTCTGCAGTCGATGGGTGCTTCAATTAACTAGATATCGCTTGCTCGTGTCCACTACACGTCTACGACACCGCGCTTTTGATGGCACTAGAGGTTGTAGAGAGAGCCAGCGCGTGCCAGACCTTCGTTATTTTATAAAAGGTGAAAGTTTCTCTGCGGATTGTCCCCACCACTGCGAGAAACGTTTGTTTGGATCACGGTGGGTTTTTGAGATAACAGGTAATAATGGTACAAAAAATCTTACGTATTACTGTTATTACCTGTTATCTCCTATAGCCACCATGTACAAACAAACATTCCTCCCAGTTTTGGGTACAATACGCAGATAAACTTTTAGCTTTTGCAGACGACCTCCCTGGCGCAGTGGTGAGCGCTGTGGTCTTATTAGTGGGAGGTCCTGGGTTCGATTCCTGGCAGGGGTTTGGAATTTTATAATTTCTAAATTTCTGGTCTGGTCTGGTGGGAGGCTTCGGCCGTGGCTAGTTACCACCCTACCGGCAAAGCCGTACCGCCAAGCGATTTAGCGTTCCGGTACGATGCCGTGTAGAAACCAAACGGGTATGGGTTTAATAAAAACTGCCATACCCCTTCCAGGTAAGCCCGCTATCATCTTAGACTGCATCATCACTTACCATCAGGTGAGATTGCAGTCAAGAGCTAACTTGTATCTAAAAAAAAAAAAAAAAAAAAGCTTTTATAAAATAACGAAGGTCTGGCACGCGCTGGCTCCTAGTTCATTGGCTCAAGTCTAAGTTAATTTTCAATTAACTAGGTAGATAAATAGTATTACTGATAACAGCCGTTACCCCCTTATAGCGATCACGCACTCATCCGATCCGAGTCCGTGAAAATGCGTTCCTTTTTGTTTTATTTTTAACGGAATAAAGTTCACAATCTGGCATTTACTCTAGTTGTTCCAATGACGCCTGAATGTCGGTAACGCATTGTTTGTGTGGATAAAGTATGATCGTACATACTCGTGACATACATTTACAGTTTTATCGTTTTATCAGATCAACTAGACGATGCCCGCGACTTCGTCCGCGTGGATTTAGGTTTTTAAAAATACCGTGGGAACTCTTTGATTTTCCGGGATAAAAAGTAACCTATGTCCTTCTTTGAGATGCAAGCTATTGCTGTACCAAATTTCGTCAAAATCGGTTGAACGGATGGGCCGTGAAAGGCTAGCAAACAGACAGACAGACACACTTCGCACTTCGCATTTATAATATTAGTATGGAAGTATGGATTTTGGTGTTCATCGGTCATTTATAAAAACACAATATCTGATTTATTTCAAAAATATAAAATAAAAGCAGCTATAATTTTCGAAAATTTCATTGTTTGAAATTATCGTTTTCTTACACATTTTCTGCGCTAGCCCCCCTGGGTTAGTCGTAAGACTCGTAAGTGGAAAGTCGTGCTACGGTGCTACGAAAAGGCGTAGATATATGCTACATTCGTAGCTGCGCTTTTGTGCCTACTTATCCGTTTGAGAGCGCGCCTGTTTGCCACTGCTCTAACGACGCCTCCCGCCGCGTCTCAATGGTGTGTGAAGGACTCGGGAACAATGCTACAGAGCACATGTTAGACTGTCTAGGCAGGAATATAGACCTTTGTTATTACAAGTGCAGTTGTTTTCTCCTGTCATGATTGTAATTTTTTTTTAATTGGAGGATGAATACTGACCTTTTTTATCACAGAGAATAGTAAATAATGTGATTATGTTTACACATTTATATTTATTTAAACATTTTCGAACTGAATTTTTAATGTTTTTTGAAAGCATGTTTGTGATTGCTTGGTGTCTCAAAATGGTTAACGCCCGCTGAGATTTTCGTCTCTGTCATTAGTATGGGATTACGTGACAGAGAAAGCCTTATACTAACTTATTTACGTGGATAGAGTATAGAAACAAGTGCGTTAGAGTAAACATTTCATCAATTTTTCTGTAGTTAGTCTATACAAAATGGAATTCCTATGTGGTAGTAACCAGGTACAGTACGCGACAGAAAGTAATGTACTTCGGCCTTTAGAATGACATTTCGGCTTTGTAGAGCGTTGTCTCTGTCACTCATACCTATATGACGTTTTGTCGGTCTCAATGACAGGAACAACGCTCTACAATTCTAAATGACGATGTACATTACTTTCGGCCGCGTACTGTATAAGATATAGATGTACCTATTGTTTGATGCCATATTACCTGACGTCTAATTCCTGATTAGCCACAAATTAATTACATTGACAACAATAATAGGCTAGTTAATCCGCAGTTTAATCTATACACCGCAGGTTACTGTGGCAAGTCACGCGAAGTTGCGACATAGGACTAGTGTATAGCTGGGGTCGACGCCCGGAGTGAATCTGACCCCGAGACATTTTGGGAGTGACCGCGACATGCCATTTTGGAGGACAAAAGTAGGTTCGTTAGGCGTGGCTATAATTTAGTTATGTTTCATGCGACTCCCTTTTTATGTTGCGATAAATAGACTGAAAAAACAACTTTTTTCTCAAGAACTAAAAGCATTAGACGCTCAAGATTTCGTGGCTCCTAAAAGTGGAGATTTTTTTTATTTTTATTAATATATAACGCGCGACAAACGTGCAACAAAGAAGGCTTTTATAATAGCATAGAACAGATTTTTTAAAATTAAAATAAGTAAATTTTTACAAGTACTTTTGAATCGCCTAATGTTTATTAAATTGATCATCCAAGTGCCATATTTTTTCTATTTAACTTCCATATGCAACCAATCGTATAAGAACTGGGTACTAGAATATCATAAAGGCTGCAGGGATCGATCATTTATAGTCTGTCGAGGAAATTACAGCGTGATTCCGGCCAATTACGCGCGTGCCGCGGCTCCCCTAATGATGTTTGCCGATAAGTGTTACTGCGCTGATTAATTTTATGTTTTCCCATCCATTCTCTCAAATATGCTCTAATTAAATACTCTGGATATTTAAGAGATTATTGCCTGCGACTTTGTCCGGGTGGATTTAGGTTTTTTGAACCCCTGGGGCATTCTCTGATTTTCGAGAACAAAAAGTAGCATATGTCTACTCATAGTATGCAAGCTATCTCGTATCTTTCATCTTTGGTTAATAGGCTACTTGACAATTTTTTTTAGTTGGTCTTAAATGGTTAATATTTGTCCTATTATATCAAAAAAATTAACACTATATTTTTTTGCGCCCTAAAAACCGTAAAACTTTAATTTAAAAAAATATTTTTCTTAGACAGGTGAAAACACTGTCGGCCATGTTTGGCCGATAGATTATCTGTGCTCTGACGTCATGCATTTGTAAACAACAGTATAACCCTGTGGTTATACTGTTGTTTACAAATGCATAACGTCAGAGCACAGATAATCTATCGGCCAAACATGGCCGACAGTGTTTTCACCTGTCTAAGAAAAATATTTTTTTAAATTAAAGTTTTACGGTTTTTAGGGCGCAAAAAAATATAGTGTTAATTTTTTTGATATAATAGGACAAATATTAACCATTTAAGACCAACTTAAAAAAATTGTCAAGTAGCCTATTGGTTGGGCCGTGAAAAGCTAGCAGAGACAGTTTCGTATTTATAATATTAGTATAGTGTAATAGTATTGTGACCCTCACGAGTCTAACCTATAAGTTTTTAGTAAACAACCTCGTAATTGGAGTTGACTGTAATCAGTAAAGGCGGAAACAAAGTATGGGACGAGAGAGTAAATCGCCGCTGAGAGCCGCGACTGTTATAGGTACGCAGAGTCGTTTTGGACGCGGCATGCGAGATATCTCCTGGCCGTCGGAGCGCTTCACGTCTTAACGAAGGTTACGTCCGCGACTTACGTCTGGTCGTTTGCACAGTTCAGTGTACATGCATTATCCAGATACCTAAAGTCTTGACTGTTTGCCGCGTCCGATAAATTTTCCACCAGACTTGTCAATTTACGATATTTTTAACCGACTTCAAAAAAGGAGGAGGTTCTCAATTCGTCGGAATCTTTTATAATATTAAAACCAACTCGAGTTGGTAACAAGTTTGTTAACTGAAAACCCAAAGTTCCGGTTGTCATCACCTGTCCATTTAAATTCTATTTGAACAGAGGTGAAGCAGGAACTTTGTTTTATAACTGAAATATTTAGATACAAGAACTGAAGTCGGAATGCCTTCAAAAGCGTTCGTTTCGTTTTCAAACGTTTAAGGTTGAAGATAAATGGACGTAGTCGTCATTTAGTGAAAAGACGTTTTCTTTTAAAAGAATTCTTGTTTGTTCTGTCCAAAAGATGTTTTATCTTGAAAAATTCAAGTTAAAATTTATTAAGGCTAACGTTTTTATTCTGTCCGAAAGTTTTGCCTTGGAAAAATTTGTATTGGCAAAACATAAAACTAAATATACCCTTGTAGATGTTGGCCCAAACTTATTCAGGCAATTTTACTGCCCCTATTATATTATCTCAATATCTAAGTACATTTTCACGTGCGTCGATTTTAGACTCGGTTATGAACCTAGAACGGAATATCATCGATTCAATTTTTTTCGATGATTTCATACTGTGGTCATGAACTAATTTCAATTTTCAAAGTAAGATAACTATATCAAGTGGGGTATCATATGAAAGGTCTTTATTTGTGCATTCTA